>NC_050574.1:121232075-121568075 GCF_011100635.1 Trichosurus vulpecula | reverse complement strand
GGTAACTATAGGACGAGAGAGCATTGCAATGATTTAGAGAAACATAAGCTTAAAATGGATCTTTACTAATGAAAGACACATACTTTTGCCAGCTTTAATATGGTAAGCATTTCTCAGTTGCATCCCTCATCTTTTGACTTCATGGCTCCAGTAACCTCTTAACCCTAGTCAGTATAAATCAATTATTTTAGTAAGAGTACCAACAACTAAGTTAATAGACACAAATGGTTTAAAAACATTTCCTTAATAAAAATAGTAAAAGATGTATATCTTCATACATTATTATAATATGATATATTATAAATAAATATAAAAAAGATATGCCTCAGCACCAATTAACAGGAAAAGATTGACAGCAGAAGCAATAATTATGGAACAATATCAGATGAGGTTGAAAAATAATTTGCTTGCTAATAATTATTTCATAAAGAAGACCCTTGTAATTGCTTTCTAAACAATAGAATTAGCACTGTCATTCTGCATCAGTGAACATTGGAGATATCAGAAAAATCCCTGGGGGACCTTGAAAAGAGACAGTTGAAAATCCATCCGCAGATGACCGTTGTGTACAACCACTTCCTAATCAGGCAGCAACAAAGAACAATATAACTATATTGACAAGTTACTGGTGGTGTTTGGAGCAAGTCAGCCCAGATACTACAGAATTTCACTTAAAAGGGATCTCTGAGGTTATTTAGTTCAATTTGGATCTAAACAGGAATCAAATATTCAACAACCTTGGCAAAGGATATCATAAATGCAACCGAAGGTCAGGTGCCAGATAGTAAGTATTTCTTTCACCTCTAAAATTCTGGGATTTGATGCTCATCCAAGAGTTTTC
This sequence comes from Trichosurus vulpecula, assembly GCF_011100635.1. Lineage (NCBI taxonomy): Eukaryota > Metazoa > Chordata > Mammalia > Diprotodontia > Phalangeridae > Trichosurus > Trichosurus vulpecula. Next base: position 121,567,234 of record NC_050574.1, on the reverse strand, counting down.
TTCTCTCTTCTACTCCCTTCCTCTTAAATCTTTCCTTCCAATTTTCCTGGCCCTTTAGGTTCCTGGGCACAAAACCAAGCAATCACTAAACAATATTATTATTATAAAAGATATTGTTATAAAGGATATAAAGGATAGTTATAAAGGATATAAAGGATCTTTGTATTTGAAGAAATTAGAGAGGTTTTTTTAGGTGTATTTCTTTTTAAAAGCCAGAAAAGGTTGGGAAACAAACTCAGAACTGGGAGAGACCTCAGACATCATTTAACCCAACCTATATTTGAACAGAAGTCCCTCTATAACATCTCCCACAAGTGAGGATTCCAGATTCCACGTGAAGAAAACACCAATGAAAAGGTAGCCAGGAGCTGACAAGGCAGCTCATTCCATTTCTGGAGTGCTGTAATGGCTGAAAATCCTTCCACCAATCCCCATATTTTCTCTCTGCAACTCGCACCCATTGCATCTGGTTCTGTCTTTTGGGGCCAAGTAGAACAAGTGTAATCCCTCTTTCACAAGATGATCTTTTGTATGTGGGAACATGGCTATTACACCCCCTCTAAATATTTTCTTCTCCAAAAAAATGAGAAGATAGAAGACCATGCCATAGGCAAATACAGGAACCAGTTCAGAGCTCTTAATATAGGGGCCTATGCTAAGGAAAGGGGCTAGTTGTGAAAGGTCTTAGTTGCAAACAGTGCTCAAAAGAATTGCAAAGTATAAGTAAGCAAGTGAAGGACTGCTCCAAATCATGACAAATAAGAGAAATGCAAATCAAAATAATGCTGTGCTCTCACTTCATACTCAGCAAATGGACAAAGATGGAAAAAAGATAGAAATGGTCCCTTTTGAAAGGACTACAGCAAATAGGAAGATAAGTATGCTAATACATTGTTGGTGGAGCTGTAAATTGGTCTAACTATTCTGGAAAACAATTTGTTGCTATCATTTATTATAGTTTATCATTAATATTATAGTTTTATTATAGTATTATCATTATAGTTTTTATTATTTTTACAGTTTTATTATTATCTAACACAAAGCATTTTAAGGTTTATAAGCAAAATGGAAGACACAGGGTGGTATAGTGGAAAGAATACTGGCTTTGGAGTCAGAGGACCCGGGTTCAAATTTTACCCCTGTGTCAGTTGGGGATAGTCACTTAACCTCTCTTAGCCTCATTTTCCCATCTGTAAAACAAAGGGGTTGGACCATATGGACTCCAAGGTCCCTTCCATCAATAAAGGTGTCTGACTGTGCTCTCTATCCCCTCTCCCAATTCAATGAACTACAGTGGCTCCCTATTACTTCCAGGATCAAATATACAGTCCCTGGTTTGGCAATTAAAATTCCTGATAATCTAGCCTCTTCCTACCTTATTTTCTACTCCTTTCCACATACTCTACAGCCCAGCCACTCTGACCAATCTGTTGTTCTTCAAACAAGACACTTCATCTCCTGTCTCTGTGCCCTTGAACTACCTTGTATGAACTGTTCCTCATGCCTGGAATGTTCTCCCTCCCAAATTCTGACTCTTAGAATCCCTAGTTTCCTTTAAGACGCAGCTTGAATCAAGGAGAGCTGAATTTAAATCTGACCTTAGACATTTCTAGCTGTATGCAGTCATAGTCTCCCTATACCTCAGTTCATTCACTGGTAAAAGGGCCAGGTGTGGGTGATAATAGCCCTTTCCCCCCAGACAAATATGAGGAAGTCAAAGAAATATGAGAAATTGCATGAATTGATGCAAAGTGAAGTAAGTAGAACCAGGAAAACAATTTATACAATTACAACAATGTAAACAAAAAGAGTGATAAATTGAAGTTGAATACTATGTAACTGTAATGACCAGGCTTGGCACCAGAGATGAGGAAATGCTTTTGTTAGGCAAGGTGGGATACTAGGGGTGATAAATGTGTCATACACTGTGAGATGAAGTTCATGTGTCAATTGGTTTGCTTAACTGGGTGTGTGTGGAAGGTGTAGGGCAGAGGGGCTCTATCCAGAAATGACTGTAATGTAAAGTCAAAAAGCCTTCAATAAAACTTAAAAAGACCTATCTTAAAATGAAAAGCTTTGGTTGATGGCATTGCTGAACCCTGCTTCAAAGGATGGTGAGCTTTGAATTAATTTTGCTCCCAGACTTTCAACAGTGATTTACTGACAAAGGATAACAGGCTTTACTATAAATACTGAGACATGCAAAATGTACCGTTTATTCTGAGACCAAAGGGATTTAAATGAAAAGAGATTATTTCTAAGTTGCTATCACTTGCCTTCCATCAAGGGATTCATTACAGAATTATGTAATGGAAAGGAGGCTGGCCTTGGAGTTAGGAGACCTTGCTTTGTGTCCTAGCTATTTAACTCCAGATTTCCTCACCATATGCCTGTGCCTAGTTGCCCACCCCCCACACCTCTCACTCCCACTGCTTTTCAGCTTCATTTTTTTGTGTTGCCTTCCACCATTAGAATGTAAGCTCCTTAAGGGTAGGGATTGTTTTTCTTTCTCCTTGTGTTGGTATTCCCAGAATTTGGCACAATACAGGATATAGCCTTTAATAAATGCTTATCAATAGCAGAGAATTGGAAATCAAGGGGATGCCCATCAATTGGAGAATGGCTAAACAAGTGTGGTACATGAATGTAATGGAATACTATTGTGCTATAAGAAATGGGGAAGATATGGACTTCATAATAACCTGGAAAGACCTACATGATCTGATGCTGAGTGAGGGGAGCAGAACCAAGAGAACATTGTACCCAGCCATAGTCATATTGCTTCTGTGATGACTAACTAACTTAAATAGACTTGGCTCTTCTCAACAATGCCAGGGTTCAAAGATAGCTCCAAAGGACTCATGATGGAAAGAGCTATCTACATCCAGAGAAAGAATTGTGGAGTCTGAATGCAGATTGAGGCAAACTATTTGCTCTTTTTTCTCTTCTTTTTTGGTTTTGTTTCTTCTTTCTCATGATTCATTCCACTGGTCATTATTCTTCTTTACAACTTGACTGTTGTGTAAATAAGTTTAATGTGAAAGTATATGTAGAACATATATTGGATTCTATACTGTCTGGCGGGGGGGAGAGGGTAGGGAGGGGAGGGAGGGGAAGAAAATTTGGAACTCAAAAACTTGTGGAACTGAGTGTTGTAAACTAAAAATAAAAAAACTAATAAAAAATAAATGCTTGTTGACTAATTGAAAAAAATAATTTAAAGTGCTATATAATCTCAAGTTTAATCAAACAACAAGCATTTCTTAAGTGCCTACCAGGTGCCCAGCACTGTGCTAAGCATTGGAGATACAAAGACTATTGCAATAGTCCATGTGGAAGGTGAGGAAGGACTGAACCAGAGTGGTGGTTGTACAAAGAGAGAGGAGGGGAAAGATATAGGACAACAGCTTGACGAAATGGTAGGATCAAGTGAGGATTTTTGAAAGACAGGGAAGACCTGTGCGTGTATGTAGGCAAAAGGCAAGGAACTAATACATAGGGAAAAACTGAAGTTAGAGAGAAAGATGAGATGATTGTGGGGGCCACAAACTGGAAGAGGCAATTGGACTTTTGTACATACAGAAGGACCGGCAAAGAAAAGAACCACTTCTTCCTCAAAGACTGGAGTAAAGGAGGAGAGAATGGTAATGATGTAAAGGGGTTTTGAGATGTAATTAGGAGAGAAGAAGGGAGCTCGTGGGGAATAGCCTCTTTTTTCAGTAAAGTAGGAGTCTACTTCCTCAGCTGGGAGTTGGAGCAGTGGGGAGATGATGGGAAGCTTGATCAGATAAAAAATGGCTGGGAACAGCCGCCAGGGGGAGTTTAATAGAGTACTAGTTTGAGAGTGGTAAAAGGGACAGTTTGGGGCAATGTGGGGGCCCAGTTAAGATTAGATAACATGTATTCGTATCGAACCCAATCAGCAGTGTTTCGTGACTTTCCCTGGTTTTGTTTTGCAACACATGGTTAGGAGTGGAAGAGAAAGATGTTGGGATTAATGGGTAGGATAAGGGAGCAAGGGATTCAAGAGTAAAGGACAGTGTTGAGTTGGACTGGTTAACTGTAAGGTCATAAGATTGGGAAGATGGGAAAATGAAGCTAAAACAAAGGAGATGGCCTAGGATAGTTCTGTGGGCTGGTGGGACTGGAGATCACAGGAAGGATGGAAAATATGTTTAGGATGCCTAAGGCATGAGAAGACATGAAATTATGGGAGATGTTGGTGAAGGAATTTTGTTGTGGTTTTTTTTTGGAGGGGGGAGGCAGGGCAATTGGGGTTAAGTGACTTGCCCAAGGTCACACAGCTAGTAAATGTGTCAAGTGTCTGAGGTTGGATTTGAACTCAGGCCCTCCTGACTACAGGGCCTGTGATCTATTCACTGCGCCACCTAGCTGCCCCTCAATAACTCTTGATCACAGTAACCGAACACCTGCGAGAGATGTTAAGCTCACTGTGTGTGATCACTGTGGAGTATTATTAAATTGTAAAGGTTTAACAGATACATACTAGGTTATTGAATTCAATTGTTTCTGATTCTTCCTAATCTAGTCTTTTCTATGGATCTGCTTTTTAATTTTTTAGCCAATACCAAATACTTTCGATAGTTACTGCTTTATTGTGTAATTTGATGTCTGGAAGTGCCATTGCCCTTTCATTTCTACTTTTTTCTCTATTACTTTCTTTGAGATTTGTTTCTGGAAAATAATTCTGTTATTATTTTGCCTAATTCTATAAAGCATCCCCTTGGTAGTTGTTTCATTGGCACAGTAGTAAATTAATTTTAGTACTACTGTCATTCTTATTTTGTTGATACGGCCCAATCATGAGCACTGAATGACTCTTCATTTGTTTTTAAGACATTCTTTATTTCTTTAAGGGGAGTTTTGTAATTGTATCTGTGTAGGTATTGAGTTGTGCCTTGGTAGAATGACTCTCAGAAATTTGATGCATTTTTTAGTTATTTTGAAAGGAACTTCTCTGTTATTGTCTCCTGGGTTTCATTATTCCTATGTAGATATGCTATTGATTTTTGTGAGTTTATTTTGTATACTATTACTCTAATAAAGTTATTTATTGTCTCTGGAAAGCATAGAATGAGGGGGTCTTTTCCTAACATACTATCTATCGAAATCCAAGAGCAAACATATGTACTGGAGAAAAGTTAAAGAGGCCTTTCCAATAAGATTGGAGTAAAGCAAGAATGCCCATTAACATCATTATTATATAACACAGTGCTACTAGTGCTAGCTGCAGTGATAAGAGAAGAAAGAGAAATAAAAGGAATAAACATAGGTCAAGAAGAAACAAAATGATCACTTTTTACAGATAATATAGTGGTTTACTTCAAAAAACCCTGAAGAGTCCAACAAAATTTATTGGAAAAAATTAAGATTTAGTGAAGTTCCAAGATGCAAAATAAATTAAAGTAAATCACCAGCATTCCTATATGTTATCGAAAAACCCAGAAGGAAGAGCTAGAAAGAAAAATTTCATTCAAAATAACTATCGTAACTATAAAATAGTTTGAGAGTTTATCCATCAAGATTTATCCAGGAGCTATAGGAACCCAACTATGAAACACTCTTTGTAGAAATAAAGGCAGTTCTAATAATTAGAGAAACATTAAGTGCTCAAGAGTAGGTCAACCCAATACAATAAAAATTAGACTACTACCTACATTAATCTGCACATTCAGTATTATAATCAAAGGATATTTTTGAGGAGGTAGTAAAAATTATAATGGAATTCATATGGAGGAACAAAAAGGTGAAGAATCTTAAGAGCAATGAGAAGAGCGGGAAGGAGGAAGTTCTCTCAGCACCAGGTCTCAAACTGTACTACAAAGCATTAATCATTAAGGCTGGTTAAAAAATAGTGAGGTTGATCAGTGGAACAAATTGTATACACAACATAAAGAATTGAACAAACATAGTAGCGGGGTGTTTTTTAAACCCAAATCCCCCAGGAAAGATTCACTATTTGACAAGAACTGCTAGGAAAACTGGACAGCAGTCTGGCAGAAATTAGGTTTAGACTAACACCTCATACCGAGCTAAGTTCCAAAGGAACACATGACCTAGATATAAAAGATCAGATCATAAACAAATTACAGGAGCAAGAAATTAGAAGAAAATAGCTTTCAGATCAATGGGCAGGGTAAAGAGTTCATGACAAATGATAGAGGGGATCACACAAGATAAAACGGACAACTCTGATTATATAAAATTAAAAAGTTTTTGCACAAACAAATCTAATGGACAGTAGTTTAAATTAGAAGAGAAACAAGTAAATGAGAAAAAAAATCCTTGAAGCAAATTTCTCTGATAAAGGTCTCCTATCCAAGGTATATAAGGAAAAGATTCAAATTTATAAGATTATTCAGTGCTGTTTGGCTACAATAGCCATTGCCTCACAGTTAATTGGCCAGAAGATACACAAGCTATCAACAACTATATGGAAAAATTATCCAAATCACCAATAGCTAGAGAAGTGTAAATTAAAGCAACTAAAGTTCCATTTCACACTCATAAGACAGGTAAAGATGGCAAAAGAAGAAAATGACAGATGGTGACAGGGCTGCAGGAAAACAGGCACATTGGTGGAGCTATAAATAAGAGGCAGCTAGGTGGCACCATAGTGGATAGAGCACTGGGCTTGGAATCAGGAAGACTCATCTTCCTGAGTTCAAATCTGGCCTCAGACACTTATTAACTGTGTGACCCTGTTTGTCTCAGTTCACTCATCTACAAAATGAGCTGGAGAAAGAAATGGCAAATCACTCCAGTATCTTTGCCAAGAAAACCCCAAATGGGGTCATGAAATGTTGGTCATGACTGAACAACTCAGGAACACAGGAGCTATGAATTGCTCCAGTCATCCTGGAGAGCAATTTGGAACTATGCTCCAAAAGTTACTAAACCATTCACACCCTTTGACCTAGCTACACTACTACCAGGCCTATATTCAAAGAGATAAAAGAAAGAATAAAGGGGCTATATTTATAAAAATGCTTATAGCAGTTCTTTTCATGGTAGCCAAAAATTGGAAATTAAGGGGGTGATTGGGTAATGGCTAAACAAATTATGGTATGTGAATGTAATAGAATATTTCTGTGCTACAAGAAAGGATGAAATGGACAGATTTAGAGAAAGTGGACGGAAGAGTTCTATGAGAAGATGCAGTGATAAACAGAGTCCAGAGACTGAAGATGAAATGTGTCATTCCCCTCCTGCCACAGAAATGATGAACTTAAAATGCAGAGAAAGGCATATGTTTTTGAGCACAGACATGGTGGGATTTTGCTTTTCTGATCTATACGTTCTTATGATAAGGGATTTATTTTTCATGGTGTTGTTCAATGTGGGGCAATGGAGAGAGATAGATTTTTTTTAAACCAACAATAAGATAAGGGTAATCTCACAAAAAGGTAACTTCTCATTCTGTATCTAGAATTTTAAAAAATGATTAGTATTTAAAGACCTTGTTTTTGTTGTTGTCAATGTTCAGTTATTTCAGTTGTGGATGGCTCTTTGTGACCCCATTTGGAGTTTTCTTGGCAAAGATACTAGAGTGGTTTGCCATTTCCTTCTCTGCTCATTTTAGAGATGAGGAAACTGAGGCAAACAGGGTTAAGTGACTTGCCCAGGGTCACACAGCTAGCAAGTGTTTGAGGCCAGATTTAAACTCATGAAGATGAGCCTTTATGATTCCAAGCTGAGTGCACTATCCACTGTGCCACCTAGCTGCCCCTTAGAAATAATCCAACCCCTTCATCTGATAGATAAAGAAACTGATGCCTACAGAAGGTTGAGAGATAACGTCTAAGGTCCCTTACTAATTCTAGAAGGGAATTCTAAGATGCCTGGACACTATGTGACTTATATTCAAGGCTTTTTTAGGTTGAAAAATGCCTGACCCCTTAAAGAGAAGCATAATAACTGACACGCTGGCATTTTTTTTCAGAGTACCACAAGCACTTTTAATGAATGTTTAGAGTTTTGAAAACTTGTCATTTGTAAACTCTCAGCCATAAACATTCCTTTTCATCTGTCTCCTATTGGGCTTTCCCATGCCAAGTTACTAATGATGTAATTACCAGCATACTAATTACAGTATAGTAAATTACTAGCAGAATGGGAGTGTGTGCTGAGAATAAGCAGCTCAGAATTCAGGATGGATGAGCCCTGGATATTGACCACAATTTTGTAGCTAGCTAGGTGGTGCAGCAGATAGCTGACTGGACCTGGAGTCAGGGAGATCTGAGTTCAAATTTGAACTCAGACACTTACTAATTGGGTGACCCTGGGCAAATCACTTTACCTCTGTCTGCCTCAGTTTCCCCAATGGTAAAATGAAGAATAACAATGGCATTATATTAGGTAAGTAGAATGGGATAGTGGCAATAAAAAAGGTATAGATGAAGCACTGTGGTAGCTCATAAGAAACAGAGATCATGTGTAGAGATGGATATGGGATAGGAGGGGGAAAGCTTAATGGAGCAGTTAGCAATAGAACTAGGCTTTGAAGGATGGTTAGTAATTGGATAGGTAGAAATGGGGCCTGGGAGAAGATTATTTCAGTTAGATTTAATATCGTGAATAAGAGATGGCAAAAAATTGGAGGAGAGATTCATGAACAGGCAAAATACAGGCATATCTGTAAAAAAGGAAGAACATACTAGGTTGTGCAGTGGGTAGAGCACTGGAGTCAGGGGGATCTGAGTTCAAACCCAGCCTCAACACTGACTAGCCATGTCACTCTCAGCAAGTCACTCAACCGGGCTTGCCTCGGTTTCCTCATCCCTAAGATGAGCAGAAGGAAATGGTAAACCACTCCAATATCTCTGCCAAGAAAACCCCAAATGGGGTCATGAAGAGATGGATATGACTGAAACAACTGAGCAACAACCAAAACCCAACAACAGCAGTAGAACCTTTCCAGGTCTTCTGGGGTGTCTGCAATGCTCTCTGTCTCCCACTTCCTCATTTCAATCACTGAGTATTTATTTTGCATCTCTCTTGTATTTTCTCATCCATAATTAGGTGATATTCTACCCAGGGGAATGTAAAGTCCTGGAGGGTAGGTGCTCCTTGTCTTTTGGATTCCTATCATTCATCCCAGTTGCCTAATATTATATTACTCAGATCTCGAGCAGTACCTGGTACTGGATTAATAAATGCTTATCCATTAAACAAGGCATTGTGAATAATTAGTAGGCAATTCTTTAAAGAGCTATGACTCCTTCTCTCTTTTAATTTGTTTTAAATTAATTTGTAATTTTAAATTTAATTCTCTTTTAGTTTGTGGGGAGAGTGGCTCCATTTACATTAAAAGGAATCTGAATCCTATTCTCCATTGTCTCTGCCGTTTACTTTCTTGAAGTGCATAAGGACTGCTTTGAGGACTTTGGTAGGGGGTTAGCCAGAAAAGGGGAGCACAAATCTCATTCTACATTTAGGAGTAGCAAAGCAGCTGAGCTTTGTGATTTGAGATTTTATCTTATTCACCTCTGTGTCCCTCTCAGGGCCCAGCACAGCACTGAACTTGTACATGACAAGCTATTGTAGTGTGGGAGATAAGAATGCTTGATTTGGAATCAGTAAGACCTTGAGGGGAAAGGAAGGATTTTTATAATGCCTACTATGTGCCAGGCACCACACTTTTACAAATATTCTCCTCAAAACAACTCTGTGAGGTAGGTGCTATTATTATCCTCATTTTACAATTGAGGAAACCAAGGCAAACAGGAGTAAGTGGCATGCTTAGGGTCACAAAGCTAGTAAATGTCTGAAGCCACATTTGAACCCTGGTCTTCCTGACTCCAGAACCACACTTTATCTACTGTGCTACCTTAGCTGCCTCCCAAGACCTGGCTCTAAATCCCACATAATGCTTACTAGCAGGGAGACCACGGGCAATCATGTCACCCTTTCGAGTGTCAGTCTCTTCAGTTATAATATGGGGATAAAAATATTTGTAGGGACTCCTTTGCAGGGTTGTTTGGAGGCTCAAATGAGATAATGTATGTAAAGCCCTTTACAAACCTTGAAAGTTCTAAATCCATGTGATCTGGGAGAAGATAGTAAGTGTTTCTTGAATGAATTAAGCAATGAACTACTCAGACTCACAGACTGTCAAAACTGTGAGGGACCCTGGGACATAGAATATAGAATTTTAGAGCTGAAGGGGACCTTAGACATCACTCTGTTTGCAGGTACTGAACATGTTGGCTAGGGGCCAAATACAGCTCACTTTACCCAGGGAAGGATCCCACCTAAGATGTTTCAGCAAAGAAAGGTTTTAATTAGCTACCATACCAGAACTAATAGGTTAGTAAGGAATCATCCATACATACACAGTGACCCCTCTCTGTCTGCTTCTACTCTTGAGTAACTGCCAGCTGCCATCTGAGGATCAATTTATAATTGTAAAAATAATGTCATGGCTTCAACCTAGCTTTATTTCTGATCATGTGGTCCACTCATGAAAAAACCCCAGATGCCCTTGGTCTAGTCCACCCATTTCCCCTTATTTTACAGGTGAGCCTTGGAGAGCCAGTAGATTTAATACCTTAAAGCTGAATAAAGACTTTTGGAACACTGACTAACTTGTTCAAGATCAATTAATCAGTGAGTATTTATGAAAGTGCCTACTATGTGCCAGGCATTGTAAAGCAAAAAGACAATCTCTGCTCTCAAGCACCATATATTCTTTTTTTTTAAAACCTTATGTTCTAATGTGCGAGGCAACATGTACGTGTATGAATATATACAAGATACGTACAAAGTAGACATGAAGCACGTACAAAGGTGCTAGGTGGCACAGTGGATAGAGCACTGGTCCTGGAGTCAGGAAGACATGAGTTCAAATCTCACCTCAGACACTAAGCCATGTGACCCTGGGCAAGTTGCTTACCCTGTTTGTCTCAGGCTCCTTATCTGTAAAATGGAGATAAAAACAGAACCTACCTCCCAGGGTTGTTGTGAGGATCCAATGCGATATTGTGCCTGGCACATAGTAAATGATATATAAAGATGAGCTTCTATGATTGTTATTATCATCATTATCCCCTTTGGAGGGGCAGGCATTAGCAGCCAGGGGGAGAGAGAACAAGCAAAGACCTCTGGCAGAAGGTGGTGCTTGAGCTGAGTCTTGAAAGACACCAGGAATTCTAAGATGTACGGCTGAAGAGGAAGAGCATTCTGGGCATGGGCTGCGAGGGTAGGGAGATGTGTGGAAGGAACAGCAAGTGGGCCAGCATGATTAGCATGTAGAGTGTAGAATGAGGAGGAATGTGTATGAGGACTGGAAAAGCAGGAAGGGAGGGACTACATTGTAAAGAGCTTTAAATGACAGAGGGCTTTCTATCTTCTCTTAGAAGTAATAGGGAGCCATTGGAGTTTATCGACTAGAGGGGAGACAGGGAGAGACCCTGGAACATCACTTTGAATGGGAGGTGGAATGCAGTGAGTCACTTATTATGTACCTACTATGTTCCAAGCACTAGGGATACAAAGAAAGGCAAAACACAGTGCCTGCCCTCAAGGGGCTCACAGTCTAATGGGGGACCATGTACAAATAACTTTGTACAAACAACATATGGGCAGGATAAATTAGAGATAATTGACAAAGAGAAAGCACTAGCACTAGGGAAAGGCTTCTTGTAGAAGGGTGGATTTTAGCTAAGACTTGAAGGAAATGAGGGAAGCCAAGGGGGAGAGATGAAGGGGGAGAGAATTCCAGGCATGGGGGATAGCCAGTGAAAATGAATAGAGTTGGGAGGAGGAGTTCCTTGTCTGAGACACAACAAGAAGGCCAGTATCACTGAATGGCAGAATATACTGGGGTGAGTTAAGGTATAAGAAGCCTGGAAAGGTAGGAAGGGCCGGATTAGGAATGGCTTTGAATGCCAAACAGGGGATTCCATATTTGATCCTGGAGGAAACAGACACACATTGGAACTTATTGAACAGGGAGATGGCATGATTAGATCTTTGCCTTAGGAAGTTCAATTTGACAGTTTGAGTGGAGGAAAGACTGGCGTGGGGAGAGAACTGAAGAAGAAAGAACAACCAGAAAGCTACTGTGAAAGTCCAGTCATAAGGTGATGAGGACTTGAGCCAGGGTGGTGACAGTGCCAGAAAAGAGAAGGAAGCATCTATGAGGGATGCTATGAAGATAAAATCCACAGGACTTGGCAAGAGATTAGATATGAGAGGTGAGAAGGAGTGAAGAGTCAAGGAAGCATATTTGAGAGAGGTGGAGATGAAATAACAAGATTTAGCAGCTGGTTACATATATGGGGTGAGGGAGAAGTCAGGGATAACACTGAGGTTGTGAACCTAAGGATGGTGGTGCCTTCAGCATACAGGGAAATATGGGAGAGGGGTGGGTTTTTTGGGGGGGAAAACAAACTCTGTTTTGGACGTTAGACCTGACATGTGTAAGGAACATCCAGTTCAAAGTATCCCAGAGAGATAACTGAGCCCACGGTAGCTGATGAAGTCACTGAATGAGAGGGTATAGAGAAAAAAGGGTGCCTACAACAGACCCTTGAGGGATACCACAGTTAGAGGGCATGAAGTAAAGATCCAGGAAAGGACACTGAGAAGAAGTGGTCAGACACATAGGAGGAGAACCAGGACAGAGCAGTGCCATGGAAACTGGGAGACAAGACAGTATCTGGGGGGTGGGGCAGACACTAATGTCAAACGCCGCAGAGGTCAAGAAAGATGTGGCTTTAGAAAACAATGTTAGGTGCAGCCATTGGCAGATCGCCAGTGATTTTGTAGAGAGCAGTGTCAGTTGAGGGATGAGGTAAGAAATCAGATTGCAGACGCTATTTAGGACAGGAAAAAGAGAGAAAACAGAGGCACTGAGGGTAGACAGTTTTTTTCATGGAGTTTAACTGAAAAGGAGAGGAGAGATGTAGGATAATAATTAGCAAGAATGGTAGGATCTAGGGAGGGTTTTTTAAGGATGAGGGAGACTTGGAATGTTTGTGGGAAGCAGAGGAAGAACCAGTAGATAGGGAGGGAGTGAAGATGAGAGAGAGAGAGAGAGAGAGAGAGAGAGAGAGAGAGAGAGAGAGAATGTCAAGGAAGGTAACTTTCCAGAGAGAATGAGATCATAAGCAGACAGTTGACCTTGGCAATGAAAAGGGTCTCCTCTTCCTCAGAGACTGAAGAGAAAGAGAAGATAGTGGGGATGATGTTGGCAGGGGGTGGAGCTGAGGTGTAGGAAGAGAAGGAAGATGGAGCTCATGGCGAATGGCTTTGATTCTCTCAAAATATAAAGAATAGTCCTCGGTGCAAGGGGATGCTCCGGAAGGCTTAAGAAAAGAAGAGAAGACAAGACAAGACAAGACAAGACAAAATAAGACAAAAGAGAAGTTTTGGAGCAGCTGCTCTGTGGATTCAAGCTGTGAGTGGAATCAAGAATCAGTTGGGGAGGAAAAGGACCACTCTGCTGCTAGAAGGGCTCAGTTGAGATTAGATAACATCCCCCTTAGATCTCTCCTTGATCCCACTAGATCCTAATAGATGCCCCCCCTTGAGGGCACCCTCCAGTCAGTGTGCCTCATCTAAATTTGTGCTTTGTACAAAAAAGCCATTTTCTAAATGGATGTTAAGTTGAACCTGTTTTAAAGAAGCATAATTGGGATTTGAATCCAGATTCTGACTCCAAATCTACTGCAGAGCTCCCTGCTAGGGCCTGATTTTAATTCCAAACCTCAAGACAAATGTCTCCTCTGCAGTGCAAACCCAGGCAGTGCCCTGGCAAGCAAACATGGTTTCCCTCCTCTGTCTGACCTCAGCACAAGTCTGCGGGCTGCTCGAGTCTGGAGCACCAGGTGCTGGGTCTGGTTTATCCACTCCCTGCCGAGCACATAACGCTGCCTCACTCACTTCGCCTTTCTTCCAATGCTCCTGTCTGGCCGGCAGCCAAAGAGCTCTCCGACTACAGTGTTCCCATGGATACTTGCCTCTCTCCCAGACAGTCTCCATCTCTCAGTGCAGATGGTCAAAGGCTGTCACATTTATTCACTGGGCATTGAACAGAATCGGCTGCTGTGATTGTGCCCTGATTATTTTTGCGATCAGACTCCCAGCCTGGCTCCTTTCTTTTCTTCAGCCTACAGGGAAACCTATGCTTCTACAGATATATTTCCCTAAAACAGGGAACGGAAGAACTTCCCAAGTCCAGTTTCAACTCAAAGATAACATTATCTAATCAGATTCAGATATAGCTTTTTTGGGGGGTGGTCACCTAGCAGGCATAAGGTATTCTTGTTTTCCCCTTACAGGAGGGGATGTTGGAACTGAAAAGGTCCAGGATGATTTAGTCCCAAAATGTCCAATCAGTGGTCCACAGGGCCAAATAAAGCCCCCTTGAAATGTTTGGGTTTTTTTACCTTATTATCACACATGAACATGACTAGCTCTCTGCTATAATTGTGTAACTGACGTCCATGAGGTCGGAGGCAGACAATTTGTAATTGTAACTGTAAACAACCCATGTGCCTCCAAACACATAGGGATTTCTGATTATGTGGTCCAATATTAAAAAGAGAAAGAAAGAAGTAAATGACTTTAACTCAAGTTCACATAGTGGCAGAGTGGATGGTGGGAGGTGTGGGGGTGAATCTAGGTCACAGCACATTAGAGCTGGAAGAGAACTTAGAAACAAGTTAGTCCTGTTCCTTAATTGTACAGAAGAGAACACTGAGGCACAGAAAGGCACACAGCTAGCAAGCGGTACAACTGTGGTTGATTTGAAATCCATGGTTCTTGCCACACTAGCACCCTGGCCCCTTTAAGAAGCTACATTGCTACAACTTGTCCCCTGGAATTGGAGTCACCAAACCACTCTGTGATTTATAGGTTGCACTCAGCTGATTAAGAGGAAATGTTTGGTTTGGCCAACAGACAGTGTGCCACCACACTTTGTTGGAGGTTTTCAAGCAAAAGCTGGATGACGACTTGTGGCCATGTATATTATTAATCGTGGAAATTCTTTTTTGGATGAGTGAAGACTTGAGTCTTCAATTCTGAAATTGATGATTCTGCGGTCCCAGGGACCTAATGCTTTAAGAAAATCCTTCATGATTACAATTCCCTTTGGGGTTATTGGGTTGTCTCCTGTGTAGTTCCTGCTGCTGGTGTGGTGGAGATAACAATTGAGTTGGAGTCAGGAGATTCGAGTTAGAATCTGAGTGCTGCCATTTACTGGCAAATTACTCTATCCCTGTAAGCCTCAATTTCTTCATCTGTAAAATGTCCATCATAATATTTGTATTAGCCAACCTCCTACAGTTGTGAGACAAGAATTATGTTTATCTACCCTGTTGTTAATAATACTCGTATTTCTATAGCACTTGAAGGCTGACAGAGCTCTTTCCTTGTAACACACCTGTGAGATAAGGGGTCCCAGTATCATTACTTCATAATGCCTTAATTTAACAACCTGTAATTCCCTGCCCATGGACTCAAGGACTTGGTAGATAGTCTTCAAGAGTGGTTATGACTGAAACATCATCATCCTACACAGACAACCTGGTGATGAGCCTTTCCAAACCTCTCTCTACTGGTTCTTGGACGCACGGACCATCACCGAATCCAGAGCAAGAACTTTTATCCCCATTTAATCTCCTTCCTTGTCTTCCTTCTACAAATGCTTCCACCAGTTGTGATTTGCAAACCTTCAAGCAACATATAAATGTGAGTTATTGTTATTACTGCTCCTAGTTTGGCCCCCTGGGAACTTACTTGTACTTATAGCCACTTTCCCTCATTGATTGTCACGATCTGCTAACAACCAATACTACACAATGGGGCGTCCAGTACCGGCATAGTCTTCCTTGCCATCAGACACCAACTTATAACTCATTATCTGTGAATACAAAGAAGGTTCTCACACTGGAATTAGCTTCCATCCCCCATGTCAGATGTAAAGAAACAAGCGTACTAGATAGTTTCTGAGATCCCTTTCAGTTCTAAATTCTTTGGTCCTGCTTTGGTCCTGTTCTTTGGTCTATGAGGGGGAAAATGAATTTTGTACAGAATTAGGCCGATGACAAGCTAGGAGTCCTCTGATGTTTAGTCAGGGAGGCACTGGCTAATCAAGTAGACAACCTAACTTGTCTCTTGGAAGGGCCAGGACAGTATTATCTTAGAAAGAGTTATGCTTTCTAGGCCATTCGCCTATTTCTTCGATTATTGTTTTGGTGTTCAGTCATTTCAGTCGTGTCTAATTGGGGTTTTCTTGGCAAAGATACTGGAGTGGTTTGCCATTTCCTTCTCCAGCTCATTTTACAGATGAGGAAACTGAAGTAAATAGGGTTCAGTGACTTGCCCAGGGTCACACAGCTAGTAAGTACTGGAGGCGACATTTGAACTCAGAAAGATGAGTCTTCCTGACTCTAGGTCTGGCATTCTATCCACTGTGCCACCTAGCTGCTCCATTTACTTAATAATGAACACTAAATGGAGAAAGCTCTGGACTGGGATTTCTGTAGCCAACCTGGGTTCTGATTACAATTCTTCTACTAACTCTGTGCCCTTGGCCAAGGCACTTCTCCTTGGATAAGATGTTTCCTAAGTCTGGGCTGTACTTTTCTCTTCAGTAAAATGAATGAATTGGATTAGCAGCTTAAGGAAGTATAAAGCATCTTTCAGACCATCCTGAAAATTGGCTTAACAACTGGCCACCACCTTGTCTTGCCAATACCCCCATGAAAATGAATGATATTTACAATCCCAGCTCCCAGAATTACTACTAGCCCTGTGTCATTGGGCAAGTTAGCTTCTGCTAAGACAGCTTCTGCTGCCTCATTTGTAAAATGGAGGTGATCACACATGTACCCTCTCTCTCTCACAGGAATGTTATGAGAAGGTGCTTTTAAGATCTTGAAGCATTAAATAAATGTGAATGACCATAATATGATTGGAAAAGTAGATTGGAGCCAGGCTCTGGAGGACCTTGGATGCTGGGCAGAATCTGTATTTAATCCTGGGGGCACTGAAGATTTCTGAGCCAGGAGAAACATGCTCAGACCTTTGCTGTTGGATTAATGCCTCTGGATTTCAGTTTCTTTTTCTATTAAATGAGGAGTTTGCACTAAGATTCTCTCTACCTGTCTAGTCTGTGATCCCAGGTCCCAGATCTGCCACATTCTAGGTATGGAACAACCTATGGATGAACCTCTCAACCTTTTTAGTTCACAGTTTTTTTTTCTCCAAAAAACCAGGAATAG
This sequence comes from Trichosurus vulpecula, assembly GCF_011100635.1. Lineage (NCBI taxonomy): Eukaryota > Metazoa > Chordata > Mammalia > Diprotodontia > Phalangeridae > Trichosurus > Trichosurus vulpecula. The sequence goes on along the minus strand of NC_050574.1, from coordinate 121,549,979 downwards.
TTAATACATATCCCCTATATTTCAGAGGGTTGTTATGAGGAAAATGTACTGGAAATGATAAAGCTTGTATGGTGAACTTAGTGACTTAGCTCACTGACTCGCTGTGGGACCCCCAAAACACACAGTGGTTACAAAGTGCTCAGTAAAGATAAGTTATTATTCCTATTACTATAACTGACTTTAATTTCTAGAGCTGCTATGAAGTAAATTGCAGAGTTTTTGACAGCATATGAAAGAGTTCAGCAAAGTCATAACAAACATGCCCAATTCTTAGGAGAGAGTCTATGCAGGCTTTCAGGAAAAAATCAGTAGAATGCTGCCAAATCAGCCCAGAAATTTAAATTTAAAAAATTTTTTTTAAAAATTTAAATTTAAATTTAAAAATTAAAAAAAATGATTCAATGGATTTCGGTAAATTGCTTAATATTCACTTAAAGATCGTTCCTAATTCAAACCTGTTGCAGCAGAAAGAGCTAGATCTGAGGACAGTTGAGACATTTTTGCTAGTTATAGGACCTTAGGGGAGTCCCGGGATCCCTGGCCGGCTTCCTTACTTGCAAAATAAAACAGCTGGATGACCAGATCTGTAAGGTGGAATTTAGCTCCAACATTCTGTGATTGCTTCAAGACAATGCTGTCTGTTGGAAAGATGACCAGACTTGTCAGAAGACCTAGGTAAACTACTCTCTCTCTCTCTCTCTCTCTCTCTCTCTCTGTTACTGCTTTTGTAAAAAGGGAAGGATACTGTCCATCTCACAGACACTCAGAGTCTTAGAGCTAGAAGGAATCTAATTGGTCATTCTAGTCTGATTTCCTCCTTTCATGTAGGAGGAAACTGAGGCCCCAGAGAGAGAAGTAGTTTGCCCATGGTCTCAACTTTGCACGGCTCTGCCTCACTTCAATCCAATTCACTTGCAAGTCAAGACATCACCCTGCTAATGTCACTGGTCCTCTCCGACAATGAAGGACCAACACAACAAGAATGACAACAAGAACAACCACCACCACCATAAATGAGTGGTAGAGCTTAGACAGGAACTCTGCATCTCATGACACTTAGAATGGTGCTATTCTCAAAGGACTGTTGTGAAGCTCAAACAAAACAATGAATATACAACATTATACAATCACAAGATGCTATACAAATGTTAGTTTTAAAATTATTATTATTATTAATAATATTAATAAGTCTAAGTTACAACAAAAATTTTAACCTTTCAGGAGTCACCTTAGGCAGGGCTATGCTTTTGTAGATAGGAACTGATAGGCAAAAAATCCAATTTCTATACATAACAAAAATTGGCATATAACCGTTAGAGCTTAGGGCTTCCCAGATGCCTGCTAATCTAAAAATGCAAATTAGAAAAATTCTATATGTGCATTTTTGTGGTTGTTTTTCCAAGGTCAGAAAGCTTGTTCCTGAGGGACTCAGAAACTATGGTTAATATAACACATGGTAGGCACCATGATGTGTGTATACATATATGTGTGTGTATGTATTATAATTCTTGATTTACTATGTATTTATATGTATATATACATATACAAATACAAATACATATGCACATATATGTCTCTAAGTCCAGTGTTCTTTCCACCATACCAGATTTACTATTCAAAATCTTAAATTGATATATATCAGAGTTCCCATTATGTGTCGTATTATAGATGTATATATAACAAGATATTCTAATTCTTGAATTTTTTATTTAAATATTATATATACATATAAACATACGCATGTATACATACATTAAATATGTTCCTGTTTTATATACATGCACACACAAACACAAATTTAAGATTGTGAATGATAAGTCTGGTATACGTTGTACAGTAAGAAGAGAAATGGGTTTGGAGTCAGACACCTTGATGTAGGGTTGCAGAAGCACAGAATGTTAGAGCTAGGGATAAGCTTATCCAGACCTAAAGGATGAGCTCCTTGAGATCAGCATTCAAAGCGTCTCTAACATCAGAACCTGGTTTACTGCTAGGCATATAATGAATGCTCAACGAATATCTGTTCCATTTAGAGGGAACCAAGCCTGCATGATGACATTCAGAGCCTTTCATAACTTAGCCCTCTCCTATCTTTCCAGTCTTCTTACGCCTTACCCCACAACATGCACTCTTCAGTTCAGTGACACTGGCCTTCTAGCTCTTCCACAAACAAGACCAACTATCGCTCGGTTCTGGGCATCTTCTCTTGGTATTTGTAGACCCTCAATTTGGTAGACAGCCTAATACCTCTTCTCTCCCACATTTTCCTATGGAACCTCCCAAACACTGAACTAACTCTGGCAATGTGTGCATCAACTTCATTATTTATGTGTACATCCCTGAAAAGCATACTGCCAAGGTAAGTGACCTTAGCAACAGCATTCAAAATCTCTCCATTTGCTGTAACTGATGATTTTTGTATGGATGGTGTTTTGCTGGCTGGTGGAGAACCTTTGTTTTCTTAGTATTAATTGTCAGGCTAAAATTAACACAAGCAGAAGGGAATCGATCCATACTCTGCTGCATCTCTGCCTCAGAGGCTACATTGAGTGCACAATCATCTGCAAACAAAAAGTCACACACCAACCCTCCCTCCACTTTGGTCTTTGTTTGTAGCCTTTTCAAGTTTAATAATTTATCATCAGTGCAGTAGCTGACCTTGAGGCTGTGTTCATCCTCGTTGAAGGCATTTGACAACATGGCTGAAAACATCACGCTAAAAAGCATGAGAGCAAGCACACAGCCCTGCCTCGCTCCACTGGTGACTAGGTGTCGTGCTTTGACAGTATTGTTCATCATCCAGAACCCATGCAAGCATGTTGTCACAGACCTGGTATATAATACTGATGAACTTCTCCAGGCAACCAAATGTTGCCATGATCTTCCACAAGCCCACATGACTGAGAGAATCAAAGGCCTTGGTCAGATCAATGAACATTGTTTACAGACCTCTGTTCAGCTCCTAGCATTTTTCCTGGAGTTGTCAGGCAGCAAACACCATATCAACTATTCTTTGGCCCTTTCTGAAGCCGCACTGGCTCTCATGTAGATGATCATCTTCCAAGTGAAGGGATTGGCCTATTAAGGATGACTCTGGCAACAATCTTATGAACAATGACTTAGAGAGAGACTCCCCTGTGATTGTCTCAGGACAATCTATTTCCTTTACCTTTATAGAGATGGATAATGGAGGTGTCCTTGAACTCCTGGGGGACAACCTCGTGTTGCTAAAATTTGAGTCAGCTTTTGTATGAGCAGAGGACCCCACCTTGTAAATCTCAACTGGAATAGAATCAGCACCAAGTGCTTTGCCCCAGGAGAGGAGCTGAATGGAATTCAAAACCTGTTCAGTTGGAAGTTCAGCCAGAGAGAGATTGGCTTGAACCTGAGGTATATAGTTAATGGCTTCAGTGTTGATTGATGATGGTCTGTTGAGAACATTATGGAAGTGTTCAGCTCATCTCTTCAGGATCACGTCTTTATCACTAATCTATGTGGCTCCATCAGCACTGAGTAGTTGAGATGCACCATAGGTCTTTGTCCCACAAATAGTCTTCAGGGCATCATAAAAGCACTTTGGATGGTTACTATCAGTGTAAAACTGAATTTCATCTGTCTTCTTACTGAACCAAAAATCCTGCATCTCTCTAAGCTTTGCTTGCACTTTGCTTTTGATGGAAATAAATGCCCCCTTCTTGGGACTGACAAACTTTCCTGCTGGTAAACCCTGTGGAGTTCTTGTTTTTTACTTACCAGCTTCTGAATTTCCCCATCATTTTTGTCAAACCAGTCTTGGTGTTTGCAAGTGTTGTGGCTCAGATGAGAAATGCAATGCTGTACAACAAATCCCTGAAAGCTGCCCACACCTTTTCTGCTCTACTGGTGTCAATCCTGTTTTGGCTCAGCTTTCCCTCCAAGTTAAAAATGAATTTTTGCACATAAAGAGCTCTAATCTGTTGACAGTAAGTCTTCTGGTAGTTGTCATGCCTTGAGGTCCTTGCTTTTGTTGAATGTAAATATTTAGCATGGAGAAGATAAGTCCATGACCAGTCCAGCACTCTGCCACACAGCCTCTTAGTCATTCTCACATCTTGTCTGTCTCTTCTCCTTACAATGATACAGTCTATTAAATGCTAATGCTTGTTATGAGGGTACATCCATGAAATTTTATTGCTTTTAGGTAAATGGAAGACAGTGTTGGTGATGGAGGCACAAGTCTTTAGTAGTAAGTGACCATTGCTGTTGCTGCTTCTGACTCCATTCCTCCTAGGAACTCCCTGCCATATCTGGTAGTCTATGCCTACTCCTGCATTAAAGTCATCCAGAATTATAATCTTGTCCTCTTTTGGTACATTGATGATGAGGGTCTCCAGGTCTTCATAAAATTTTTCTTTGACCTCATGAAAGTTTGTCATGGAGGTGTCCTTGAACTCCTGGGGGACAGCCTCGTGTTGCTAAAATTTGAGTCAGCTTTTGTATGAGCAGAGGCCCCTACCTTGTAAATCTCAACCGGAATAGAATACGCACTGATGGTGGTGGCACTGTGCTTTCCTGCAAGTGGCAACCACATTGTCATGAGCCTATCATTCACTCCCTTTGGTAGGCATACAAAGCTGTTGTCTAGATTAGTTCTGATTGCAAAACCTATACCAGCTTCGTGGTGCCCCCCTTCACTGCGGCTACTCCAGGAAAATGTGTATCCAGCTCCAACTTTGGTAAGCTGGCCCTCATTTGCCAGCCTCGTTTCACTCAGCATTGCTATTTGGATGTGATCCCTGCTGAGTTCTCTCACAAGAGCTGTTTGTTTTTCATGTTTAACTGGATTTCATGCCGCCCATAAGCGTGCACATGTTCCATGTACTGATGGCAGCTGGAATCATCTTTGCAGAAGTTTTTGTACATTTTTGTGTGTGTTTTGACCATAAGGTAGGATCTCTGTTTGCTGCAGTAAGCAGGCTAAGGGTTGGGTGAAGCACACAATTTTAGGGCACCTTTTCTAGTCCCTTCGTCACCCTAGGAGGTAAGCAGTGTGATCCTTAAAAAAGGTTACTCAGATACCCAAGGAGCTGCTAAATCCCACTGCTGCTTCAGTCCAGTGAGAAGATGACCCTATGGCCTGGGCCACCTGTGTACAGGAATGTGACTATAGCTCCCAGAGCATCTGCATCAGGTGCTTCATCACTTGCCAATTTCCACAGTACTTTGAGGTAGGTAAAAATAGTAAAATGGTATGGGTGATGTCTTTTGATTCACGCATAAATTGGATCTAAGTGAGGCAAAGCTTCCCAAAGTTGTAAGGCTTCACTCTCTCTTCCAGAGTCTACAACTCTCTTCTATGTCTAACCAAGGTCTAAGTGCTCCGCAGCACCTGCTTCAGCCACCTTCATGGCTGCTGGAACAAATTGTTCTCATCCACCCGATGGGGTGCTTGGATGCTTGTGCTTGGACCCTAATTCTAACATCACATTTCTCCTTAGCCTCTGCTTGGGTGCCTGTGCCTGGACCCCAATTCCAAAACCACATCCAGTTCTAAAATCACATCTCTCCCTAGCCTCAAAATACTGACTCAGGCAGTTCCTCTCCAGTTCAAGGGCAGCATGCCCTAGCAAAATACTTATCTCTTCTCCTGATACTGCAGCCAGCTGTACTTATAGAATGTATTAGTTTGGATTCCCTGTGTACATGCTGAACTGGCTGTATACTGGGTCATAGAGATATTTACTACTCATTGGCCTATCATGTGCATGCTAGACACAGACATATGTATACTCCCTTACATTCGTCTTGTCTAACAAGACGTTGATGGAAGCAGCTTGGATATTTCCAGTCAGCCCTGACCCTTAGTTGACTTAGTGACTCAGGGCTAAAACCACACCTCCATCTAGCCCTATCTTGGGCTATTTCCCAGTGAACTCTGGGTAAGATACCTGCACAGTGCATACAAAAAAATGTGTGTTCCTTTAAGAACTGACCACCCCTAAACCACTCTCTAATCCCACCCCAAAACACATTAATTAACTATATTATTATGTTAACTAATTAACATATTTGGCCTATATAAACTTTATCTGCACCTACTGAAAAGCATAATAAATATTTGCCACCTTGACTTAAAGAATGCTTGGGTCTGAGAATTCATTCCAGATGGCCCTGACCCTCTCCAATACTCAGGTCCTTGAGGGATACTCCCCCTCAAATACCCTATATGGGAATTCCAGTGTTGGGGTTCCTAGAACTTGTCTCCCTCAACCCTCAACACACCCATCCAGGTGAGGGAAGTCTTCACATGCTTGGGGTAGACACCCCCCTAATTCACCAGAGAGTTGAGACCCCTCGGTTACCCTCAACCTGATTAGCCCATCTGCTAAAAGGATTTACCAGAGTGTGACTGCTGTGCATGCTACAGCTTCTTGGAGCCACAAGTGAGAGTTGGGTGAATCAGGTGGATACTAAAGGTGGAAAGCAGCCCTGAAAAGGGTTTAGCAGTCCTCACACCAGAGGCACTAGCCTTCCCTGGACACACCCTACACCCCTCTCAGCCAATACAAATAAACAGAATTTGGAATCAAGCCCTAACTGAATAAAAAAGTCTGAACTATATAGTTTTATTAAAACAAAGGTATATTGTAATTTTTAGACAAAATCATGAAAATATATATATATGAAAATGTATTTGCTCTCTGTTCCCTTTCATTATCTTTTCCTTCTCATAAAGCTTAGTTATTTAAATATCATCAATGTTTACTTTTTTTTTCCTGATTTTGCTCTCCTCACTTTGTATTACTTGATATGTTCTATCATACTGTTTTGTGTTCTTCATGTTTGTCACTTTCCAGGTTCACAATATAATCTATTTATAATTTTTAAAATGTGCATTTATATCTTTTGTTTTTACATTGCCTTAATTTCCATATATACATATAAGGATAAAGGTAGATAGATATACATACATACATACACACATATGCATATACATATATGTCCACTAGAGAAGGAAATGGCAAAACGCTTCCGTATCCTTTCCAAGAAAGGATTCGGGGGTTACTAAAAGTTGGACATGATGAAATGACTGAACAACAACACACCTATATGTATATATGTAGATCTATCTATCTACCTATACATAGCCCTTCTCCTTTTCTCCCTAGAGTTATCTCTTGTAACAAAGAATGAGATTAGAAAAAAGAATTCAGCAAAATTAACCAACACATCGACTGAGTCTCAAACAATCAACCAGCATTTATCAAGTACCTACTCTGCGCTGGACACTGTGCTAGAGCAGATGCAATGTTCCAATTCTGCGAGGAAGGGAAGGAGATACATTTTTTCTTCTCATATTTTCCTCATGTTCAGTCATTAAAGTCATGCAGTATTCAGCTTTGTCAACCTTCTGTTCCATTCCATTTACCTTGCTATGTGAATCCTTTTCTTTCCCCAATTTCCCCATTTCTCTCAGTTCTCATCCTTCTTGACCTCTCTATAGCATTTGACACCTTTGAATATCCTCTTCTCCTGGATACTCTCTCCTCCAGGTCTTTGTGACACTGCTCTCTCCTGGTTCTCCTGCTACCTGGCTGGCCACGACTCAGTCTCCTAATGCTGGATCTTCTCCAGGTCACACCCAGCCCCTCCCACAGCCCCTCAGCCATGGGCTTCCCTCTTCCCTCTGACACTGCCTTCCATTTACTCTGCATATATCTTGTATGTTCATAGTTGTTTGCATGTTGTCTCCCCCATTAGAACATGAGCTCCTTGAGGCCAGGGACCTGTTTTTGCCTCTCTTTGTGTCCCCTTTATATAAGTACACATAAGTCTTTCCATATTTCTCTGTATTCTTCATATTCATTATTATGTTTTTATCATATTTGTGTACCTGGCATGTTGTTTTAATGGACTTTTTTTTCTGGAAATCACAAGGCATTACAGAATCCTGAAGTCTCTAAAGTTGGATGAGACCTCAGGGCTTATCTAATAAAACTTCCCAATCATGAAAAGATCACCGTTACAGTATCCATAACAGGAGGTCATCCCACCTTCAGTCCCTTCCTTTTACCACTGCCAAACTCATCTTCTTTATGGATGGAGCTAGGCACGTCATTCATTGCACAGCTCAAAAGTATTCAGGGGCTCCCTATTTCAGAATGTTAGAAGTCTAAGAGACCTTATAAATCATTACCTTATAAATCATTTACTAGACTCCATCATTTTATAGATGAGGCTGGAGAAGTTTGTTCAAGGTCACACAGTTATTAAATAGCAGAGATAGAGCTCAAACTTTAGCCTTCTGATTCCAAGCTCAGTGTTCCTTCACTTATAACATGGTCATTTCTCACTGCCATGTGGTTATAACCTGTTTGCCTGGAATTCAATGTCCTCTACAACCTGATGCTACCCAGCCTTTTAAGTCTCATCTCATGTAACTCCATGCAATTTACACTCCATCCAAACAGGACAACTCTCTGCCTCCTAAATATACTCTGGGTTCTTCTCCCTCTCTGGGCCTGACCTCATGCACCCAATGCCTGGGATATCCACCCCTTTCCCTTCGTCTGCTATATTCCTACTCATCCTTGAAAGTTCAATTCAAATTCCTCCTCCCTTCATAAAACCTTCCCTAATCCCCTGGACAGTGGTGACCTTTTCCCTCAGACCTCTCAAAACACTTTGCTTTCACTGTTCTTATGTATTTAACATGTAATACATATAGGTCATATTCACTGCTACAAGTTGGTTAGACCAGGCACTTTTCAAAGGGGTTGGATGGAGAGGGGAGACTAAGTGTTGATAGATACAGACAAAATAAATGGATTAATAGCTACGAATATGGTTCCAAACGCCAAAGGAATTTTATCAACTCCTATGTCTAACTTTAATTGACCTCCTGGTGGTTGGTATATTCAGGGTACTTGGGATACCCTGGACTTGTACCCCTGCTCCTTTTATCTACTTCTCTATTAAAATTAATAGCCTGTAACATCCTCATTCCAACTCGAGTTGTCCTTTGCCTGGGTGGAGATATTTTTGTGTTAAACATGAGCAGTTAACATGTATAACTGGCTTCCTTATTCTTAGAGCCCAACCAAGATCCTGGAACCCAAGGACGGTGGTGGAACAGAAACTTATGTTCCTATATTCTTTTTGTGTGAATGAGTGTTCCACAGGTGGTCTGAAAGCTATCAATAAAAACCTTAAGATGGAAGAGATCATGTTCTTTGAAATCCCAAGACCCAACTGGTAGGAGATCTCTTATTAGACTGTGAGTCCAGGGAATGTGTTATATTGAGACTTTGTAGCTCCTCCAGCCATAGCCTCACAGGGCTCTGCAAACCATGACTTAGTAACTGTTTGTTGAATTGTAGCAATTTAATCAATCAATCAATGAACATTTAAGTGCCTCCCATATGCCAGGCACTGTGCTAAGTGCTATGACACAAAAAGAGGCAAAAGAAAGTCCCTGCTCTCAAGGAGCTTACAGTCTACTGGGGAAGACAATAAGCAAATGTGTACAAACAAACTATATTCAAGATAAATAGGAATACAGAGGGTCCTTGGACTTATCCTTTCCCTTCTTGGGGCATATGCTTAATACCAGTATCACTAGATCAATGGATAAATGTACAGTTTAGGAAAATTTGGGGGGCGGGGTATAACTCCAAATTGTTTTCCAGAAAGGTAGAATCATTCACAGATCAACTAACTGTACGTTGGCTTGCCCATCTTCCCATTATACCTCCAAAATTTTTTATTTTAATTTGCACTTATCTTATTATTAGTAATCTGAAGCATTTTATGTGATTGTTGATAGCTTGTTGTTCAGTCAATTTAGTCATGTCCAATTCTTTGTGACTCCATGGACCAGGCATGGGAAACCTGCAGCCTCCTTGCCATTCCTCCCACACAATACTCTATCTCCTCTTTATAAGTTTTCAAAGGCTATTCCCCTTCTTCATCTCTGTCTCCTGGATTCTCTGGCTTCCTTCAAGTCTCAGCTAAAACCTTATTTTCTGGTCTCCCCTGAGACTAATGCCTTCCCTAAGATTACTTCCAATATGTCCTGTATATATCTTGTTTGTACATAAGGTTTGGATTTTTTTTTCCTCCATGTTGTCTCCTCTATTAGATTTTTGACTCCCTGAGGGCAGGGCTGTTTTTGCTTTTCTTTGTATCTTAGCACAGTGCCTGACACATAGTAAGCACTTAATAAATGTTTGCTGACCTCACGTGTTTCCAATTCAATTTTAGTTAACTTCAGGGTTCTTTAAATAAGCCACCACGTCATCTACAAATAGTAATATTTTTATTTCTTCTCTGCCCATGTCTATTGTGTCATTTTCTTTTTCTTCTTCTGACCCAGTGATCATTTCACTATACCATACCATCATGGTCTTCCCATCTTTTGAAAATAAGTTAAATATCACCTCCTCTGTGGAGCCTTCAGTAATCCCTGACATTAATTGTGATCTTTCCCTCAATGGAACTCATCGCGCTTCTACTTTTCTTATGCCCTTATCTTTTTCTAAATTGCATTGTATTTACTTATCTACACATTTTATCACCTTTATCAGATTATAAAACCAATAGCAGAGGCACTGTTATTTTTAAAAATATATTCATATCTACCTGAGCACTAAGCACAGTGTCTTCTATGTACAGGTAGGCACTTAATACATGGATGTTGAACGCTTTTGAAAGTGAAAAAGTAGAATTTTTATAAAAACCAAATCCCATTCGATAACTACTTTTTACTTAACATTAAACTGTCAGGGGGAGGGATATGAGTGGAAAGAGAAAAATATTTAGTTTTATCAATGTAAAACCACAGAGTTAGCTGATCCTTTAATATGCTCCCTCCTAGCCAAACACATAATTACAACTGGAAACTTGGGAGAAACAAGGTTACTGTCTCAGGACTGCAGATTAAAAAGGAGGGAAAGGCTAGGCATAGTCTATTGGCAGTGTGATAGAACAGGATGACTAGATTTGGAGTCAACTTGGGTTTGAATCCTAATCTCCTACTTGCAGGACTTGGCAAATCATTCAACCTCAGGGTTTCAGTTTTCTCATTTGTAAAAGGAAAGTGTTGGATGAGACCATCTCCACTGTCCTTCCTACTATATCCAATGATCCTAGGATATACCTTCTAAATTTCAAAAGAGTGAATTTCGAAGAGATCAGAGCAAAAACAGGCAGGAAATTGGGCCATCGACTGAAAATTCCACAGGGAAATTAGACAAAGAAGTATTGGGCGCTACCAGGAAGGAAAGACCAATGATCCAAACACAAATGCTTCTGATGAGAAAGAAAAGGGGGAACTAAGATACATTCTAAATATGAAAACAAGGACAGATCAACTGTAAATGGACTGAAAATGAGATCCTGGGGGCAGCTAGGTGGCACAGTGAGTAGAGCTCCAGCTCTGGAGTCAGGAGGACCTAAGTTCAAATCTGGCCTCAGACACTTGACAAACTTACTAGCTATGTGACCTTGGGCAGCAAGTCACTTGACCCCAATTGCCCTGCCTTCCCCCCTCAAAAAAAAAAGAAAAAAAAAGAAAATGAGATCCTGAAATGGTGTTAGGAGTCTTAACACCCTCAAACAAGTCCCATGTTAGTGACAAATGTGAAAGAAAATGAGATCCAAGGCCTGTTAAGCGTGAATAAGACAATGATAACAGACTAACGAGAAAAGGCAGAAGTTTGTGCTTCTTACCTTGCTTTTATATTCTCTACCAAAGAGGAAGCCCTGCAGACTTGAAAAGTATAGAATACAAATGATTAAAAGGGAATTCAAAACCTAAGGTGGATGAAGAGTTGGTAAGAATTCAACTAACCACCCTTCAGTGACCAGGCCTAGACGAAATGAAAGAACAGGTAGAGATGGTTACTGAGCCACTACCAATGATCTTTGAAAATTCATGGAGAATAGGAGAGATGCCAAAAGGCTCCAGTTCTCCAAAAAGAATGTGGGCTCTTCAATAGGCCAGGGAGTGTGACTTTGGTTTTTGACAAAATTCTAAAATACACCATTAAAGGGATGGTTTGTGAATGTTTGTTTGTCTCTTTGTGGGGGGATGCCACTAACTTCTGGAATTCAGCCCGGTATTTTATAGAGTATCTTCTGATATCATTATGGGTCAAGTTGAGAGAAGTGAGATAGCTCATGGTACAATTATATGGATCTAAAACTGTTTGAAGGGCTGGAACCAAAGAACACTGATTAATTGATTGGTGAAAACCTAGAAGGAAGCAGAGTTTCTAAAATAGTTCCTAATGAGGGATCTGTCTTTGTGCTGACCACAATTTCGATATGAGTCAATTGTTTGACATGGCAGTAAATAAAAGCTAATGCATTATTAGGTGGCATGAAAAAAGAATCATGTCCGGAATGAAGGAAATGATAGCTTCAGTCTCATCTGCCTTCAGCAGAGCATCTCCAGAGCATTGTCTTGACTTCTGGGACCACATTTAAAATGTACATTGATAGCTGCTATGTTTGAGAGGAAACAGGAGATGGAGATGATGAAGAGGATTTGAATCACACCATTCAAGTATCCATTGATTATTCAGCCTAGGAAAAAGAAATTTTAGGGGTGCACATGATTCAACCCCACCACTGTTTAAATGCTCACCATGACCAATGAACCACGATAGGTTCACACACACTGAGACACACACACACACACACACACACACACAAATGTGCACACACACATGCACACAAACACACATACACACACACTCAACACAATAACAAATGCCTGCAAAATACTTAGGTTCTAATTGCATTTTTCAAACATTCAAAGGGCTGAAGATTATAACTGGTATTTCACTTGTTTTGTTTACTCTCATTGGACAGAATTAGGAACAATGAATGGAAGTTTCAAAGGCCAATTCCAATTCAATATAATAAAAAACTTCCTATTAAATCAAAGTGGAATGCAAAGTGGAATTACTTCATAATAATAGGTTCCTGATTAGTGGAAGTCTTGAAGAGGAGCCTGGAAAACCACTTCACAAGATGTTATAGATCATCTAGTCAACACCTTTATTTTAAAGATTAAGGAGCTGAGGCCCAAATAGAAGAAAATTAGTGTGAGATCTAAACTAATGTCAGAACAAGGCCTTCTCCCCAAACCAAGGTGCTTTTCACTGCACCTGTGTTATTGAAAGGTCTCCTGCTCAGATATGGGTTGGACTAGATTTGTTTCAATTTAAAAGGAATTCTCTGATTCTATGAAAAAAGGAGGAAATAACTATTTTCTTTCCTGTTGTCCATGTAAAATGTGATTTTCATTTGGCACTAAAAGATAGAGCCTTCCCCAGTTTCTCCAGCCTTCTTGGGATGGCCCTAGAATATTAAACTCAATGATTCCTTCTTTTGGATGTCCATGTCACTTTTCCTCCTTCCTGAAATTCTCTCTTCTTGGTTGATAGATTCTATCTCCCAGAGCATCAGCTGCCTTCTGCCATGAAAGGTCTCTCCCATTAGCATTCCTATGGGGAGCACCTGCTACCCTCATCCATCCCTATTAACTCACTGCAAGGGCAGAGAGGTTGATTAGAAGGGTAATTTTCCCTCTCCCTCGCCTACCTCCCCCTAAAGAGCATTGTTCCTTTGCCCAATGACAAATTGATCTTCTAAACAAGTGTGTCTGCTAAATCTGTTACAAAAGTCTGCCCAGAGAAATGCACATTTAGGATTATAAACAGTGACAGACTTGGCAGTGTCATAGTTCATTGTATTAATTTAATGCTGTGTGTCAACTCAAAATCACACTTCAAATGGCACTTGATGGCAAAATCTCATGATGATGTGGCCAGACTATGAGTTGGGAAGTCTGCTAAATAGGGGTCTCTCGAAATCTTCATGTTATTAACAATGTATCTCTGGAACAACTACATTTCCCGAGTAAAGACACCTTATTGTCATTTATGGTTTTAATCTGGGTGTCAAACTACAGATACATTAAAATGGTAAATTATGTGAGCTTTTCATATGTAAGTGAACTATCAACATTAATATCATGCAGCAGATGCCATCTTTACAGCCCATGAGATTAACTAATTAGTCATTGTGCCCTGAACACATTGTGATTTACTCTGGAAGGGATGAGGAATAATAAATCAAATTGTCATTGAAGTGGGACCAATATGGCCTCTAAAATCCATTTGAAACAGATGAGGAATATATTTGAAGCAGAGAAGTGCCTAGAAACACAAGAGGGCAAGGACTTTGAGACAAGATGGGCACATGGGGAAATCAATGTTTCAGGGTAGATCATTTCCAGATCTTTCAGTCCCTTGTATCCAAAATGTATCTATTTACTTCACAACTGCTTTCCTCCAAAGTACATACCTCTATTATTGGTCAGTCTTCCTTCTGAATCAAAAAAAAATGTTAAGTTTCACATCAATTGTTATATATTTTAATTGCCCATTAAAGAAGTGGAACACTGTCCAAGACTGTGCTTGGATTGTCAAGGTCATTAAAAACTTCTTCCCTATTTAAACGGTTAATTCATTAATTTGTCTAGAAACCAATCATCTGTGTGATAAATTTGCATGTAAAAGGAACATTAAAAATAATGAATAATATGGATGTTGGTAGCTCTAAAATCACTTCTCGTCAGCCCTCATTACTATATGCAAGAATATTTTTTAAATATTTTCCTACGTATATAAACACATATATAACAAGATATGGCAATAAATTCTAATATATGAAGTTAGATTTCAAAATGATTGTAGCTTTTGGCAACACATAACAAACCTGTGGTCTTCCTCTTTGAATTGCTGTGAGAAAGAAGCAGGTGGCTGTGGCCCTCATGCAGGGCCCTAGGGCCACACACTGGACACCTCTTGTCTAATTATTCATTGTACACATCTGGATTCTCCAGAGACCTTAAGCCCAGCATTTCATATTCAGTCTCTCCAGAATAATCTACAGCACAATCTGTTTACTCATTAGCTTGAAATGAAAACTCAAACTAGGAATGGAAAAAGCATGTACTGGTGGGGGGAAAAGCCAGAAGGGAGGTGGGAACCAGATAGCCAGGTGGATAGCCAGAGAAAGGGGTTGTTACAAATGTGGGGAGCAGAATATTTACTTGAAAATTGTGATGTACTGAGGAGAAAGTTATTCTGATGTGTTCAGATAAAGAGCAGTAAGTGGTAAGGAGACAAATGAATGAAAAGGATTTATTAGGTGTTCGCTGTGTGCCAAACCCTGTGCTAAGTACACAAGATGCAAATGCAAAATTAAGATTATCCCTGCCCTCAATGAACTTACGTTCTAATAAGAGAATGGTGGCCAGGAAAGGGAGTTGGGCTTTTCTAAATGACAGCAGAGTGAAGGATGACTAGTGCGACTAGTAGAAGGCTAGAGCTTTTCGAAGAAATAGGAAAGTTAGGAGGAGGCAGAATTCAAAGTCTCCCTTTTCCTCCTGGGTCAGAAAGGAGCCAGTCTGGGTGATAAGGGAATGAAGGAGAACATGAAGGAAAGGGAAGGTGAAAGGAGCAACAGAGCAAGAAGACCGGAGGTTTGGGTTGGAAACAAGGGAAGGAGTAGTTTAAGCAGCTTGGGGAAAAAAGCAAAGGCCTTGGGAAAAGAGTTGTGACATGGGTAACAAAAAAGAGGTGATATTGGTTATTGTTTGTTCTTGATTCTCAAAGAGGACCATGACATCAAGAAGGAGATGTCATGACTTGCCAGTGAATTGGATTTAAGTCTCAGGGCTGTGCAAAGTCACCAGCCTCACTCTCTCCTCTGGAGCCATTTGGGTCCAGTGGCAAGATATACATCAGGAAGACTGGAGATGGCCCTGGATGCAATGGGAGACGTTGGCCTCTTTAAGCTAAGGTCCTTAACAGGTCTCAGTTTGACTGAGGCAACACCCATTCAGCCATAAAGGCTAGGTAATAAATGAGGCAGAGAATGGGCTCTTTACCTAGCTAAAAAAAAGTCAATCTGGGAGGGGAAGACCCTCAGAGTTTCTGGCCAAAACAGAAACAACTGCTTATTAACACTCACTCTGAGCCAAAAGAATCCAAACAATGACCAGTGAGGCTGGGGCTGGGACTCATTGTTGGCCAATCAATGAGAGTCAGAGTGATTTGGGCCTAAGGCATGGTCCATAAAAAAAAAAATCTGGCCTGTAAACCCCAAGATATCTTGCTAGGTTTCAGCAATCAAAACTGATATTCCTTTGGGCAGAGCACCTGCAGATAAGGGTATGATTCCCTACTTGGACAGAGGGAGTGGTGGGAAGGAAAGAAGGAAGGAAGGAGGGAAGGAGCTGAGTTGCCCACCTGGCCAGTTGGATCCCAAGTGGGGCAGCTACTACTCCTTACAGGTTTCAAAGAGGACCATGACATCAGGAAGGAGAAGTCTGTCATGACTTGCAAGCGAAATGGATTAAGTGGGGGGGGGGGGGGGGCGGGGCGGTACAAAGTCACCAGTCTCACTCTCTCCTCCGGGATCATCTGGGTCCAGTGGCAAGGTACCAGGAAGACTCAAGATAGCCCCGGATGCAGTGGGAGGCCTTGGCTTTTTTTGTTTTTTTGAGAGGATGAAGGATGGATCAAAAGGAGAATGTGAATAGAGAACAAGATGACCGAAGTACTGGGATGTTGTCAACAGCATGGGAAAATTTGTGTGAAACAGAGCCCAGGAAGAAGGCTGAGAGGAGATAACCCACATAAGGGTTTAGTGGGTTGGTAGTAGACTATCAGAGTAGAGAAGAGAGAGCTAATCAGGATAGAGACAAAGTAAGGCTAAGTGGACTTTGTGATGGCAGTAAGGGTGGAGTGGAAATGATGCGAGGTCCCTTGGCTACCAAGAAAAAAGTCAGATACAAAAATGAGAGGAGAGCAGGTTGAGGGGAAGAAGAGCGTTGTGGCTCCGGGGTTTGGGTGGGGCCATGGCCAGCCAGTAGTCAGTCAGCCAAGTAACATTAAGCTCCTACTAAGTTTCAGACACTGGGCTAAACTCTGCAGACATAATGGAGAAAAAAAAAAACCGATCCCTGAAAGTAGCCTCCAGAGGTGGGTGGAGTCATGGACACAGGGCGGGGTCTAGTCCCAAATCTAGAGCTGGAAGGGACTTTAGTAGTTATCTAGTCCCACCCTTTCATTTTAGCTGGGAAAACTCTAAGGCCCCGGGAATTACGGTGACTGAACTAAGGTCATACAAAGAGTATGAAGTAGAGACGAAATTGGGCTCGGGGTGTTGGGGCACCAGCAGCTCCCCTCCCTTTCTCTTCCCTCCTCCCTCTTCTTTGCCGGGACTGCCTCACCTGTACGAGCTGCTTACAGCGCTCGCCACCTCCTCGCGGATCTGGCGATTGACGGCGTCGGCCGCCGCCCGCCCTTTGCCGCCTCCGGCTTCGGGGGGCTGCTGCGGCTGGGGCTCGGACCCCTGCAGCCCCTGGCCCTCTGCCCGCCGCAGCATCCACGCGGGTCCCGCCTTCTTGCGCACCTCCCACCAGTCTGATCCGGACGCTTTCCCGGCAGAGGGCTCTCCTCCACCCCCCTCTTCATCTCCTGGAGCCTGGGCAGGGGCCTCGCCGGACCTCCACTCCTGGCTCTGCTGAGGCCGCCGCCGGCGCTCCTCAGCCTTGGGCGGACCGGGGGAGGCCGGCTCGGACCCCTGCAGCCCCTGGCCCTCTGCCCGCCGCAGCATCCATGCGGGCCCCGCCTTCTTGCGCACCTCCCACCAGTCTGATCCGGACGCTTTCCCGGCAGAGGGCTCTCCTCCGCCCCCCTCCTCATCTCCTGGAGCCTGGGCAGGGGCCTCGCCAGACCTCCACTCCTGGCTCTGCGGCCGCCGCCGCCGGCGCTCCTCGGCCTTAGGCTGGCCCGGGGAGGCCGAGGCCGGGGCCGGCTGGGGCTCGGACCCCTGCAACCCCTGGCCCTCTGCCCGCCGCAGCATCCATGCGGGCCCCGCCTTCTTGCGCACCTCCCATGAGTCTGGTCCGGATGCTTTTCCGGCAGCGGGGTCTCCTCCTCCACCCTCATCTCCTAGAGCCTGGGCAGGGGCCTCTCCGGACCTCCACTCCTGGCTCTGCTGCGGCCGTCGCCGGCGCTCCTCCGCCTTAGGCGGGCCCGGGGAGGCCGATGCCGGGGCGGGCAGCGGCTGTGGCGGGGGCGGCGGTGCCGCCTTGGGGATCCAGGGGTGGTCGCCTCGCCGGGGCAGCGGCCACGCCCGGAAATCCTTCTGGTATTGGGTCTCCTTCTCGAAGGGCGTGTCGGACGGTTGGTACTCGCTCCGGGGCTTGCAGCTAGGCTCCGGGCGCTGAACCTTCCACGCCCTGTAATCCTGTCGCATCACGGAGTCCGCCGGACCCAAGCCGGCAGCTGTCTTGGCCTGGGCCCCAGTCTCCCGCTCCCCGCTGGGCCCTGTTGCCCGGGAAACAGCATCCAGGTCGCCGGGGGCTGGCTGCGTCTCTATGGCAACGGAGCGCGCCGAGGGGGGAGCATGCTGCGGCTGCGCCGCCGGGGGCTGCTGCGATTGCGGCGGGGCACCCGGGTGGTCCGTGGCCTCCGAGTACTTGGTGAAGACCAGGGGCACCGCGATGTCTGCCTTATCCAGTTGGTTCCAGAAGCGGGCGATACAGCAGGCACGGGTGATGCACGGCCAAGCCATAATGCTTGTGTCCAAAGACCGTTCCTTCTGCCTGCCTTTTCTCTTCCCACCTAAGCGAGCTAGTCTGCACCGATCTTGCTCCCTTTAAGAAGCTAGCCGCCTGTTCCTTCCTGCGCTGCCCCTTACCCACTACCGCTAAGTTTTTATTTTATTGAAAAGCACACACCCACCCTACTTAACCAGCCCCAAGGTTCGAGGTCAGTACTGTTCTCTGGGATGAAAAAATCTGCAAGCGTGCAACCTGCCCTGCAAATGGTGCAGATGCTGCTTTGCAAAAAGGCTGTAATTGCAGTACAAAGGTGCAAGACCTTCTCCTGGGCTCGCGCCGCCCGTCAGCCCCAAGTAGAACCAATAGAGGCTGCTGCAGGCATAAGCCCTGCTGCAGACGGGCGGGGCTGTCTGGCAGCCTGCAGGGTCCAGGGAGGGGTGGCTGGCTCCGGGCTCCTCGATTTTCTTGCCCTGTGCGGTGCCGTACCCCAGATCCTGCTCCCCACTCTCAGCTCCCCGCTCCCGCCTGGGCTACTTAGCTCTTCCCTGTTGGCAAGGCCAGGAGGAGAGAGGACAGAGTGACCTGCCCAGAGGCGATCATCTGCTGGGAATCCGGAGCATCGCTGGAACTGCTGCAGCCACTGCTGCCGCCGCCGCTGCTACTGCTGCTGCAGGGGAAGCGACCCCACCCACTACCAGCAGGGAAAAAAAAAAAGCCCACACCAGGAAAGATGCTGAGGGAGAGAGCTTTGCGGAGAAATCACCTGCTTTCGTCAGCGCGCAGCGTCCGTGAGCTCGTCACCCCACCCCATCCCCAGCCTTTCTGTAACTCCTTCCTGCTCAGCTGGGAGCCAGGCCTCAGAGCAGCTGCTCTTCTCGGGAAGGATGCAGAACGGAAAGAAACGGTTAAGTCGGCTGACCCCTTTCAAAGGTTTTCCCCCTCCCCAACCCATCGCAGGCAGCTCAGCCGCGCCCTGAAAACACTAAAATCCTTTTTGGGAATTCAGTCTGATGCACGCCACAAATGTTTATTTACTTCTGTCTGTCCAGCTTGGTGAGAGGCACACAGTAGGCCAGACAAAGCGAACACAGTGGGAGGGGGGAGGTTTATTACCTCCTATTTGGTAGGGAGAAGAGAAATTTCTCCTATTTGGTGGGGAACACATTTTAGTCAGCCTCCAGGCTGACTTCCTTAGGGAGAGGTACCCTAGGACAGAGTGGTTATTCTCCATGAGTAGTGGCATTGGCCTTAGGAGAGTCTCCGATCCTCAACCCTCGCTCCTCCCCACAGCAAACTGATGGAATGGAGGGTGCAGACCCTAGCTATTCAGCACCAAGGAAGGGACAGCAGCAGAATCCGGGCTTTTTCTCACACCCTGAAACCAAAGGACTAGAGGACAATGTCTGTGACTGGGCAAATTCTAAGGCACTGGAAATAATAAGATACTTTACATCACTTTACATTTTTTTTCCTCCTTTGATCATCACCACACAGCCCCTGTAAGGCGGATTGAGGCCCAGAAAAAGATGACTTGCCCAGGCAGTCAGTCATACAATTAGTAAGTGCCAGGGCTGGGACTTGAACCTAGATATTCTAATCCACAATTGAATCCCTTTTGCACTTTATCTTACCTCTCAAATTAAAATTCACCTGGGTCTCTTCAGACTGAAATTTGCAATTAGTTGGTTAGATCCTTTCCTGACTTTCTGACCCCTTCCCCCCCCCCCCATCTTCTGTGCTGTCCTTTGGCACAACAACCCTGACAAAGGCAGTGTGGCATAATAGAAAGAATGCTGGATTTGGTGTCAAAAGACCCGAGCTTGAACTCTGGCTCTGCCACTATTGCATTGTGGCCTTGGGAAGTCACTTAGTCTTTGTCATCCTCAGTTTCCTCATGTATAAAATGAGGGGCTTGCACTATATTGCTTCTGAGGTTCCTTCCAATTCTAAATCTATTACCTTAGCCTTCAGGCAGAGCACACACCTGAACACACCTGAAAATGATTTAAAGAACTTCAAAGTAACAATCGAAATCACAGTGGTACACTTTAAAGGTTCCTTTGAGATAATCTGAATCTAGTGCCCTCATTTTACAGAGGAAGAAACTGAAGTCCAGAGAAGAGACATGATCACTAAAGTCATCAAACAGGTAAATGATGTCAACATGACTAGAACCCAAGTGTCCACACTATGGATGAAGTATGAGCTGTCTGCATATTAGTGCATGGAAAAGGCAAATTAATGGATCTTGGGATGGGGTGGGGGACTGAGTTGGGAGTTAGACACCTGTCAGTGATTTGATGAAGCAAATCGCTTCTCCTTCTGAGTCACAGTTCCCATCCATAAGATGAAGTGATTGAGCTCAATGGTCTCTAAGACCCCTTTGGGCTCTAATGGTCTATGTCCTAAGATCTCCACCAGCTCTAACCTTCTGTGTTCTAAGGAACTCAGTTCTGTGAATCTCTATACAAGACATAGCTAGTCAGGACCAGGGTTTTGGACAGATCCCTTCCTCAAAGCCAAGAGGGAGGCTGAAGGGAGAGAAGATCTAGGCAAAGAACTCTCGGCTCAGAAGGAAATGGGAGTAAATGCGTTTCAGACCAAGAAACCATCCCCTCTGTCTCTGATCTGTGGGGCTTCTAGGGCAGTCCTAAGAATACCCCCAAAACTTTGGCAGCTTCCTAGAGGTATCTCTTGTACAGGGAGAATCCACTACAGTTAACTCCTGAGGTAACCTATTCCATTTTTGGACAGTTCTAAATTATAGAAAATGTTTTCTTCACCTGAAACTGAATCTTCCTTACTGTTAAATGCCTCAGCCTTTTCACTGTCCTTCTGCCTTTTGTGGCATAACAGAATAAGCTCGTTGACCCTTCCACATAGCAGAAGTCATTGGGCAAAGATGAGGAGGGAGGACACTCCAGGCATAGGTAACAGGAAGAGAGCACAGAGTGTATTTGGGGCAAAAGAGTTTTCAACTTAGCTGGAGTATAGATTGAAGGGGTGAATGTAAGGCTGGAAAGGCAGGTTGGTCCCTGATTCTAGAGAGCCTCAAATGCCAGGCCAAAGAGTTAGAAGTTTACTTGGAGGCAATAATGTGACATTGAAGGTCTTTGAATAAAAGAATGGTGTGAACTGATGTGTGCATAGAGTGTGCATACATTACAGTAAAGAATATTCAAATTGGAAGGATCTCCGAGACCATCTAGTCCAGCTAGTACCTATCCAAGCTTCTCCTCTGTAATACTCTGTCTCCAAGTAACCATCAAGTTTTTGAAGACCTCCAAGGGAGGAGGAACACACCAACTAAAAGTCGTGACACTTTTAGATAGTTCTAATTGTTAAGATATATTCCCTCATACCAAACTGAAATCTATCTCTCTTCAGCTTCCATTCTTTGCTCCTAGTGGTTCCATCTGGGACCAATCAGAATAAGCCTAATTGGGGTAGCTAGGTGGTGCAGCACATAGAGCATCGGCCCTGGAGTCAGGACTACCTGAGTTCAAAACTGGCCTGACACACTTAACACTTGCCAGCTGTGTGACCCTAGGCAAGTCGCTTAACCCCAATTGCCTCACAAAAAAAAAGAGTAAGCCTAATCCATCTTTCTATAATACTTTAAATACTTAAAGATAGCTACTATAACCCCCTAAACTTTCTGTTCTCTAAGATAAACACCATATCCTCATATAGCATGTTCTCTAGTCCTCTTAACATCCTAGAAACAGTTCGAGATATTTTCCAGATTCTCTCTGTCCTTCCCAAGGTGTCATGCCCATAACTGAACACAGAACTCTGGACGGGGTCTGATCATAATGAGTTTGCATTCCATGAAAACTTCCACATCTTTTTCTTAGGTACTATTGTGTCTCATTCATATCACTGATAAAAAATGTTGAGTGGCACAGGGCCATGTTGAGAATCCCAGGTTAGTACACCTTCAAATTTAAATCAACCCCCTAGTGGCTATTTAGTGGGTTCAGTCATTCAACCAATTCTAACTCCATCTCACTGTACTGTCATCTACCCCACATCTCTCCACCTTATCTATAACAGCATGAAGTCTTTTGTCAAATATTTTGCTGCAATATAACCATGCTATAGTATTGTAGTATTCAACCATGTCCAAAAGAAAGAAAAAAAAGAAAAGAAATGAGGTTAGCTTCAACCGTTCAATGTTCTTTCTTCCCTTCCTTTTCTAGGTCACATTGTACTAGTGTCCATTCTCCCGATAGAGATTAGGCTGCTCTCTGCCTCTTCACACCTTCCTTTTTTCCCTCTCTTTCCTTCTTGAAGCACTCCATCCACTCTGTTGAAGAACATTTAATTCTCCTGAATAACCTAAAGAATAGTGATATATTCTTTCAGTCCTTTCCCTACATTTAGCACAGAAACTACCTTGCAATTTGCACATAGATATCACTTGCTACTGGCCAGAAACAAACATTGTGCGTGGTGTGTAGGTTATTGACAATTTCTCCTTGCCCTCCATATTTGTTTGAAGTGGGATCTTCAGTCCTTTGTCTTCTTTTTTGGTAGTTCTTTTAGTTAACCCTTAAAACTAACTGCTGGGCTGGGCACGGCACACCTGAGTATGCCTTAATTGTGATCAGGTGGAAGAACAATTTGTCGAGTCTAATAGAATTTTTAAAACCCAGTTTTGAGTCTATCTAACCTCTGTGATTTCCTGTCTAGGTGACCTTGAGCAAGAATCTCAAGTAAACCTGGGATAATAATACTTGTGTTGCCAACTCAACTGAGTTATTGAGAGAAAAGGGCTTTGTAAACTGCAGAGTTCCCCATAACTATGATCTAGTATCATTTTGTTATTTATATTAACATGGCAGAGCAACTGATTGAGGCTTAGATCCAAATTATGATATATATAGGTATATGTTTAGGTAAGTAACCATACAAGGGAGACGGTTCCAGAGGGAAGTGAGGTTATTGTACAGATATCTGAGAACAAATGGGGAGCCATCTCCAGTCATCCTGATCTATAGCTGGCCACTGGACCCAGATGGCTCCAGAGGAGAAAATGAGGCTGGTGACTTTGCACAGCCTACCTCACGTAAATCCAATTCACTTGCATGTCATGGCATCACCTTTCTGATGTCATGGTTGTCTTTGAGAACAAAGGACAAACAGCAACCGGAGAACGAATGGAAGTCACCTACCCCTTCACTAGTGAGTACAGTCACTATGGACTCTGATACGAACAACCATCAGTCATGCAGTGCAGTACAGTGGAAAGAGCCCTGGCTCCAAGAGTCAAAGGAGCTGAGTTCAAATCCCACCTTTGATGCTTTCTACCTTTATGAGCTTAGGCAAGTCACCAAAACTTCCTGAGTCCTTAGTTTCCTTCTTGGTAAAATTAGGGATTACACTAGCTGGCTTCTAAGGCTCCTTCCAGCTCCAGAGCTATCATCCATGTAATTAACCCTTAGCCCCAGATTCCTAATTCCATAGTACCTAGTGGTCACTGTTGGTTCAAGAATTAGATGTAGTAGTTGGGACATTGCCCCCTTGCTGAGTAAACTCACTTCATCTCTTTTTTGGTCTCCCCAAAAGAAGAAATGTCAGGGAAGACAAGATCAGGCCACTCAGATCACTTGGTTTCAAGAGCAATTACAATCTGTAAGTGCTCCTTCCCATGCTGTATGTTCCCTATATTTATCCCATATTTAGTCAATATCCAGCATATGTATCAATCTCTGGGCCAATGAGGAGGGGAGAAAGGGTGTCCTTCTCTCCTTTGTTTGGGTAGTCAGATAGGTGCAGATACATCAACAAGTTTTGCTGTTGATAACAAATAGAATAGTTGCTTCTCTAAGAAAGAGAAGCAGTGTATATAATACTATCTATCATTCTAAATATGAGTTTACCAGACAGGAATAGGTGCCAAAAAATTCTATTCCAGGGGCAAAATATTATCAGAGCGGATTAGGCGCTAGGAAAGGGATTTGTGTCTGTGTCATCTATGGGAGCAAGGAAACAGATTCTTGAGAAACAGAAACTTAAGCAAAACTCCAGACATGGAGAAAGTGACTACTATATCTGGGTATGTGTGTATATATGTATGTATGTAATTTTTTTGTATTTCATAGAGTCATGTTTCTTAGAACTGGAAGAGAGCCCAGAGGCCATCTAATGTAACCCATATCTGAATAGCTTATCTTTTTACCTGTATCTGTTTACAACTCTCCCAACTAGGGATCATTAGGTCTTTAAGCTTCCATTCGAAGGTCTCCAGTGACAGGGAACTCACCACCTCAGGAGTGATGCATTCCATTGTTAGTTCTGGTTGTTAGGAATAACAGTTGTTGTTTGTAGAGAGCTCTTCACCACCAGTAATAAAGGATGTTTCTGGAAGAGAAAAAAATCTTTATGTGTGTTTTTAAATTAGAATTGATTGTCAAAAACAGACTTTTTACTTGGAGAATTATATGGGATGAAGGGTTGCTCAGATTTAGTCAATTATCTACTAACCTTCCTCAGGCTTAGGTCGGGCTCCTTACTGATATAATTTTATTTCCATAAATCAAATTGTGTCTCAGGCATTATTATCTCGTCACCGGGAAACACATTTCTGATAAACACCATAATCCAATCTGACTGCCCTCATTAGGAAGAAATTGGGCCGGGTGCTATGTGATCTCAGGGCTGGCTTCTTCTCAGAATACCTACAGTAATTTTGAGCTATATACAAGTGGAAGGAACTACTTTGGGAGACCACACATTCCCATCACTGGAGGACTTCAAGCAGAGGCTATAAAATGTCATAAGGTAATATTTAAAGCTAGAAGGGACCTTAGAGACTAACTGTGCTAATACTTCATTTTACAGATGAGCAAACTGAAGCTGAGGGAAGAAAAGTGACAGAGAGTAAGCATCAGAAGGAGTTCACCTAAATGCCCAAAAGTTTATTACCAATACAGGGATACCAGTGAAGCACATAGGCTGCCCATAGGTTATCCTTCACTTTCTTCTATGATCCTAAAGCTTTTAAGTTATATCTTTTATGTCCTTCACATATCCTGTATTTCCCTTTGGGTCACTTACAGTTGCTATTCTTTGGCTATTGTTGGGTCCTATGAGCCATAGTCAGACAGCATCACTGGAAGAACACTGATATTGAAAGGAGAGATTCTTTGTTTCTGGGAGCAACTTGGGATCTCTAAAAAAATGCTTGAAATTTCTCAAATTAAGTCTAGCCTACGCTCTTCCTCCTAATCTTTTTTTTTTTTTTTTTGCCAAGTTCATTGTCCATCCTTCTTGAGGTCTAGTGATGGAATAATTTATCTGTCTCAACCAGTTGGGAAAATATAACAGTAGTTTTAAGTTAGTGCTTAAAATTTAAATTTAGTTAAAATTTAAGTTATTGCTTAGATAGTTCACAGACTACTGCATGTAGTTGTCTGGACAACCATTTGGTTTTTTCCTGTGTGGATCCTGTAGCATTTCTAGGCTTGATATAATCAACTCGATGTTGTTAAAAAAAAAAAAGAGGAAAACTATTTGGTACTGGCTAAAGAATGGGAAGGTTGCTCAGTGGAAGAGATTAAGTAGACAATATACAGAAGCAAGAGGACTTAGTGGAATAGTTTTTTGATAAATCCAATGATCCTCAATTGCTAGGGTAAAATTCATAATTTGACAAAAACTATTGGGAAGCTAGAAAGCAGGCTGGCAGAAATTATGTATAGTCCAACATCTTATGGATCTATGCATCAGATATAAAATGTCATGTCATAAATTAAAGGAATAATGATTGATTTTCATTACTATGGATATGAGAAAAATTCATGGCCAGATAAGGGATAGAGAGGATCATAGAAGATGAAATAGTCAATTTTTGTTACATACAATTAAATAGGTTTGGGGCAAAAATATCAGTGCAGTTAAAATTACAATGGAAACATTTCCAGTTAACTGGAAGGAAAAACTTTGCAATACATTTCTCTGACAAAATTCTGATATCTAAGATATTTAAAGAAACAATTAAAATGTATAAGAATGATACCGTTCTCTAATAGACAAATGGTCGAAGATATGAAAAAAAATGGTTTTCAAAGGCAGAAATCCAAGCTATCAACAAATACTGTTTCAAAAGTCTCAGTGCAGTTTTTACCCTTTTGTAGCTTAAAATAATAACAGTAACAGCCTTGATATCTATTGAAGCCTAAACTTCACTAAGACTTTTGAGACATCCTGCCTGTGAAAAGCACTGTAAGTCACTCATAATGAGAGAAACACAAGTTGGTATAACTCAAAAGTTCCAGCTAATATCTATTACATGGGTAAAGAAGACAACAAAGGAAAATGGCAATTGCCGGAGGGCTGCTGGAAGCTAGGCACGTTGATGTACTGTTGGAAGAGCTGTGAATTGGTCCAACCATTCTAGAAAGCATTTTGCGATTATGACCAAAAAAAAAAAAATCACTTGCATACTCTCTGATCCAGCTATGTATTCAAAGAGATCAAAGAAAGAAAAAAAAAGAGACCAACGTATATAAAAACATTTATTGCATCATTTGTTTTGTAGTAGTCAAGATTAGAAACAAAGAGAGTATGCATCAATTGGGAAATGACTGAACAAATTATGGAGTTTGAATATAATGAAATATTATTGTGCCATGGAATGATGAAAGGGATGGTTACAAAGAAACCTGGGAAGAATGATATGAATTAATGCAGAGTGAAGTGAGCAGAACCAGGGGAACAATTTATACAGTTAACAATAATTACTTTATGAAGACTAACAACTTTGAAAGACTTAAGAATTCTGATCAATGCAACCACCAACCATGACTCCAGGGAAGTGATGAGGAAGCATATGTAAGGTCAGAATCAAAATCATCCTACTCCGCTTAGCCCCGATATATTGATCATGTAAGAACACATCTCAATTATTCGCTATGTCTGAGCAAAGCCTGGTATTTTCCCAAAGTGCAATTGCAGGTCCATTCAGATTAGTCAAGGGAATTAATTGGTCATGACCTAGTTGGAATCAAGGATTCGAATGAGCATCAAGCTAGAACAAAGTGTTTCTGCCAGACCCCTGAGAAAGAACTTCTTGGGAGGGGGAAGGGAAAAAAAGGAGGCTTTGGCCTTGGCTTTAGACTCAAGACCTCCTCCTCTCTTCCCCTCCCCCCTCCTCACAGACCAGGATTGGAGGAGAATTTTGTGAGCTTCTCAAGGTTGGAAGGTTTTGAACTTCTCATCTTCCAATCAGCATCATAACAGCACCCCCAGAATAGCTTTAGAGTAGTGTCTGCATTAAAAGCTAAGGACAGTTTACATACAAATCTGGGGCTCTGGAAGCACAGTAGAAAAGAGCCCAGCAGGAGAAATCCACCCCCTAATCTAGGACCAACAGGAGCTGTAAGTTGCCCACTTTGTGACATGGACTTTCTAAAGCTTGAATCCACTCTTTTCCTGAACTCTATGTGTACTGGTGGGAGAGTGTGTCATAGCTTTCGTGGGAGGAGGGGGGGATGTTTTTCCAACTGTATTACCATAGTAAGGACAATAGACCTTTCTGCAAGCTAATCGTTTGGCTAATACATATGAACTGATAATCGTGTCAGGAAGCAAGCCAGTGGGGGCCTTGTGAGCTTTATAGCACCAGAAGGACAACCCTCAACCCCCAGGGCTACCCCTAGAATCCTGAGGAGATGATTTAGCGTGGGACTTGGTATAGTAACTCCAGAACCCATATGGACTCCACATGCTGCGCACCTCCTGACAGAGGGATCGTGCTCCCTCAAGGGGCAGAATGAGAAATGTATTTTTGGATATAGCAAGTGTATAGATTTGCTTTGCTTGACTGATCTTATTTGTTATAGGGATTTTTTTTCTTTTTTATTGTTGAGGGGAATTTGGGGAGCAGAGGGAAGTATTGAGAGAGGTACCCCAAAAAAAGAACAAAGAAGAAAGAAAGGAAGGCCATTGAAACTTTCAAGGAATGTGAAGAAGAGAACAGAAAAAAAGTTCAGAAGGAAACACAGACAAGCAGGACAGTTTTGAAAGTACAGTTATCCCCTCCGCATTGCAGGGGTTAGGGGCACGGTGCTCCCGCGATCTGGAAAATCTGCGTAAAATTTTTTGGCCCTCCCTTCGTACCAGAGAAGAAGTCTGAATTATTATGGTATCAAAAGATAAAATGTGTTGATATTTACAATATTACACATTTGTTTGATGTATTTTTGAGTTTCTAAACTTTTTTTGTCATCTGCTGGCCTTTGTATGTCATCTGTGGCTTCCGCAAATCTCCCCCAAAAATTCCCGTTTAATTTCTTATGCTGACCCACAATATATTGAAAATGTGATGGGAAAAGTCATAATGTGGAAGGAATAACTACAGTAGCATATTGAATTTATTATATGCTTTTTAAAAAGCAAGTTGTATGTAATACTGATTTCTGTTCTCACCTGAAATGATCTTTTCCCATTGTATGTTGTATATGGAAATGTTCTTTTTTGGTGGGGGGGAGTACTGATTAAATTAAGAACAAGAAATAAGATTTTTCCTTTCCTGAGAAGTGTAAATTAAGAAGCTTTATTTGATCCAAATTTAATAACCATTACTAATTGTCTATTCTACGCAGTCACTGTGCTCAGCACTGAGGATAT
Organism: Trichosurus vulpecula; assembly: GCF_011100635.1. Taxonomy (NCBI): domain Eukaryota; kingdom Metazoa; phylum Chordata; class Mammalia; order Diprotodontia; family Phalangeridae; genus Trichosurus; species Trichosurus vulpecula. The sequence continues at coordinate 121,520,713 of NC_050574.1, read as the reverse complement.
TACCTTTTTAAAAAATTCAATTTCATTTTATTTTTAGATATGTATTCTCTCTATCTCTCTGATCCCTCCATCCCCACCCCAGCACATATTGAGAGAGCAAGAAAAACAAATCCCATTACAGACACGTGGAATCAACAAAACAATTCCCACATTGGCCATGTAATATTGTGTGTATACACCCAAACAATAGGTACAAATATTATGTGTATGTATTTAGATATGTATTTGTGTGTGTATATGTGTATGTATCTGCACACATAGACAATATATGTCTATATGTGTGTATTTGTTATATGTGTGTGTGTCTCTCTGTATGTATCTATATACATATAGGCTTCATTCTGCACTCTTAATCATCGCTTGTCTAATAAGGAGTTAGATAAATAGTAATGTTACGAGTCTTCAGAATTATGGTAAGGACAAAAGAGAGATCCAAGCAACGTATTGCAGGAAAAATAGGGGATGTAGAGGTTTCTTCCCAACCAGGGGAATCATGCAAGGATTCACGGAAAAGGAGGTATCTAGACTGAACACTGAAAGGAGGGAGGTAATGGAACAGCCGGTGACAGTCTGGCTGTACAGTGGAGTAGAGAAGAGAGAGCTAAGTGTTCCATTTTAGATATGCAAAATGATAAATCATATAGAATCATAGACTTTAGAGCCAGAAGAACCTTGGAAATCATCTGGTCCAAACTCCCTCATTTACAAATGAGAAACTGAGACCTAAAAAGGTTAAGTGCTTTTGCCAAGATCCATTAACAAATGCTCCTTGAGGGAAAAGGTCGGGATGAAACTAGGGCGGGTCCTTCAGTTTGTCTAGAACAAAGAATGTGTAAAGGGGAGGCCTGTGAAGCAGGAAAGGTAGGACAGAGCTGATAATAAAGGACTTTAAATGCCATGGAAAGGAATTTGCATTTTTCTCTAGGGGGATGGAGAGTCAGGAAAGCTCTGGTTGGGCTATGATGAGGTGGCAGTACTGTGTATCCGGAAGATGTTAGAACAGAACATGGAGTATCAAAGCTGGGAGGGATCTTAGAATTTTATTTCCTATAGTAATCCCCATAAGAAAATGGTAATAGCTGATCTTTATATGACACGTTAAAGCTTGTGACATGTCATCTCATTTGAGCTTCACAAAATCTGATGAGGTTGATACTCCAGCTTTTGTCATCTCCATTTTACATATGAGGGAACTGAGGCTCAGAGAGGTAGCCACAGAGGTATTAAGGTGGGGTCAGAACCAAGTCCAACACTGTAGCCACTGTTACTTGATTTTAAATAACTAGAGAAATACATTGTCCTTCATTTTTAATGATGTAAAAAAAAAGACCCAAACACACTTTTGTCCTATTTTACTTGACTCGCAATATATAGTTTTCATTTTACACAGTCGGTCAACAAGTATTAAATGCATAGTAGGGTACCAGGCACTGTGTTAAGTACTGGGGAGAGAAATGCAGTAACACCGAATATATGAGGCATTTCCAAAACAGAACTGGAAAGATGTAGACTATAGACTTGAAAGCTGGTGAGGGAGGTGTGGGAACCTTAGAATACAGAATATTGGATGTATGGGATGGTTTGTAGTGGGGGAGGCTGGAGCCTTACACAACAGTTAGAAGGTTGTTGCAAAAAAGAAAGGAGGTGAGATTTGGACCAGAATTGGATTGTGGGAAAGGGGTTAACCTGAGAGAAATTTTGCAGGGTGAAAAATGGACAAGACCTGTTGAGAGAAGCAGGCTACAGGCTCTATTCATTAGACAGTGTCAGAGCTGGCCCCCCAGTGGAGTCCCTCAACACGCTAATAAGCCATGGGGATTCTGATGAGGGGGAAGAGGGCAGTGAGAGAGAAACCCCTGTCTCCCTCCTGCAGAAAAGCTGCAGATTCATTTTGCAGATTAATTGTAAACCCCAAGATCTGAGCCAATCTTCTGCAAGAAAGGGCATGGCCGCAATTGCCTCAATGGGTTTGCTGGCATGGAATCTTCCCCGTTGTCATAGGAAAATGAGCGAATACATTTTTAAAAAGATGCCTGGCTGGCTTTAAATTGTGAGGTCCCTGGCAGTCAACTTTCATTTTGCATCAATCATGTCATAATTAAAATGGAGGTGGCTGCTCTGTGCGCAGGAGTACGTGAGCTGAATTTTACCTGCTTCTTCTCAGCATGGAAGGGTTGAGTGAAGCAGAAAACCCCTGGAGAATGGTGGTGGGGCTTGAGCTACAGAATGTTGGAGATGGAAGGGGCCTTAGAACAGAGAACCTTAGACATGAAAAGATTGTGGGATACAGGATACAGCTGTTAGAACAAAGAGCACAGAATGTCCCTTAGAACACAGGAGACAGAATGTTCAAGCTGCAGTAATCTTCAAAATTGTCTATGAATGAAAAACACAATAGACTGAGGGCTAAGCACTGGGGATACATACAGAAAATTCTAGATAGTCCCTACTCTCAATAAGCTTACACTCTAGTTGGATCAATGACCAATCTTTCTGATTAACACTTACTATGTGCCTAACACTCTACCAGGTACTAGGGATGCAAGTACAAAGAATGAAAAAAAAATCCCTCCTTGCAAGAAGTTTTATCTAATAAGGGACACAAGAAGTATATAAAAAAATATGACAGATATAAAGTTAATCCTATATGTGTGTATGCATATGTAATAGATACAAAAATATATACAGATATAAATGTATACATATACACACACATCTATGTGCATATACATGTCTTATATGTATGGGTACAGTGGAGAGAGTGCTGAGCCTGGAGAGAGGAACCTGAGTTCAGATGTGGCCTCAGACACTTACCAGCTGTGCGATCCTGCGTGAGTCATTTAACCTCCAGTTGTCTTAGTTTCCTCACCTATAAAATGGGGTTAATGATTGTTGTGAGGATCAAATGATGACAATTGTAAAGTTCTTAGCACAGTTCTTGGCACCTGGTAAGCACTATATAAATATTTGCTCTTATTAGATATGATATTTGTGTACATATGTGTGTTTCTACATCCATACATATACATACATACATGTGCACAAACACCAGATACATGAGATTTTCAAAACAGAACTGGAAAGAACTATAGATATAGACTGCCTAAAGTTGTGGGGGAAGTAGAAACATTAGAAACATTTTATCTTCTTTCTTTCTCTTTCTTTCTTTTCTTTCTTTCTTTTTCTTTTCTCTTCTTTTCTTTCTTTTCTTTCTTTCTTTTCTTTTCTTTTCTTCTTTCTTCTTTCTTCTTTCTTTCTTTCCTTTTCCTTTCTTCTCTTTTCTTCCTTCTTCTCTTCTTCCTTCCTTTTCTTTCTTTCTTTCTTCTTTTTCTCTTCTTTCCTTTCTTCTTTTTTTCTTCTTCTTTCTTCTTTCTTCTTTCTTCTTCTTCTTCTGTTATTCAGCTGTTTGACTCTGTGACTCTATGGGGCATAACACACCATGGGGTTTTTTTGGCAAAGATACTGGGATGCCATTTTTGGCAAAGATACTGGGTTGCCATTTTCTTATCCAGCAGATTAAGGCAAATAGAGGTTAAGTGACTTGCCCAGGGTCACACAGCTGGTAAGTGTCTGAGGCCATATTTGAACTCAGGTCTTCCTGACTCCAGGGTCAGCACACTATCCACCAGCTGTCTCCATCTATCTAATACACACATAATGTATTATAGTATACTTAGTGCATATGTGCACATATGGAATCATATATATGTCTCTATATATACATACCATATATACTGTTACTATAGAGTGCAGTGCTAACAGCCCAGTCCCTCAGGCTCACAACCTCCGTGTCATCCTCAGCTCCTCACTATCTCTCACCACCCCATATCCAAGCTGTTGCCAAGCCTGTTGATTTTACCTCTGCACCATCTCTCTGTGCCCTGTTCTCCTTCTGATAATGCCACCACCCTGGTACACCGACCCTTATCACTGGTCTATTGCACTAGCTTGCTGGTGGGTCTCCCTGCCTCGAGTCTCTCCTGCCTCTGATCCTCTGTTCCACCAAAAATACAGAATTTCTTAAAGTGCGGGTCTGACCGTGTCACCTCCCTACTCAATAAACTCCAGTGATTCTCTATCACCTCCAGGAACAAATACAAAATCCTCTATTTGATGTTCAAAGCCCTTCATAACCTTGCTCCCTCCTACCTTGCAATCCTTTATAGTACCCAGTCATCATCATCATCATCAAATTTATCAAGCACTTACTGTGTACCAGGCACTGTGTTAAGTACAGGGGATACAAAAAGAGGCAAAAGACAGTCCCTGCCCTCAAGGAGCTCACAGTCTAACCACAATAAACAAACACATATACAAACAAGCCAGATACAGGATAAATAATAATAACATAGGAAAGAATGCTAGAACAGGGGCAGGAGGGAATGAAGGACAGCCTGGACAGCTTCACAAAATGGAGGTTCTAGAAGGAACTCCCTAATGAGTGTAGAGGGTGGGCCTTAGAGAAGGATGTTACAGGTTGGGAAGGCTGTAGGGATGATTAGATGTTCCAGGGTGAGGAGGTCCCAGACATAGGGAAATTCTAGGATGAGACAGCATTGTTTGGAAGTCCAGGAACCGGGAACGGAGCCACAATGTTTGGGCTATAGTGGCTCAGGGGGAATAACTTTTGCTTCTATTGAACTCAAGTCAATATGCCACTTCTAAATATGGCTCACAGAGTGAGGCTTAAGTGCCTTTCAATGTACCACTCTACAGAGTACCTGAGCACGTCCAAGGTACTATTTGTAGTGGCTAGGACTTGACCTAGGGGCACAGCATAGCACCACGTGAGAATTCTGCCATAGAACTGCCTGCGCCAGACGCTTCTGCAATGAAATTACACCCCAGTCTCTGTCATGTTCATCTACCCATCCCAAATAGAGGCATCTTCTTTCCAAACCTAGGTTGGAAATTAGTGACTGTAGCTCATGAATGTAGGTTAGGGAATGTCAGAGCCTTTCAGGTCATGTGACTTACAAGATGGAGGACTAGACATTGCCTCTGATCCTTATAACCTCTCAAACCTCCTCAAAATAGGGATTATGTGCAAGAGATAAAACAATTGCAGCTATTTCCACAGTGTAGGACGCCAAGATCCTAAATCAGGTAAAAAACCAATGAGTTAACAACAGAGAAGACCAATAATCCCTAACCCATTACTTGCTTGCTCAGCACACCTCCCCCCACCACCACCTACACTCTGAAAGTGTGACTATACAACTTGCACCACGAACTTACAAGAATGCCCTTTAACCCCAAGAGCTGCAGAAATATGAAAAGTGGAAATTGCTTAGGCAAGGATAGCTCTATGCCACAAGAGAGCTCAGCCAGAGAACGGGGGGAAAAGAACTGGAGCAGGAGACATATATGGCTGTGTGCCACTCCACTAAACCCAGGGAAAATGTCCAGTATCTATCTTGATCCAGTTCTATCCCTCCTATAAATCACTTGGGACACAGCTTGAAGCCTATGAAACACGAAGTGCCCATCATGGGAGGGAGATGAGATAGCTTTAAGATCTAAGCCCAGTGAAACCATCCCAAAAGGGGCAAAGGGGAAGTCAGAAAGTGAGCAATAGGGGGAAGTAAGGACCAAAAAGATGGAAATAACCAAAGATCTCAGAAGGAAGAAAACTAAATTAAAACCTTAAGCATAAGCAGATAAATCAACAAAGGAGATATTAGTAATAGAAGGAAAAATGGCCTCTAGATCAGGTGAAAAGGCCCAGGCATCCATGAATAAATACTGTAAGAGAGAAAAATGAATCAACACCTTATAAGACAAAATACCCTGTGGATTCCCACAAGTGCACGGAAGCACAGCAGGATGTTCCTGAATAGATTAAAAGAGAATAGGACTTGTGAAAGCAGAATTTATGGCCTGCACAGCAGAAATAATTAATAGAATAGAAAAATGTAAGTCCACAGTGGCAAATCTCACCAAAGAAATAAAGGAGAAAATAATTGATTGGGAATCCAGATGCATGGAAGTGAAAGACAATACGGAAGAAGAGAAGCAAAAAACAATAACATTTTAAAAAACTATCCCCATAGAAGCAAAACATACTGATCTTGAAGACAGGATGCATAGAGACAAACTAGGGATTATAGGCCTACTAGAAGAACAAAAGTGAAAAAACCTAAAAGCCATAATGCAAGAAATAATATAAGAAAACTGCCCAGAACATCTGAACACAGAACCAAGTGTCAAACAAAAGAATCCAAAGACTGCCTCTAGGAAAAAAAAACATGCTGCAAACTCCAGTAGATATGATGATTGCATTTAACAACTTCACTGACAAACAACAAATTCTACAAATGGCCAGGAGAAAGACCTTTAGGTAATTAGGCATTTAGCATAACAGGAGACTATTCTGCACCCACAAGAAATTACAGGAGGGATGCAGTAATGCATTCCAAAGCAGATCAAGATGCAATGCAAAGTAACTGCAAATGTGAGCTTCACTATTGAATTTTTTAAAAAGTTGGACATTCAATAAAAAAGAGTCTTTCAAAACATCCTTAGAAATAAAATCAGACCTGAAGAAATTATTTACTTCTCTAACACCCCAGACAACAGAAATATAAGCAACATAAACAAATATAGAACCAAAGACAGCAAACAACAAAATAACAACAGAGATATCATTAATACATTCCTTTCTAAATGCACACAAGGACACAGATAAAAGCAGAAATCAAATAGAAGTGATGGTAACCAAGAAACAGACCCATAATCTCATAGATGAAACTTCACAATGGCCTCCCTACAGGTGAAACAATATTTTCTTATGGGACTAAATTATGGAATGGGAGGGCATGTAAAAGGAGGGAGAGAAGGAAGGAAATTGAGGAGTAATATGACACGTACAATCACAAATCAAGTCAAACCTAATCAAATTAAGGGCTAACAATGAAAGAAAATAACTCCTATAGTCTCTCAGGAAGAAGAAAGCCTATAGCAGAATAAGAGAGGGGAGCAAATGGAAGCATTGAAAGAGGGGGAAGGAAACTGAGAAATTTTATTTAATTTGTGGGAGGGAGGTAGCACTGATCTATTATAGGGAGAAAAGAGATATTCAATAAAGGGAAATCTGGACCCTGGACATAATGGGCATAATCTGTACCTGTTGGTTCTTAGAGAAACTGCTCATCCTGCATCAGGAGAAGGAGAATCAAAGATTCTGGAGGAAATTGACACCCTGAAGAGTGGGGAGGGGCTTGGATCCAGGGAAGAGATTTTGAGGCAAATCGTGAACTACACTATCAGGGACATAGGAAAATTCCTACCACAGAACAATGTCCTCTCTATCATCTGTAAGAATAGATATTTCTATGAGTGAGGCACAACAGAAAAAAAAGGAGGCGGGGTGGGGGTGGGGGAGGAAAGATCACAAGGCAAAACATAGAAACCATTTAGAAGAAGGAACCCAAAATAAGTACCTTCAAAGCTTTAATTCCATGAGGAATAGACACTAAAGAAGGACTAATAAATGCGGAAGCCAGGAATCAAAGAATAAATGTCTAGAATAGATGGAAAGATAAGCTAAATATTGAATAGAATGGGGGAAAGAAAGCTTTTTTACCAAAAAAAAAGGCACAGAAAATTTTAAAAACTAACAAGTTGAAGAGGAGCTGAACAAAGGAGATTTTCTTGAGGCCTTAATTAAGAAGAATAAAGCTAAATACCTTTCAAAGTTTAAAAAGAAGAAAGAAAAGAAGCCAATTCGCCAAACCCAAAAACTAGGAAATGAAAAACAAATGGGTGGTAGAAAGGTTTGAGGGTGAGAGTAAGAGAGCTGGTGGGAAAGGTTGCCTTAAAATAGATTTAACTTAATTAACTGAAGAGATATAGAGGCCATGTTTAACAAAGAAGAGGGAAAAGTCTAATTGAAAAAAAACTCAATTATTAAAAGCAAATGGAGGAAAATGCTAATCAATTCTCATAAATCTGGTGTTAATGGACTAAAACAATCAATAAAATAAAAAAGAATGACAGACTGGATAAAAAACAAAAGTACAATCTGTTGCTTATAAGAAACAGATTTTAAAAATAAAGATATATACAGAATACAAAGGAGAGAGGTGGAAAAAATGTACTATGCAACAAGTGAATCCAGAAAAAAGTAGGAGTTGAAATTATGCTATCAGACAAAACAAAAACAAATACTCAAACATAAAAAGAGATAAACAAAGAAAGCACCTATTGCTCAATATAGGTTAGAAATATACAGCTTCTTCCTTGGGCTGAACAACCTTTCTTTCTTCTCAGGTTCCAGCCAATTCATCAACATTATTTTAAGGGGCATTGAAAAGGCTGTACAGAAGTCATGATATCCCAAAGCAAGTCAAGACCCCAGGAAACAGAAAAAGAAACAATGACTGGAAGATGAAAGTGACAAATTGAGGGTTGACATCAGATAAACCTTCCAAGTGGTCAGAACTGTCCCTGAGTGAAATGGGCTACCTCCAGTGGGAACATGCTCTCTCTCTTTGGAGGTTGTCCAGTGAGGAATAGATTACCCACTGTGTCCACCATGCTGTAGAAGAGAGTCTTGTTGGGGAACAGGGTGGGAATAGATAGATGACCTCTGAGATCCTTTCTCATCCTGATATTCTCTGTGAGAGGTGTAGCCCAGGAGGATAGCATCTGAGACTGGATCCTAAAAGCTAAAGGAGAAGCAACTGGTGAGTAAGCCTGAAACTCATGCCTCTGCCCCAGGCCAGAAACTATACTAAGAGAAGAAGGTACAAGAGCTTATCTCCTGGCAGAACACTGAAGATATGATGAGGGAAAGAGAAACAAGGGTGGGGGGGAGGGGGGTCAACAGCACCAATGAACCCTTCTTTGGAGTGGAAACAACAGGCCAGAAGGACAACTGGCTAAAAAATAAAAGCAGAAAATAAGAATAATGGAGGCTGAATGGTATAGTGTACAGAGCATGGCTTGGAGTTACAGGACCTGGATTAAAATCCTTCCCCCAACAATGACTATGTGCTTGACTTTGGGAAAGTTACCTCCATATTTTCCTCCTCTGTAAATGGAGGTATGCTCCAAAGTTCTTTTCCTACATACAAACTAAGGGGCTGTGCCCTCATACCCCTCGGTCACACCATGTTGGGACTCACGAGCAATGGTCCTAGAGAAAATTCCTCAGCCTATCAGGGTTACCTTTAGAGTACTGAAGGGAGAAGTAGTAGCCACTCTTTAGAGATATGACCTGTTAGTCAAAGTACAGGTTGAGACACTGACTCCAGAACGTATACTCACCTAATTTTAAGCAGCCAGTTAGTGCATTAGATTTAGATTCAGGTCACTGGTATTCTACCAGTGCTTCTTAAACTGTGGGTCCTGACCCCATATGGGGTAGTGAAAAATTTGGCAACAGTAGAAAGTTTCTGAACACCAGTGACCAAATGTTAATTCAAAATCAAACGTGTGCTGAATCTGAGGTGTTTCTGGCGGCACTTAACTGTATTGCATCACACAACTTCACTGCAGCCTTGGTTCTGAACATGCAGCATGCACGCATTGTATTGCACATGCCGTCACACCATGCAACACCAATGAATGCCGGTGAAACTCGAAAAGGGGTTGCAAGTAGAACAAGTTTAAGAAGCCCTGTTCTAGACCAGACTCTGCCACCCTCAGTGATCTTAGCCTAAAGCGAATTCCTCTGTGAGGCACTTGTCACGGAATATCTTGTCCTTTTGATTCTTTTGTGTCAGTCATCCCCCCTATTGAATTATAAGCAGGAAGGGAGGAAGGGGAGAGTCCTGCTCTTAGTAGACTTTCAGCAAATATTTGCTTGATAAATGAAAAGGAATGAATGATTAAATATTGTGCAGGCAGATGGTGATTTCTTACAATATTTGTAAAGACTCTGAAATCAAGACTCTCTGCCCACTATTCAGGCTAGATGTCCAGAAGATAAATTGAAGTCGACAAAGAAGTGATTAGTCTTAACCACCCACTGTGATAGAACCACAGAATAGACCTACGGACTCTTTCTTCCTAATGCAAAATATCAGAAAATGTTTTTATTACGGGGCTTGTGTAAATTTTCCTTCATATTTAAAGTTGTCCAAAGTCTTTGACTGAATTCCGTGTTTACTTCTTTTTTATTATTTAGACATGCTTAAAATTGGCATTTATCACTAAGGTACTGGGGCATGGAAACAGAAAATTACATCCATTACAATGAATAATACAAAATGATGGTGGGCCTTTTAGAAGTGATATTTATTTTTGCATCACCTGCCTGAAGTGACTGTCATGGGCCCCACAGGACAGGGGGCCACCCTGTCTCTTTGGGCTGGCTTGCTCCCCCAGCCTTGCCTTACACTGACAAGTCTGGGTTCCCAGAGAAAGACGACCCACCATGGGGCTGCCTCAAGAGCATTCTTAGGGGCCAAAGAGTAATCCTGCTGTGGGGGGATATATTTGCCTTCTTACTAGTATGATTCCTGAGAGACCACCAGTGTGTTTTCCATCTACACAAAACCAATCATTCAAATGATGACATCATTCACTCTTAAACGTAAAACATTTATTTGATGATAAGTCAGAAGCAAAGAATAATTATGACACCATAATTACTCAATATAAAGCAATGCAGTAATAATGTATCAAAGTTAACACATTAACATGGATCACACATGAATTCACACATTATCCATGGGAGAGAGTGGGGGCAACCTATGTGTGCAGGGCAACACATAAGTTTGTACTTTAGGCCTTAATGTCCTTGGGCCCTTCATGTGCAATCTGCACCGCATGAATCTGCTTCTCTGCTAACTGATGTCTTTCTAGTCATCACAGAGAACTGCAAAGTTCTTCAGATTGGCTTTCTGGTCAATGCAGACAAGCCTAGCTAGCTCTTCACACCATAGTCAGCTAAGTTGTCCAATCAACTTCAAATCTCTTAAAGCAGTGACCAAGCCTAACTTTTTCCCCTCTGCTTTTCTCTCTCAGACCATATAGGCAGCAGCACAGAGCAACCAGGTACTTCTTAGAGGCCTGATTTCTCTCAAAGCATAAATAGTTCAGAGGGGTGATAGTTCTACCTACAGCAGAATTTTATTGTTAAGTCATCTCTCATTCATATCCAACCCTCCATCACCCCATTTGGGATCTTCTTGGAAGAGATGTTGGCATGGTTTGCTATTTCCTTCTTCAGTTCATTTTACAGATAAGGAACTGAAGAAAATAGGTAAGTGACTTCATCAAGGGTCACACAGATAGTAAGTGTCTGCGGCTGGATTTGAAATCAGAAAATGAGTCTTCCTAACTCCAGGCCCAGCCCTCTATCCCCTGTGCTGCCTAACTGCCCACAGCAGAATTTAGCTCCCCGCCACTTGGCAGGCCTTTCTTCAGCCAGTCAAAAAAAGTGATATTTATCCTCCAGTCAGCAAGCCCCAGATCTAACAACTGAAGTCTTCCTGTCAACTGACTGCCCTTGCTGGTAGCTTCTTACTTCTCCTGTCACTCCTCTTCTGCTGGGTTCTTCTGTAATTGCATTGGATGAAATCAGAGCTTCATAAAGTCTGCCTTTCTATTAGTTACAAAAGCAACAGTCTTTATTTAATTGTCCTATGGCTTAGTTAAAATAAATATTGCTGTTTTTATAACTAACAGAATGGCATATTTAATGATCCTATAGTCTAGTTGGGCAGCTAGGTGGGGTAATGGATGGAGCACTTGGCCTGGAGTCAGGAAGACTCATCTTCCTGAGCAGAGCTTCCCAAACTTAGCTGGCCTACCTTTAAAAAAAAAATTACTCAGTGCCATCCTGGAAATCTACTTTCTTTAACCCTTTAATGGTTGTTTTTTTTTAATTTGTATCATTTTTTAAAAAATTAACTTTTTAAAAAAAATGACACATCTTAAATTTAATAAGTTACAGTAAATTTGTAATACAGTAAATTTTTCTTGAATTGAAATTTTGATGATGCAATATTGCATCATGTAACCATATAGTTTTGTAACTGTAAACAAGTCATCACACACACATATTCCTGCTTATGCATGCTGGACTTCCAACAATGCTGACCTGCTAGCTCTTGCTTCTTAAGACCTGTCAGGGGACTTGACCCCTGATGGGTTACAATTTGAATTTTGTATGTTTATTTGGCAAATAATATAATCACTATGACTTTAACTCTGTTACACAACAGATGAAACATGTACAAATTGTTTTTCAAAATTCTCTTCTCTTCTTTCCTTATGTTTCTACTGCCGCTTTATTTTTATTTTATGCCCCCCAATTATACCCAAGGCTCCTACTGCTCCTCCCACCCCCATTAATTCCAGTGCCCCCCAGGGGGTGATATGGCGCACTTTGGGAACCTATGTTCTGGAGTTCAAATCCGGCCACAGACACTTACTAGCTGTGTGACTTTGGGCAAGTCACATAACCCTGTTTGCCTCAATTTCCTCATATGTAAAATGAGCTGCCGAAGGAAATGGCAAACCACTCCAGTATCTTCGCCAAGAAATGTGGGGTCACAAAGAGTCCGACATGACTGAAATGACTGAACAAACAAAAAAGTAGCCTAGTTATTTGATTTACCACTTTGTGAGTTTTGACTCTCAAACTCTAAAAGTAACATACAAATGTAGTTGAGGGACCATAATGCTTTGCAGCCTCAATAATTTCTCTGAGCTGATAAAAGTCTTCTAACTTCCCTACTTAGTCCTCAAATTCTATGTCTCAAATCACTTTATGTGAATGCTATTTCTTTGCACTTGAATTTGATTAGTTTTTCATAAACAAGAGTTTATGAAGAATTTCCTTATTCTGTCCCATATCAGAACTAAACTGTTTACCCAATAAAGGAACAATATCTTACCTTCACAAGTTAATTTAATTCTTTTTCTTTGTACAAAAATTAATTTTCAGCTCATAGGTAAAAGGAAGCTGAATTTATACCTTTATCCTTCAAATATCTGTGATTTCGTTGATGAAGGCACTTCCTCTATCAACTCTGGTAGAAACCTTTCTATAAATTATTAGATAATCTTTGAGGTAAAAAAAAATGCATTACTCCCTGGCTAATCTGATGATGAAACTCTCCAGATGCATCAAGGGTGGTCCTTGGTCAACTGACATATCTGACCTGCTATATCACTGACCTACTACACTAAAATCCTATTTGGATGCCTCATAGCAGTGTGGAGGTAATCCTGCAAAGGTTATGCTGGAAGATGCCCTGGCAGTAGAAAATTAGGAAGGAGATACTTGATATTTTGTGAAGATTATCCTGTATCCAGCACAGCCAGAAGCCCTGGGAGCGGGATACCTGTTGTAGATGTCATTCTCCCCAGGAGTATGTGAGCACCAGATCTGCCCGGAGGAAGCAAGAAGAAGACAATGACTTGGAAGATGAACTAAGGCTTCAAGATCTACAGGTTGGTGGTAATTATCCAAGAAGGGACCTTTTCTGTAGGTTTATCAGGGGAGTCTGACATACTCAGCTTAGCTCAGTGACCCCTCCTTCCTGAGTCTCTAACTCTTAAGAAGTCATCGATGAACATTTGGGAGAAGCTATGGATGTTTTACCTGACATCATCTCACATAGCAATGATGGAGGCTGACACCTCCCCTGCCCTTCCTTTGCCACCCATTCACCTAACTTCTCTCCTCTTGCTGTTTAGTCATTTTCAGTCACGTCCAACTCTTCATAATCATCTTATAGGTGAGGAAACTGAGGCAAACAGGGTTAAGTGACTCGCGCAGGATCACACAGCTAGTAAGTGTCTGTGGCTGGATTTGAACTCAGGAAGATGAGTCATTCTGACTCCAGGCCCTGCTCTCTATGCACTATGGCACCACTAAGTTGCCTAACTACTCTCTAGGACCCAATATTTCAGGGAATATTAGATGTAGAAGGAACTAGTTGACCCTCTTCCTTTTTCAAAGGGTGAAGTTGAGGTACAGAATGACTTCTAGTTTTCTTTTAACACTAAAGTGTTTTTTTTTAAATTATCTCTCCACAAAAATATAATTGGACCTGGCCTACAAGTGAGTGCCCAGTGATATAATGTCCCAAGGGAGGGAGGAAGGAAGAAAGGAAGGGAAAGAGAGGGAAGGAAATAAACATTTATTAACTATTAACATAGATGAAGCTACATGGCACAGAGGATAAAGCGCTAGGCTTAGTATAAGGAAGATCTGAGTTCAAATCTGTCCTCAAATACTTAATAGCTATGTGACCCTGGGCAAATCACTTAACCCCTATTTACCTCAGTTCCTCTTCTGTAAAATGGGGTCACACTGGAGATAGAAATGGCAAACTACTCCAGTCTATTTTCCAAGAAAATCCCATGGACAAAAGTCCATGGGGTCATGTAGAGTCAGACATGACTGAATGACTAAACAACATGACTAGACATAGTGCTAAACACTCTTGCCTAGGAAGCTCCAGTGACCTATTGCTTCTAGGAACAAACACGATGCCTCTGTATGGCATTCGTTGCTCTTCACAATTCGGGACCACTTTCCCTTTCCAGATTTCTTGCACATTACTCCCCTTCTCATACTCTGTGGTCCAGCTAAACTGGAGTTCTTACTGTTGCTCACCCGTGACAAGCTGCTTCTCATGCTTGGGGTGCATTATCTCCTAATCTCTCACTCTTGGAATTCTTGTTTCTATGAACTTAGGCAGAGTCAAGTAAGCAAAAACAGGAGATGAAGTTATTCATTAACAAGAACATTGTAAAGATCAACAACTTTGAAACCATTAAGAACTCTGATCAACATGATGACCAACCACCCTTTCAGAGGACCAATGATGAAGCATATTACTCACTTCTCCACAGAGAGGGGATGGGTGCACAATGAGCAAGTTCTCTGGATTTGTCCATGCAGGGATTTGTTTTTCTTGATTATGCATATATTTGTGAGGGTTTTGTTTTTCTTTTGTTTTAAATGGAAGCAGGAAGAGGTGAGAGAACATATATTTTTGTTAATTGAAAAAAATTAAATTTGAAAAAGAATCCCTAGCTTCCTTCCAAACACAGCTAAAGTATCATATCCTATCGTACATGAGACATTTCTTGATCTCACCAGCTCCTGGTGCCTGCCTGCCCCCCATTTCCAAAATTTCCTTGTATTTACTTTTACATGTATTTGGAAACTCCATATATTTACACATTGTTTTCCTGGATAACATGTAAGCTCCTCTAGGGCTTGGGCTGTCTTATTTTTTAATTTGTATCTCTTTTGCCTAAAACAATACCTGGCAGGTATGAAGTGCTTCCAGTACCTTCCATTTTCACATCTTTAAAATTAAGGGGTTATACTAATTGACCCTTGACATTTTTTCCAGCTTTAAGTCTTTGATTATATTCTTTTGTTCTACAGCTTCAGTAATGTGATTCCTGTTCAGAAGCCCTCCTGGACTTTCACAAATTTTTATTTTTTATTTATTACAAATTTGACAGCATCAACAAAAATGAACATTTCCTTATGCAAAGAACAGAAAAAGATGATTACATATAAAACTGTGAATCTCTTGTTAAATATAGCTTGGGGGTTGGGGTTTTTTTAAGTATATATAGCAGTAGTGGAGTGGAGAGGTGAACAGCAATTGCCCTTCCTTACTCCACTACTGATTCATTGCCTAGATTTCTGGGTACAATCTTTCCTCTGCTCTGGAAATTGTGTCAAAGGATCTATAACTCTCTCTCTCTCTCTCTCTCTCTCTCTCTCTCTCTCTCTCTTTCTCTCTCTCTCTCTCTCTCTCTCTCTCTCTCTCTCTCTCTCTCTCTCTCTCTCTCTCCCTCCTCTGAACCCCCAGTACACTACCAAAATACCTCACTATTAGATCTTCTTTCTCTCCGAATAAATACACCCAGGCCTATGGTTAACAAGACAAAATAAATGTTTAAAACAATGGAAAATGAACAGGATTTCCCATTTCTCTGGAAGAAAAGCTTCAGGCCTCCAGGAAGGAGCCTGGAAGGAGAAAAGAGATAGAGCACTAGGAAGTGGAGGGATAGAGCAGTGGGACAGGAGAATGGTTCAGCAACACGTTATCTGTCCCAACACATCTCATTCCCTGTCAACTCAGACAGTCTGGTTCCCAGAGTTCTGGTCCTGCACCTCTACCCATGTTTCTGATCCCCCATCTTTTTTTTTATTCATTCATCTTTTCAACATCTGTTGCCTATATGCCATTTGTAAGACACCATGCATGGCATTAATGCGCATATTACAAAGTTCACAGACTAACTCATACACTGACATTCTGGCTTGAGTCTACTGCTCTCCAGTCCAGGTATTTTCTGTTCATGCACAATGTTAGGACACACTGATTTATTTTTATAGTTCCAGGGGTTAAGTAATAACTACTAACAGCTACAATTATTCTTGTACACAGCTTCTCTTTCCTCATTGCCTATCACAAAGAGGAGGGTACAGAACCTGCCCTCAAGGAATTTTCAATCTAATAAAGAGGATAAACCAACACTTTTATCAATTCATCAAAAGCCACTTTGTTAAACTTTGGTGTAGAAAGAACACAGAAAAAAAAATCAGTAATTTTTGCTAGGAAAAATTCCCTTTTTGGCTTTGAAGGAAATGTATGTTTAACATGGAAAATCAAGCTGTTATGTTCTGGTTCCTTCATAAAAAGAGGTTCCCATTGATACTTATTGTCACTCAATGACTTGTCTTAACCAAAAAATGGCTTCATTTATTTTCTGCACCTTTGATTCCTGAATTTTTCAGTATTGATCTTCTTGGCTTATGTTATATGGTTTGGTCCACAATGCTTAAAATTCTATGTGCTTTTTATTCTACATACTGCATTTGCTCAGCAAATGAGAACACAAGCTGAACATACATTGGCACTGTGAGTTTTACTACCATCTGAATATTCTGATAGTTGATTTGACAGCAGATATAATTTTGACAAAATTAGAAAATCTTGTGGAATTGGTTTGTCTCATTCAATATCTGACATAGATGTTAAAGAATAGTTTTCTCCTTCCTCTTCCTCAGTTTTTTTTTGTTTTGTATTTTAGTATTATTTAGTATTTAGTAGTAGGAGTAATAGTATTTAGTATGCTAATATTTTACTTTTGATCCTCCATCTTCATTTGATTTTTCTCAGTTTTCCCATCTCTTGCTCCAGGTGTTTTGTACACGTTTTATTAGTGTGTCTGTCTCTTTTCAAGCTCCATCTCAATTTTCAGGGCTATACCTCTCTAGAATCCATAGTCTCCTCTCTCTCTCTGTCTCTCCCTCTCTCTGTCTCTCTGTCTCTCTCTCTCTCACTCTCTGGCTTAAGTGGAGAGGTATGTGGTGACACCCTCACTCTGAATCATGGGGTATACCAGAGAAATCAAGACAAGAGATAGAGTCTTTGCCTCTAGCTCCCTAGCCTGCTGGGAGCCACAGTAGTTTCTCTGTTCCAGACTTGCATCTGGTCTGCATCCTTTTGGATAGGTGGGTCTCCAGCATTCTCAATTAACTGCTTAAGTCTCTGTCTGTGGAAGCTAAAGCAGGAGGCTATAGCAGTGACCCCAGCTTGCTTCATGAAAACCATTCAGTCACCATCTGATTGCACTTCTTGCTCTCCATGGAACCCTGGAAGTTTCAAAGTTAACTACAGTTTGCCAGAACAGCAATCAGCAAATCAACTGCCAGTTTCCAAAATCTCTCGTATGGCAATCAGAAAGTCCAAAACTCCAGGGCAACAGAAGCAGGAAGAAAAACAGTCAATTATTGATGCTAGAGTCAAGATCATGCCACCTCTGTCTTATCTCCTGGCTTCCTGCCTGCTGTAAGCACAAGCTTTCCAAGGTTCTCTCTTGCTCTACTTGTCATATTCCTTGAAGTTGCTTCTACATCAAACAACTGCCTTTCTGTATTTGTGTTTGGAGAATATGTCTCCCTCAGCTGTGCCTTGAATTCTCTCAACCTGACTCTCTTTGATTGTTTGAGAGGGTATCTCCCTCTGGCAAGTAGCTCTGACAATTGCTAGATGCCATGGTCAGAGGGGGAAGAGCAGGAAGGAGAGGAAATCTTATATTTTGTAAATATCCATCCATATGACTCCAGTTCAGTTTAGTAAAGTTTTGGTGGTATGTAATTATGCAAAATGGTTTCTAATATTTCTCTTTACTATTTTTTTCATTTCTTTATTGTCTTTATTTTCATTTCATTTTCTTTTTATTTGCTGTGAATTCCAGTTTTCATTTTTAACATTGGCAATTTAATTTTCCTCTCATTTTTGATCAGATTAACTATTTAATCAATTTTTAAAAAGCAACTTCTAGATTTATCAAGTTGTTTTATTTTTCAATTTTGTTTGTCTCTTATTTGACTTTCAGAATATCTATTTTTTGTTTCATTGGAGGTTTCTGATTTCTTGAGGTTTCTTAGTTCTTTTAGTTGAATACCAAATTCATTGAGCTATAATTCATTCTTTTGTTGATGAAAATGTTTATAGATTTAATTTCCCTGTAAAGACTACTTGGATGCATCTTAAAAGAATTGGTATGCTATCTCATTGTTATAATTTTATTTAATGACATTGTCTATTGTTTCTCTGATTTGTTTTTTGATACCCAGTTATTTAGGATTAAATTACTTATTTGAATATTTTCTTTGGATGCCCTTCATTGATTTTAATTTTTACTGTGTTGTGGTCAGTAGGAGATGTATTTAATAATTCTGCTTTTTTACATCTGTTTGCGATGTTTTTATCTCCTAGAACAGGCTTAATTTGCATAAAGGTGCCATTAAACAGCTGAGTAATATGTATGTTCTTTTCTATTCCCATTCAGAAGTCACCAGAAATGTATTTAAGTTTTCTTTTTTTTTTTTTTTTTTTTTTTTTTGGGCAGAGGAAAGTATTTTATTATGCTCCGAGAGAGCAGGTACAGGATATAGTGCTCAGGGAAACACCGTATTTAAGTTTTCTAAAGCTTTACTCAGATTCTTAGTTTCTTTCTTGTTGATCTGTTTGGTAGATTTGGTTAGGGCTAAAGGAAGCATATTACCCACCTGTTATATGTTTGCCATCTATCTCTTACTATAATTTGATTTATGAGTCTTTTCTTCACCTAGTACAGTGTAAGGACTTCATCAAAATTTTGCCCATTCTAATTTTTAAAATATATTTACTTTTCTAGGTTTCTCTTGACTCCTGGGTTTGCATTTCAAAATTTGTACTCAGTTCTGGTTTTTTTTTCATCAGTAAGTCTTAAAATTCCTCTAATTAATTAAAGGACCATTTTCCTCCTAAATTATTCTCCTTAATTTTTTTGGGCTAAGTTATTCTTACTTGTAATCCTATCTCTTTTGCCTTTTGGATTATTGTATTCCAAGATTTTTACTCTTTTGTATTAATTGCAGCATATTCTTCAGTCAATCAATCATGAAATCAGCAAGTATTTATTAAATGCCTACTATGTGCTAGTCACTGGTGTATTAATAACCCAGCTAGCAGCTCCTGTGGGGGCGTAAGATCCCCCCCCCCACAGCCAGCACCCAGGAGGTTGCCGGGACCCAGGAGGCTGCCGGGACGCCGGGAAAGCACAGGTTCTTTTTATCTGCTTAAACAAGGAAAGCACAGTGAAGGGATTGACCAGCTTACTTTAATCCAGCATTCAGTTAGCATACAGACAACATTCATTTAGTTCAGGGGAAAATGCCAGCATTCAGTTAGCATTCAGTTAGTTCAGGGGAGCAAAGAGACAAGCATCAAGAGACAGACCAAATACAATTTCATTGACTTACTTCAGGGAAAAAAAAAAACAGCACCCTGAGGTTCAGAACATTCATTTAGTTCGGGGGAAAAGAACCAGCAGCCCGAACCTCAAAACCAAAATACAACTTACAAATATCAACAGACAGACCCAATACAATTCATAGTTACCAACATCTGGGCTCCGCCTGAGAGCAAGGGCTGGCCCAGAGTCATGCTCCCCACCGCTGCTGCACCAACCAGAAAAGGAAAGAGAGCTCTTCAAGCTGTCCTCTCCCCTCTTATAGAGTTTTTGACATCATCAAGCACCGCCTGAATGACCAGGGCTGATTGGTTCTTGAGTTGACCCCTCCCCCTAGCGTAGACTAGGTTAACACCCAATAGGGTGTGGCTCAGGAGTCAACACCTCCCCTTAGCCAGCCCCATGACTCATCACACAGGAAGTTCTCTGTTCCCAGGTCTCTGGGCTTCCTGCCCCGGAAGAGGAGCACCAGGCCCAGCACCCAATGAGATAAACTGAGCCACCCAAAGAAAACAAAGGCCATTCTGGCTACAACTGGAGATACAAGTACAAAGAATGAAACAATCCCTATTTTCAAGGAGCCTACATTCTAATAAGGGAGACAACAAGGATGCACACACACACACACACACACACACACACACACACACACACACATATACATACATACAGAATGTAGCTAGGTGGCACACTGGGTAGATAGAGTATTCGGCTTGGACTCAGGAAGACCTGAGTTCAAATCTAGCCTCAGACACTTACTAGCTCTGTGACCTTGAGCAAATCACTTAGCCTCTGTCTCAGTTTCTTCAACTTTAAAGTGGAGATAGTAATAGCACCTACCTCTCAAGGTTGTTGGGAGGATCAAATAAGATAATGTTTGTAAAGTGCTTAGCACAGTGCCTGGTACATAGTAGGTACTATATAAATGCTAGCTACTAATATTATTAAGTAAAAAGTTGTTAAGTTTAAGGTTATTTGGAAGAGTTGTTATTATCAAGAAAGCCTGAATGTAGAAGGTGCCACTTAAGAGATATATTTATAGAAGAAAATGATTCCAAGAGACTGATATGAGCAAGGAATGCATTCCAGGCATGGGAGACAGCCAGGGAAAAGACACAGAGAGAGGACATGTTGTGTCCTGGTGAGGATCAGGGAAAAGGTCAATAGGGCAAAATTAGAATGTAAGAGTGACCATAATGTACAATAAAGCTGGAAGTACAGGTGGGGGACAGGTTGTGAAGAAGGAGCAGTTCATTTTTCCCCCTAGAAACCAGAGGGGAACTATCAAAGTTTATTGAGTAGGGGAATGAAATGGTTACATTTGGACTTAAGGAAAATCCATTTGGAATCTGGAGGATAGACTGGAGTAGCTACGAATAAGGAATTGTCTGAATTCACACCCGGGTCTTGAGATCCAAAACCAGGGCTCTTTCAGGAGGAACATTACACTGACCGCCTTAAGATTAAGGTTCTCCTCCTCCTCACCACCAACTGTAATTCATAAGAATAGCAGAAGGGGGTTTCCCCTGGGTGGGGGAGGGGGGGAAGGAGGGGGTTTCATCAGCCAAGATGCAAAGATGACTTGTCCCTCACCCCTGACTCAGAAAAGGATTAATATAAAACAGTGAAGAAATTAATGTCAGGAGAGGAATAGAAGTAATTATTTCAACATGATGACAAGGCTGTGGGGACATCTTCTACCCCTGCAGCGAAAGCCACAATAGAGCCAAACCCTGGGGCTTCTACCAGTGGGAACAAAGGTGAAGGAGAAGGTATTGTGTTATTATGTTTACCTCTGACCCAGCCTGTCCATGGATCCCAGGAACTCAAAGGACAGAGAGTTAACCCCGCTAGAAACACTCAAAACTGCCCATTTTAGGTTGAAGCACTCCTGAGAAGAGTGGGTTATAGAGCAAGTTGTTCATTCATTTATTCTTCCATCCCATTAATTTATTAAAGGTTTACTGAACAGCAGTGTGATATAATGAAAAGAATACTAGCTTGGAGTCAGCAGTGACCTGGGTGTGAGTTCCAGCACCAACACTTGCTTGCACAGGCAAATCATTTGACTTTTTCCGGGCCTCAGTTTTCCTGTCTATAAAATGGGGGTAATAGTTCCTACCTCACAGGGTTATTGTTAGGGTTTGGTGACATGATGTGTGTGTAAGTATTCTGTAAACCTGTTAGTATTTTATAAATGTTAACTCACATTATTGTTATAATAATAATGTGCAGAGCAGTTGGCTTAGGGAAGCAGAGCTGAGAGGAGCTCAGCCCCTTCCCTTGAGGAGTTTACCTTCTACTGGACGGGGTGGTGGTAGTGCTATAACTTGGATAACAGATAGATAGATAGTAGTTAATTTGAGGAAGGAGAGAGTATGGACAACTGGTAGACCAGAAAAGGCTTCCTGGAGGAGGTAGCCCCTGATTCCAAGGAGAAGAGGGGTGAGAGTGAATAGGAAATGCATATTAGGCTAAAGAGACTGGATGTGAGAAAGAGATCAGAAATGGAATGCCTCAGGGAAAAGCAAGTAATAGTATCTAGCATGTATCTAGCCTTTAAGGTATGTTAAGCCCTTTATAAATATTATCTCATTTGATCCCCACAACAACCCTGGGAGGTTTTTTTACAGACAAGGAAACTGAGGCAAAAAGAGGTTAAGTGACATGCCTAGGGACACATAGCTGCTAAATATCTGAGGCTATCTTTGCATTCAGGTCTTCACGACTCCAGGTCCAGAGCTCTAAGAAGTTCTAATCCTGGCCTTACCTCTAACTGCCTGGCCACTAAACCGTGTTGGCTCCAGTTAAGCCATCATCCCTACCAGAAACTTGGACTCTGCTCTGGGGATCACCCTGGATTTTTGCCTTTTCTTAAAGGAAACCAGACCTCCATCCCACTTCCTGGTTACCAGCTCTAAACCATGTCTTCTCTCCTGTCATCCTTTTCTACTCTTCCACACACCAGGGAACCAACTTCCACCCACCTCACTTTCTAAGTCCTTTTTATGTGTTGTCTTTCCCCATTAAAATGTAAATTCTTTGAGGGCAGGAACTGTCTTGGATTGCTTGAATTTATCTCCCTAGCACTTAGGACCATGCAGGGCACATTAATACCCACCACTTAAGCACTTATAAATGCTCTATTCATAATCTTCCTCCCTCCCTCCCTCCCTTCCTTCCTCCTTTCCTTCCTTTCTTCCTCCCTACCTGCCCCCCTTCCTTCCTTCCTCCCTTCCTTCCTCCCTTCCTTCCTTCCTTCCTTCCTTCCTTCCTCTGTCTCTTTGTCTCTGTCTCTCTCTGTCTATCTCTCTCCTCTTCCTTCTACCTGTCTCTCTGTGTCTATCTCCCTCCTGTCCTTTTCAGGGAGAGATCCTTGTCTACTGGCTTTGTGGGTCCTACTCTGTGCCTGAAGAGAGGAATCCTAACTGACAACAGAATGAAATTTAGAGTCCTTCTTGATAGTTTCATGGGGCAGCTAGGTGGCACAGCAGATAAAGTACTGGCCCTGGAGTTAGGAGGACCTAAGTTCAAATCTGGCTTCAGATATTTACTAGCTGTGTGACCTTGGGCAAGTCACTTAATCCTGTTTGCCTCAGTTCTTCATGTGCAAAATCTGCTGGGGAAGGAAATGGCAAACCACTTTAGTATCTTTGCCAAGAAAATCCCCAAAGGGGGTCATGAAGAGTCGGACATGTCTGACTAAAAACAAATACTACCTTGATACTTTACATAGGTATAGAGACTAATATCATGCTTGTCCCTTTCCCATCCAAGATTTCACAATGTGATTTCAGTTCTGTGAAGAGGTTTACCAGGGATTATTAGTTCCAGTTTGACAAGTGAAGATACTCAGGGTCAGGGGGGGACAGGACAGGGAAACAGATATCTATCTATCCATCTATCTATCTATCTATCCATCTATCCATCTATCTATCTTCTATCATCTATCTATCATCTATCATCTATCTCTCTATCGTCTATCATCTATCTATCTGTCTCAAAAACTATGCCTTCCTTCTTTTCCTTCTACTCCTCATCACACACTCCAGAACATGAAAGTGAAGTTTTGGGGGTTTATTTATCAGGAAAAGGAGAATACACATGTAATGAGGAGAGAAGACAGTTGATCAGGACACCCCTGATCAATTGATTTCTCCTTCACCCCACCAGCCCATTTGGTGAAATCACAGAAGATGAGGAACAGGTAACAGACAATGAGGTGTTGAAGTATCAACAAAGTATAAAGAAGGGTTTATAGTGTTACCTCTTTACAAGTTGTGAATAAGTTCTCTTCCATACTCCTTGGCTGGCCAAGAACTAGCAATGGTACTACTGGCCCTTTTGAAAGGGAGATATGCTCCTTAGGAGACAGTCAAGGCAAGAGATAACTCTGAGGAGTATGACCTCTGGCTTTTTAAAGGGCCTCTAGATACTAATTCAGAAATAATATACAATAGAAACAAAATCTAAAGTCATTATTAGTATGCTTATAATACAGTACAAGGCTGAACAGATCATTAGCTTCCTAATCTAAGTCCTAATTAAGTAAAGCTCCCTAGGTCTAACCTGGCTCATGAACCTCTGCCAGCCAGGAGTCCCACACCATAGTGTCTGCTCTTGACAATAATAATAATAATAATTAATAATAACAGCAACTATCTTTTATGTAGCACCTACCATGTCCCAGGCACTTTGCTAAACTCTTTACAAATATCTCACAACAGCCCTGGGAGGTAGGAGCTTTTATTATCCTAATTTTACAGATAAGGAAACTAAGGCAAACAGAGGCTTGCCCAGGGTCACACAGCTAGTAAGTGTTAGAGGCTTGATTGGAACTCAGGTCTTTCTTCCTGACTCTAGGCCCAGCATTCCATCCACTGTGCCAATAGCACTTGGAGATTTCCAGGGCACTTTACATACATAATTTCTTTGGATCCTAACAATAACCCTGTGAGGTAGGTACAATGATTATCTCCAGATGAGGAAACTGAGGCTTAGTGAGTTAGGTACCTTACTCATGGTCACACAGCTAATACGTATCTGAAGCAGGATTTGAATGCAGGTCTCCCAGACTCCAACACTAACACTTGTGTTGGTAAAGATTAGGAGCCACTGGTGCTAAGGAAAAAACCTGGAGCTGAATTTCCAGATTTCCTATGCCTGGATCTGAAGCGTGAATGGTGCTGGTGACATCAGAGGGTAATGATCTAAGTGTCTACCAAGAGGCAGAGGAAGAAGAAAAGAATGCCTTCAAAAACTTGTCAAAATGGATGACAACTAACCGCTTCTGGTGACCATGGGCATGTGGTCACTACCAAAAGGAACCTTAAAAAGTATTACCAACAATTATACAGTCTTGGGCAAGAAACTGAATACCATAGGGGCAGAGGCTGTATTGTTCCCACCATTGCCCATTGAAGGAAAAGCATGCAGAAGAAAACGAATTTCTGAAGTGAATGTTGAGAATGGACTTTGGACTTCTGGAGCATGATTTAAAAAATGGTAAAAAACTTTGAACTAGAGATGGAGAATACCTGACAAAAGCTAGTAAGAATATATTTTTTAGGAATCTTGCAAATTTAAACAAAAGAACTTTTAACTTAAAAAGATGAGGAAAGGAGAAAGATGCTTATGTATATACCTAAAGATAAATACTTATAAAGAGTAGTCACAAAGAAGAAAGGAGACCTCCTGAGAAACCCAGAAATTCACAGGAGATAAAATCTAAGAAAAGACTCAAAATTAAATAAAATTCAAGGCTTCATACATCTAAACACAAGTGCCCCTAGTTTTGTCAACAATGAAGAAGCATTAGAGATCCTAATGTAATGGATTATGCAAATTTGACCTCATAGGTAAATTATTGAGAACTGGTAGCATTAAACTCATGACTGGACATGGTTCTAGATGAAATATCTTATTCAAAAGAAACAGAGTAGGTTAAAGGAGAGGAAGCACCATTGTATGTTCTTCAAGAGGTGACCAAACCAGCAAGGGGAAATTCTATTTTGGGATCTGATTCTCAGGAAAGGTGAGAGGGGCAACTGGTTGCTGGGATGGAAATAATGGAACCCTGGGGGAAGTAACTTCTACATCTTAGAGTTCAAGTGTGTGTGTGTGTGTGTGTGTGTGTGTGTCTGTGTGTCTGTGTGTCTGTGTGTCTGTGTGTGTCTGTGTCTGTGTGTGTTTCTGTGTATGAGAGAGAGAAGAGAAGAGAGAGTGATAGAAGAGAGAGGAGAGAGAGAGTGATAGGAGAGAGAAGAGACAGAGAGAAGGGAGAGAGAGGGAGAAGAGAGAAATAGGGAGAAGAGAGAGAGAGAGAGAGAGAGAGAGAGAGAGAGAGAGAGAGAGAGAGAGAGAGAGAGAGAGAGAGAGAGAGAGAGAGGGAGGGAGAGAGAAGAAAATCTGGGCATAATCTGACATGCAGTCTAGATTTTGGGAAGGATGATTTCAAAGCGTTCAGAAGAAAAACAGGTTGGATCCCATGAAGTAAAACACCATGGGGGAAGTCAGCACATGAGAGATGAGAGATGTTCAAGAATGAAATGTTGAAGATGCAAAGGGAAATGACTAATACGCAATTAACAACCAAGATAAATAATGAGGAAGTTAGAGGATACCTCACTGCCCTCGATAAGTTCAAGTCACTTGGCCTTGAATTCAGGTTAACTTTGGGTCCTGAAAGAAGTCATCGATATGATTACTGAGCCACTGTCAATGATATTTGAAAGATCATGGAAAATGGAAGAGATGCCACAAGTTTGGAAAAAGGTATATATCCTTATAGGAAATGAGCATGGTACACTTATTATAGGCCAATGAGCTTGACTTGGATTCCTGGGAAAATTCTAGAAAGGACCACTAAAGAGATAGTTGACTAATATCTAGAATGGGAAGCAGCAAAGACAAGGAGCCAAGATGCCTTCATCCAGAGAAGGTAATGCCGGACTAACCTCATTTCCTTTTTTTTTTTTTGACAAGATTTGTTACTAAGCTCCTGGATAAGAGGATGCTGTGTTTATGAAATACCCAGATTTTAGCAAAGGGTTTGACAAAATATCTCTATCTATTCTTGTGGAGAAGATGGAGAGATATGAATTAGATGATAATATGTTCAGGGTGATTCAAAATTAGTTGGATGGACAGACTCAAAGAATAGTTGTTAATGGTTCAATGTCAATCAAGAAGTCTTCAGTGGAGTAGCCTAGGGATCTGTGCTTGGCCCTGGGCTGTTTACCATTTTATCAATGACTTATATAAAGGTACAGATCAGATGGATGCTCAGCAAATTTTGCAGATGACACCAAATTGGGAGGGAGAGTTGACACACTGGATGACAACAGTATCATTAAAAGGATCTTGACAGTGAGAGAATGGGGTTCAATAAAATAAGATGAAATTAAATAGGGATAAATGTAAGGCCTTGCACTTGGGTGCAATCATCGTCACAAGTAGAAGATGTAGGAAGGCATGGATAGATGATGGTTGTTCTGAAAATGGTGGTGGGGGGTGGGTTAATGGACTGCAAGCCATAAAGGAGTCAGCAATAAGATGTAGCAGCCAAGAACAATGATGGTATGAATGAATTAATGAATTAATTAATGAACAAGCATTTATTAAGCACATGTCAAGCACTATACTAAGCTCTCAGGAATCCCAGCTCTTCAGGGGCTCATGCTTTAATTGGCAGTGCCAATGCATTCAAAAGAGTTCAGTTGCAGGGCAGATAGAAAATTCCAAAAGGCTGAAGAGTGAAGAGATAGATTGAAGAGCAAGTCTGAGGGGTCCTTAGAGCATGTCAGCAGTCCAGATCTCACTGCCTGGGGGTCTGGGAAGGAAAAGAACACCGTAAGGCTTGGAGGATGTTAGGAGGCAATGACAAGACAGATGATAAGGTCTGGTGGTCCTCCATCTCACCCAACTGGTTAGAATGGATGAATCCCAGCTTATTCAAGCAGTACCAAGAGCCATGTTGGTTTTTTTGCTAAGTAGCCCTATGTGTTACAGACTACTGCCCAGGGTCAGGGCAAGGGAGAAGGGTAGGCAAAGGGGAAAATCTGGATTAAGGGGGAAATCACTTCTGGAATTATGGAGGAGATAGTCCCTTTGTAATAATGCATTCATTTATCATGTCTCTTGGGCACCACAGTTTAAGAAGGATATAATTAATAAGCTAGCACATATCCAGAGTAGGACAAGGACCCGGGTTGGAGAAGGGCCTTGAGTCCATGTCTTATGAGACAGTCAATAGATATTTATGAGGATTGGTTGAGTGAATTGGGAATGTTAAACCTGAAGAAGTTAAAACTTGGGAGGATGTCGTTGCTGTTGTTCAGCAGTATACAACTCTTCGTGACCCTATTTGGGGTTTTCTTGGCAAAAACACTGGAATGGTTTGCCATTTCCTTCTCCAACTCATTTTACAGATGAGGAAACTGAGGCAAACAGGGCTAAGCAATTGGCCCAGGGTCACACATAGGAAGTGTCTGAAGCCAGATTTGAACTCAGGAAGATGTCTTCCTGACTATAGGCCAGCACTCTATCCATTGTGACAACTATTATGTCTTCAAGCATTTAAAAGTCTGTCATATGGAAGACACATTAGACTACTTCTGCTTGATGTCTAGATCAAAACTAGGAACAATGGATAAGAACTTCAAAGAGATAAATGTAAGCCTAACATGAAGAAACATTTCCTAACAATTCAAGATGTCCAAGAGGGAGCTGGGAGGCATTGAGAGGTAAAGGGTTCCATTTCTTTGGAGGTCTTCCAGCAGAGGCTAGTCAACCACGTGTTGCCATGTGTAATAGTGGGGATTCCTTTTGAATACAGGTTGAACCAGTGACAGCTGAGGTCCCTCTTAAAGTATACTCCTGGCCATGTCACTGCTGGTCTGACTTAAACAACTCCAGGGCCTTTCTATCACCTCCAAGATCAAATATAAAATCCTGTTTGCCATTCAAAGTCCTCCAAAACCTGAGCCTCTCCCACCTTTCTAGTCTTCACATCTTACTCACCCCCACACACTCTGTGATTCGGTGACACTGGCCTCCTTGAACAAAACCTCCCATTTCCTTCTCCTGCCATTTTCATTTCATCTCGTTTCATTTCATTTCCAGACTGGCTCTCCCCCTGGCTGAAATTCTCTTCCTCCTCATTGAAATCTCTTGACTTCCCCAGCTTCCTTCAAGTCCCAACTAAAATTCCATCTGTAAGAAGTCTTTCTCAATTCTCTTTTAATACTAGTGCCTTTCCTCTAAGATTATCACAAATTCATCCTGTATATATCTTGTTTGTACACAGTTTTTTGAACATTGTCTCAATTATTAGACTGTGAGCTCCTTTGAAACAAAGTTTGTCTTTTACCTTTCTTTCTATACCTAGTGCTTACATAGTGCGAGGTACACAGTAAGCACTTAATACATGTTTATTGACTTAAAGATGGAAAGCAACCCATGCTACTGCTGTTCACTTAAGTGTGCAGAGCTCCTTGGGAGATGGAAGAAGAGAAGAAAGCAGCTCCTGCTAGGAGCAGACCTTCACCTCTGGATAATCCCCTATGGCCAATTCCCCCACCACCTGTATTATATCTGTCAATCACCATGTACTATAATTATTATGGATTAAAATTGTGACTGTGTATGATACTTATTAAGCATATTAAATTTAACTGTATTAAATTATGTGTTATTATTTATGTATTAAAATTAAGTGATTAAAAACTGAATTTCTTTTCATTGATTCAGAAAATACATTTTTCTTACAGTAGTGAAATGCTTTGGATACTTGAGTCAGTCTAATTCTTCCAGAATTTTTCACCTTAGGGTTCATGGACTTAAAAAAAAATTGATAAATGTATTGCAATATTATTGGCTTCCTTGGTAATCTGTATTTTATATTATACATTTAAAGACATGATTTATGTTTATATATAGTTGTATATTTATACTTATATATGTATATGTATATATGAGTATATATATTTGAAAGTATGAATTGGAAAAAATCAAACACTATTAAGTAGAAAAAAATATAATTGGGGGGAAAAGAAAATATATTTCAAAAAAAGCAATTAAAAAAACATGAAGGGGTCCATGGGCTTCACCAGACTACCAAAGGGGCCCATGATACAAAAAATATTAGGAACCCCTGCCTTAGATATTGAAATTAGCTAATTCCTTAGGAAAATTATTCCTATCATCTTCCTATGATCCTTCAAAGTATCATAGAATCAGAATACCAGAATGCCGGAGCTAGTGGACACCTCAGAGGCCATAGAGTCCAGCCTGAACCTGAACAAAAGTCCTCTCTGCATATATACAACAAGAGGTCATTTGACCTCTGCTTGAAGGGGGAACTTGCTACCTCCTGAAGCAGCCCAGTGAGATAGCTCTCATTGCTAGGAACATTGTCTTTATTTCAAGCTTAAACCTGCCACTTTGTAACTTCCACACATGGCTCCTAGTTCTGGCCTCTGGAGCCAAGCAGAACAAATCAAAATGACCAAATTTGAGAGTTGGAAAGACCATCAGTGGTCCTCATGCAATCCATATACAAAAGGAATGTCTACTACAATATACTAGACAAAGGGTTATCCAACCCCATCTTGAAGACCTCCAAGGAGGAGGAACCCGCTACCCCCAGGGCAACCCATTCTACCTTTGAATAAAGGTAGATGTTAGGAAGGTTTTCCTAACATCAAGTCTAAATGTAGCCTCTTTACAACTTCCACCCCTGGCCCCTGGTTCTGCTTTCTGGAGCCCCAAATCCCAACACTGCTCCCTCTTTCCCATGACAGGCCTTGAAATAATTGAAGACACTATGGTATTCCCCTGAAGGTTTCTCTTTTTCAGACTAAAACTTTCTAGTTCCTTCAACCGATCTCAAGCTCCTTCAGCATCCTGATTGTCCTTCTCTGAATGCCATTGTTTGTCAATGTCCTCCCTAAAATGTGGTATCCACTTTTTACAGTATCAAAAAACTGGAAACAAAGTAGATGCCTAGAAATTGAGTAATGGCTAGACATAGCATGGTAAATGAAAGTAATAGAATTTAGGAAAACATGAGAAGACTTATGGAACCTGCCTTTTGAGCACCACCAAATTAAAAGAGGTCTGCTTGTTGGAGCACAGCCTTTCTCCCAGGATTTCCTAAGGTTTCAGATTTAACCTGTGGTCAGACTAAGCAGAGTGCCACTGAGCCTGACCTTGGGGGGAGGGAGTTGCATATAATAAGAATCCAGAAGCCAAGCAAGGTGGAGCAATGAGGAAGGAAAGTGAACAGGATGAAGGAGGAAGTCATCACAAGTGGCTCACCAGCCACAATTAAGAGTAACTACCTGCTGAAAGACAAATCATAGGGACCTGTTTGGAGGTGAGACTGATCGAGTATGGTGGACACCTCTATAAAGAGGAAGGAAGATTTCCTTCATTTTCCAGTGATGCCCTCATTACTAATATGTCAAGAGGAGTAGTGCTGCGAGAGATGTGACAGTGCTGATCCTGTGCACCCTTTCACTTCCTGGTAAAGCTGCTCGTTATGTTTCCAGTTATCTACATTGTGAACCTGTTTCCTCCTTATCTGTTTTTTTTTAAATTCTCTTTTAACCCTTTTGGCTGCAGAAATACCAAGCTGAGTATATTTTATTTAATGTTTGCAAAACAGAGAGACAATAGGAGAGAGAATTATCTGTTTTACAGACACAGAATAGTTGGTCCAGACATGTGGATGGCTGAATTTGGGAATGGAAACATTAGGGCAAAGTGGGGTGACAGTACTGAATTGTTATAAGCCTGGCAAGGAATCCCAAAGCCCAGATACTTTAAGAACATGTGCTGATAGTAACTCCTGGAGGTAAAGAAAATGTAGTCATTTTCCTTCCTCTTTTTCCCCCTAGAGTTAGCCATGTGGCACAAAGAAAGATGTGTCCCCTCAAGGAGGTGGGAAATAAACTACTTGGAAAGGGAAAGCCAGCCCTCTGAAAGGAGGTGTTCCTGAAAGAAAGGCCCACCCACTAGAAGGAGGTAGGAGAGCAAATTATCTGAGCATTGGTCCTATAATCAGGTGATGACCAACAGCCCAGCCTGTCTTGTTCACCAGTGCCACCTGGTGGTTAATGCTTTTACGAACTGATGCAGAATGAAGTGAACAGAACCAGGAAAATGATACATACAATCATAACAGCATTGTAAATGGAAAAAAAGAAACACCCAGAAGTGAATGCTATGTGGTGATAGTGATAAATCTGTTCCCAAAGAAGAGATGAGGATACATGCCTACCTGCCCCCTCCCTTCTCTGTTGAAGTGGAAAACTATGGGTGTGGAATGAATTCATTCATACACTATCAGACTCAGTTGATCTGCTGGTTAGTTTTGCTGAACTGCCCTTTTCCTTCTTTCTTTTTTATTCTTTATTATAAGGAATAAGTGCATAGGAATGGGTTGGGGAATATATTTAGAAATTAAGATGACATAAAACCAAATAGCAATACAGTTTTAAAATTTATTTGTTTTAAAATTAAATACTAGAACTTAAATACACATTAAGAAAAGAAAACATATAAACTTACATATTAAAACTTAAATATAAAATAGGGAGAGAAAAAAAGCATTGCCATGTGCACAGCAGAACATAAGAGAGGATTCAAAATATATAGCAACAAATTTCCATTTCAAGAAAGCCTATATGATGAATATTACACATTGTGTTCAGAGCTATTCATCTTTTATTTGTTTCCTCGTAATTTTTTTTCTGTTCTCTGCTGTACACTTTTTACTTTGTTCTTTTTTCTCCCTTTCTCCCCCTTTCCCCCCCCAGAAGGCTACAATTAAGCACAGATACACACACACATACATATATACACATATATACATACATGCATATACTTACATATATATACTTAGATATCTATAATCATACTCATATATAGGCATAGCAATAAAATGTGTCACCCACAACTGAACACAATACTCCACATGTGGTCTGAAGGAAACTTAGCTTTTTGTTGCCATTATTGATGTGCCAAGTTTGAGGGCATCACTGGAAAATGTAGGAAATCTTCTTTCCTCTTTATAGAGTTATCTACTGTTTGCTGGTGAACTCATCAGATCTCACACCAGATCTGTTGAAAACTTAACTGTTAGCAAAAGTTTTTAAGCAAAAACTATATGACTGGGGATTTTTGTTCAGGTATAGATAGAAGCAGATGGCTTCTGAGGCGCACCCAACCCTGAGGTTCTATGTTCTGTGATCTTGTCTCCTCTGCTTCCTACCTTCCATTAACTTCATAGGGCTTTTAACAACAAATCATTTCTATGAATCATTGGATCCCAGAATGCAGGAGAGGGAAGGAACCTTAGAAGATAGAACGTTAGAACTAAAATGGACACAGCATGTCTGAGCTGGGAGGGATTGTAGAACATGGAATGTCAGAGCAATAAAAGGCTTTAGAACAGGGAATGTCTGAGCTGGGAACAACCTTAGGATCTAGAACACCAGAGCTGGAAGAGATATCAAGACATAGAACACCAGAGCTAGAACTCCCACATTGGGGTACAGTGATCTCTCTAAGGTACCTTCCAGTTCTATGTCTGTGATCTTATGGGGGAGGGTACCGTACATATCATCAAACCTATTTCATATATTGAAATGAAAAGCAGCCTGAGTCTCAAAGAGGGTTAATAACTTGCCTATGATCATATAACTACTGAGTGGAATAGTCAGAATTTGAATCCAGGTCTCCTGAATCCATGTTCTCTCCAGGCACCACACTAACAATCTTTGTACCCTTAGAGACCATCTATTCCAAACCCCTCATTTAAATGGGGCCTGAACTTCCAAAGGCCCTGAGGTCTCACCCCTGGAAGAAGTTCCAGTCTCTGGATATTATTAAAAGAAAACAAGGCCTCACCTATGGGTTTTCCCACTCTCAGAGCCTTGGGGCTTAGAGGAATAATAGAATGGGGTAAGGGGGACACATGATCTCAGCACTATACAATTCCTTGATAGAGCTCTTCCTCAGAGTCTCTAATCACTCTCAAGGATTTCACCTCTTGTCTGCTTGGCTGTGGTCCCGTCCATTTTCTAGGACCTTTTACCACACTATCTGGGATGTGGATTACACCCACAGTCCCACTGAGTTTTCTTCCCTCCCAGTCAGTCCTTAGAAGCATTTTGGCTCTATCACTACCTGTTCCACACCTATTCCATGCCTTGGGAAACAGGCAACCTGGAGCCCAGATCTCACCGAATGATAGAATAGCTGAACTTGAAGGACCTAAGAAAGTATCTAGTCCAACAATTCTTAACCTTTTGGGGGGCATGAACTCTTTGGGCAGTCATACAAAGCCTTTGGACCCTCTTCTCAGAATTATATTTTAAATTTTTAAAATTTAAATTCATAAGATATAATACGTAAGATTACAAAGAAAATCAAAGATTAGTGACAATAAAATGTATTTTTCCCCATCCAAGTTCACAGACCCCCTGAAATCTATCCATATACTCCCCGATGGTCTGTAGATCCTGGGGTAAGAACCTCCAATCTTGAATAACACCACCATTCCACAGAGGAGGAAGCTTAGGCCCAGTTTCTTATGAGATCATTCCTATTAATTAATTCCTATTAATCCTATGAGATTTTCCTATAAGATTCCCAGAATCCTGTGAGAGAAGGTTATAGGATTCATCTTAGGAAGAGATTTGCAAGGTCAAGCAGTCCAGCAGCCCCCCCCCTTAATTTATATTTGAGTAGACTGAGTCCCAGGGAGTGGAAGTGCATTGCTTGAGATGATCCGGTTAATAAGTGGCAAAGCTACAACTTGCTCCCACCAACTATGAGTCCAGTGCTCTTCCTGCAAAATCCTTCTTCCTCCTGGGATTGGGAGGACATTGAGTCTATTGCCTTTTGGGGATATAGAAACCTCATTCCATTTGAAAGCCATCTTACAGGCAACCCTCACTGAATTCAGTTAGTACCTGACTAAAGAAAAGCTTTCAGCAGACTCTCAAAATACTCATGTGAATCTAGGAAGTCAATGATTCAGTAATTCTCTCCAGTGATGGAAATTGTGACTCATTCATGCATGCTCGTCCTATGCAATTCTTGTCTTTGTCCTTGCAAGAGTTGGTCATGTGGGGTCCATCCAACCTGGCAGAGATGCTCCTCACTTTCTCCTGACACTGGGAAGGTGCCAGGAGGGCACTATGACTGTCCACCTGCCATCCTTCACTCTTGCTGTTTGCTGAGCCTATCTTCTCTTCCAGTCTACAACTCCTCAATGGCACCCTTTAATCGTATGTGTCTTTGGAGTTACTCATGAGTTGCTCAAACCCCATGTGTCTCTCTGTTGCCCTTTGCATGATGTCCCTACTTAATTCTTTGAAAGCTGGATGTCCCATGTCTTACTACCGCATGACAATAGCAGCAGAATGTTAATATTGAAAAAATGAGCCTTTGGTTTCATGAGAAGCTTGGGGTGAGTAAAGGAGTTTCGCAATTTGAAGAATCAGCTCATTCTCTTCCTTTTTCACCTTTGGGCCAAATTCAGTGTCCATCCATCCTGTCTGTCCCAGGTATATAAACTGTTGGACAAGCTCTATAGGATTATCTGTTCAAATGCATGTTTAAAAATCTGGGCAATAGACATTCCTCATCCATTTGGTCTTTTCTGTGAGGATGGATGGGCCAAACTCCTATGAGTGATTACTGATCTCTTCTCGGAGGTTCTGGGCTTGAGGCAATCAGCCCAATGTCATTCCCACACAGGAACATGGATGACCTGACCTGACCTTTGAGCTGGATATCCTCAATCACAGTAACGACTCTTTGGTAAGTAAGTATCTCCTTGTTTTATATCTCTTCCCAAACCCCCACACGCTTATTAATAAAAGGTCATTGAATAAGGTGATTTCTTGAATATCTCTGATGTATGAATGGGAGACATCTTATTGTAAAAGAGCCTAAAATCTATTTTTTTCCATACTGCTATCCAGTTTTCCAAGCAGTTTTTGTCAAGTAGTGAGTTCTTATCCCAGTGGCTAGGATATTTATTAAACCTGTTGTATTTATTAAATAATAGGATATTAGACACATTTTTTCTGTATGTAAGTACCTTATCTGTTTCACCGATCAGTCTTGCAAATTTTAACCACTACCAAATTGTGTTAATAATAACTGTCTTATAGTAAAGTTTGAAATCTGGCACTACTAGAGTCTCTTCATTTTCATTTCTTTTCGTTACTTCTCTCGTGATAATCACTTAATATGATTTGAAACTCAATAAGGGCCAGAGCCTGAACTAATAAACCAGAAGAAACCTTTCGGCCTTCTTTGCTCTCTGAGTAAACTCATCTGGCCTGTGTCAACAAAGCCAGATGAAGCTGGTCAGAGCATTCTTCTGTTAATGACTAACCAGGACAAGGTGCCTTAACCCGAGACATTATCTTGTATAGTGGGACTTTTCTTATCCTACTGTTTTATGGACATATACTATGTTATGTCATGTTAATGATAAAGAAAACATCGATATCCTAGGTCATAATTTCAATTGACACTTTGTCAACTCTCTTATCTTATTGTATTTACCACCTATTCAATTAAGAATATTCCTTTCTCATATTATGGTTAAACATACGTGGAGATCATAGATTTGAGTCCTGAGCTGGGATTGTTCTAAAATGCGTTTAAGCCTTCTCATTCCTTTTATCAAAGAGTCAGAATTCACATTCTGGCTCCATGTACGTACATGTTTGCTAGCTTTGGTTAGTTTTAAGGGAATGAACAATACGAATTTATATGCCACCTAGCCTGTTTGCCTCTTTTAACCAAACTTTCCAGTCAACACTTGAGATTCTTGACCTTTTTTTCTCCATATAAATTTTGTTGTTTTTTTTTTAGTTTTATAAAGTAAACTTTTAGCAATGTGATTGATAGGCATTGAATAAGCATATTAATTTATGTAGCATTATAATTTTAACTATATTGGATAATATTTCAACCCCTCACACATTATACAGAGGTAAGATCCAAATGGGTACATGTCCTCTATATAAAAGGTGATATCATAAACAAATTAGAGAAATGTAAAGATCTATAGATAGGAGAAAAATTCATAGCCAAGCAAGAAGTATACAAAATATCAGCAGCAACATACATTTATATGGTGTACTTAAGCTTTACAAAAT
Source organism: Trichosurus vulpecula (assembly GCF_011100635.1). Classification (NCBI taxonomy): domain Eukaryota; kingdom Metazoa; phylum Chordata; class Mammalia; order Diprotodontia; family Phalangeridae; genus Trichosurus; species Trichosurus vulpecula. The sequence continues at coordinate 121,483,784 of NC_050574.1, read as the reverse complement.
GTTTTTTCTCCAACAACATTGAAAGTTAGGTAATGTGCTATGATTATTGATCCCCTTTCACAGATGAAGTAACTGAGGCTCAGAGAGGAGAAATAATTTCCTAGTGCACAGTACTGGGCAAGTCTGAACTTGAACCTCATTCTTCCAGCTGAAGGTCTAGTGTTCTTTCAGGCTGGTCTCTTTATAGCGCTTTAAATTTTGCAAAGGACTTTATACGCGTTCTCTCATTTGTTCCTTCCAACAGCCTGTGAAATAGATATGATGATTTTCCTCGTTTTGCAGATGAGAAAACTGAGGTTCAGAGAAGTCAGGTGACTTGACCTGGGTCACACAGAGAGTCAATGTCCTTGGGAGGTTTTGAACTTGGGTCTTCCTGACTCTAATTCCGGTATGTCATTGACAGGGTCACCTAGCTGCTACTGCCCTCGCTGGCTCATCCCTGCCCCAGCCCCTGTGTTTGGGTGGTCTCTGCAGTCTGAAACGTCCTCTCCCATCTCCTCTCTGACTCTCATTCTAGCCCCTACTTTCTTCTTCTTCCAATCCAGCTCACTCCAGCTAACAGATTTCCCTTTCTTGTTCATCCCTCCTCTGGGAAAACCAGTTTGACCAGTATGCCCCACATTCCTGCCCCTCATTCCTCACTCCTTATTAGGCAATTTAGAAAATAAGTAATAGTTTGTTAACTAGCATCCATACGGCTCAGTTGCTCTCCATCCAAACTCTATATAAAGCTTGATGGCTATACTAGACTTGGAATCAGAAAGACCTGGGTTCAAATCTTGCCTCTGCTACTAGTTGCAGCACTGTGGGCTAGTCAACCTCTCTGAAACTCAATTTCCTCCTCTGTGAAATGGGGATAATAATAATGTTCAGGTAGGTATCTCAGAGGATAGAGAGCTGGCCTTGGAGGCAGGAAGACAGGGGGTTCATCTCCCGACTCTGACGCATACTGGCTGAGTGACACTGCTCAAACACTTGATCTCTTGGGGTCACAGACAATTCTTCAATACTGTGGGTTGCAGAACAGGTGCTAATCTACACTGCTAAGTGGGGTTTCCTCACTGTTAATTCTCTAGACCAATGGAATGATAGACTTGGTCCAATAATAGTAATTATAACTACAACAACTGCCATTGTATGTGCTTCAAAGGATTGTTGTGAAGATCAAATGATATAATATTTGTAAAGCATGTTGGAAATTTTAAGTGCAATATAAGAGCTAATAAAAGTGAGCGTTTGTATAGTGCTTCAAAGTTTGCAAAGCACTTTACAAATCTCTCATTTGATTCTCACAACAACCACGGGAGGTAGACGCTAGTATTATCTTTGTTTTATAGATGAGGAAACTGAGGCAGATGGTGAGTAAATGACATGCCCAGGGTCACCCAGCTAATCAGTGTCTGAGTCTGTATTTGAATTTAGGTCTTAACTCAAGGTCCGGCACTGTACTCATTACACTCCCAAAACCCTGTGAGTAGGAGTGCCTGTATTATTTCCCTATTTTACAGGAAGGAAAACTTAGGTTTATAGAGTTAAATGCCTCATTTGAGGTCACAGTAAATGGCAGAACTAGAACTCAGATCTTCTGATTCCAAATACAGTGCTCTCTCCAGTATACCAGGCTGCACCATCACCTGTCAACCTCCAGAGCCTTCTGTAATGCCAGCACTGGACTCTTCTTCACCATCCTTTTGAGATGCTAGTTGGGAGAACTGGTTCAGATGTGAAAGAATTCACTTAGACGATTTTCTCCTAACCAAGGGGAGCTTTGTTGATGCAAAAGTAGCGGGACTGAAGGAAGAAGGACTGACAATTTACAGAAGGTTTGTTTTTATAAGGACAGGATAAGGAAGACAGGGGAAAATTTATGACCCAGGATGAGGGAGACAAGGAATTTTGTGGTCCAGGATAAGGGGGAAGTTTTATGAAGTTCCAAGATAAGGGGAAGAGACTTTAGGATGCCCTCAGGTTCAGGAAGGACCTCACGAGGTATTGAAAAAGCAACCCTTAAAATTAACCCTTTGGGCACATTTGTATCCATAGCCATCCCCTTCCCCATCTTCCATCTTTGGAGACTGCAGTATCCACAGCAATGACTCTTCCAGTTCCCTGAGTTTTTTATTCACACCCTTCCCTTTATCCATTTACTCATATGACATTTATTAAGTACCTGTTGTATACACAACCCTGGGACTCTGTATTGGAAAAGACATAAAGTTTGGGTAAGACAAACTCACAGCATACCTAGGAGAGAAGGGACAAACACGGGTAGTGCTAATACACAACATTACACAACAAATCCATTAAGGAATGAGAAAAATAAAGTGTTAGGGGAGACTCAAGAGGGAAATTTTACCCACCAAATGTTCATAATATTTAGAGCTGGATTACACATTATCTAGTCCAACCTCTTTAATTTGCAGATGAAGAAATGAGGCCAAGAGAAGTGAGTTACCCAGTCAAACAGCAAAGCCAGGAATCTGACTCAGTTCCTAAGGCTTCCTGGAGAATGTGTCATTTGAATTGTTCTTTCAAGAATGGAGAGGAATTTGACTGACAGAAAGGGGGAGGGAGAGAGGACATTCCAAGCAGGGGGAACATCTCCATCAAAAGCTCTGAGACAGGAAAATACGGGGCATGCCCAGTTTGACTGAATTGTAGGGTGAATTTAGGGGACTGATATAAGAAAAGTTTGGAAGGTACTTGATTGTCAAGAGCTTTGAATGCCAAATGAAGAAGTTATAGGAGAGGCAAAAGGGCGACCCCAAAGATTTTCGAGGAGAGGAGTAAGTTCCAATGACCTTCATCCCCACTCTAATTATCCAGAAACACATGGACCTTGAGGATTCTAAACTCTGGAATTTCTCTCTTGGGTCACAAACTCTCAACCTTCTGTCTCTCTCATGCCCTCACTCCTTACATAACCTGTTGTTCCACTTTTTTATTTTCTCTTAGGCCATCAGTGCCCACCTTGGTGATTCCAAACTTTTCCCATTCTCTGCAATCCTCAATCCACACCTTAGCTCCCCTTGTTTTGCAAATGACCTCATCACCAAACACTGAGAGATAACCATTGCAGAGTCAAATTATCATAGATTGGAAACTGCTTGAGGACCCACTTTATGTCTAAATGCATCTGTGTATCACTGGTGCCAGCATTAGGCTTTCTAATTAGGCCTGTAGTAAGAATTTAAAAAAAAAAAGTTACTTTTGGAATACTGGACTTGAAGTCAAAAGACTTGACTTTAATAATAATAGTTAGAATTTATGTAGTACTATTTGGTTTTCAAAGCACTGTATGTATGTTATCTATGAGGTAGATGCTATTATTATCCCCACTTTGTAGATGGGTAACTTGAGGCTTCAAGACTCCTTGACTCCAAATCCAGGATTCTTACCTACTCCAGCTGCCTATAAGTCCCAGCTCCATACCTAAATGTCAGGTCAGGCTCTCTGAGCCTTAGTTTCCTCATCTGAAAAGTTGAGATGATAATATTTGAACTAATATTCACTGAGATAATGCATGCAACATGATTTGTAAATTGTAAAGTGTTATGTGTGTCAGTTATTATTTCATTCTCAGTTTTTCAACGTAGCTCAGATAGAAATGTCCTGGAACAAACCACTATTGTGTTATTCTTCATTTATATATAATATTCTGTAGACAGTCACATAGGTGGATAAAAATGTTAGGGAGTACATAGGTCTTTCATAGACTCCCTGAAAGCATCGCCAGGCAATCCTGGTAGCAGACTGGACAAGAGAGAGAACATGCACCTCCCCCTGGTCACACATGATTTTGACCTCCTGTGCTAGGTCTCACTTTATCTACTATATCTTGAAAGCTTTTCATTCCCGGTAGCTTGGAGATTATGAATACCTGATTTGGCGAAATCTATTTTTTAAAAGTTGTTCTTAAGTTTTTATGGATCAATACTGTGTTCAGATGATTGCAGGCAACAGTTAAGCTGTAACACAGGTTCAGTTTCAGTACAGTCGATTGGATGGGTTCAAGATATTTTGAGGTCTGTATTTGTAATACATAGATTTGTTATGTCTTCTAATCACTCTTCAAGATATTATCTAGGTCTTGACAAAAAAGAATCACAGAATTTGAGAGTTGGAGGGCATCTCAGGGGCCATCTATTCCAACCCGTACACAAAAGGAACTCCCATTGTAAGATACCGGTCAATTATGTTGTCATTCAACCTCTGCTTGAACACCTCCAAAGAGGGGAAACTACCTGTATAAATGAGGCAGCTCATTCTAATTATGAGGAAACTTTTCCTGACATCAAGCTTAAATGTGTCTCATTGCCAATTTAGACAAAATTCAGGGAAAAAAACCTCTCAGGTTCCATGTAAGTATTCAAACTAATAATATGATAGATAAAGGGCAAGGCTTTTTTCACTTACTAGAAAAGGATTGGCCCCACTCTGAGGCAAGAAGGAGTCAAATGAACTCTCCCTCTTTGATGGACCCCACTCTCTAAAGATAGCCCTTCACATGCTACAAAAGTGTGATCATGTCCTCCAGTATCCTCACAAGTCTTTCTTTCTCCAGAGTAACCCAGACTCCGTGTGTTTAAATTCTCACCATCTTTCAAGGCCCATATTAGGCAGTACCTCCTCCCTGAAAAATTCCTTGATTCATTCCAGTCAAAAGGAATCGCTCTCTTTTCCAGAACCATTCCCTACATGCCTTTCATGTTGTATTTATTGCATTCTGCTTTCCATTATAGTTATTTACTCCATAGAATGTGTGCCTTCTTTATAAAATGTTAACCTCTTGATAAGGTTAATGCTTTAACAAGGTTAACTTTTTAAAGGATGGCATTGATAATGTCCCTTTGATAAGGTATGAACTCATTTTTCCTGGATATTCCTACTCAGTCTATTAGAGGGAATTGATCCCAGGTAAGTGTCATACCCCTAAGCTATGACAATAGAATTGGCCTTTAAAAGGTAAAAAAGATACAGAAAAGACAGAAACACAGGTGCAATGACAAGGAGTTCCTGGCCTACCTAAGGGTGACAAGGACATGACTTTTCAGCAGTGAAACTGCAGTAGTGGAGCCAAGGCAGAGGAATCCCTGGACCAAATCTCCTGAACCAAGTAGGGAAGGCAAAAAACAGAGACAGGACGTAAAATAACAAGCTGTAACCTTGCCCTTCAAGGATATTCTGAGTTATGTAGCCTACGAAAACCTGGGAAGAGGGTCAAGTGTCTATCAACCTCAAGTTCTTTTCCCTTTCAAAGGTGGTGGACCTCAACCCTAGGGTAGTAACACAATTTGGAGGATTTCATAGGACCCCAGGGGAGGTGAAGATCAGTGGAGGAAAGGGATTACTTGACTCTGAAGTGCTTTATATTCATGTGTGTGTGTGTGTGTGTGTGTTTGGGTATAGGGGAAACTCAACTCTAAAGTAGTACCACAAGTGTTGGGAGCTGTATTGTTCCCTGAAGGAAGTAGATGCCACCAAAGAGAGGACAGTACTTTTTACTGTTCATGGGCTCAGGTGCAGTGCTGAGACCTAGGAAAGACCTTAGCTTAAATGGCCAAAGTCTCCCATTGCACCTAGAGTTATCTCCAGTCATCCTGACCTATGTCTTGCCAATGAAATCTGATGACCCTGGAGGAGAGAGTGAGGCTGATGACTTTGCACATCTCTGCCTCATTTAAATCCAATTCACTTGCAAGTCAAGACATCACCCTGCTGATGTCATTGGTCCTCTTCAAGAATGAAGGATGAACAGCAACAAACCATGCGGCTTCCACGGAGGCCATCATCATCACCTCCACATAGGAACTTTAGCCTTCATGCCTGGAGCTACCTTGGTCTCTTATAGATGAGTTTTCACCTTATCTTGCCCCAAACCAGACCTCCACCTTATTTCTGGTCACGAGCTCCAAACTATGTCAACTCCACTCCAGCCATATCATCCTCATCTCCTTCACCCTCTCCTTCTCCCAACTTCAGACTTTGCCCCTTGGATACTGGACTCTGATAGGTAAGCTTTGACTTATCTTGCCCAGAACCAGATGTCTACTCTACTTCCCAGTCATCTCCACACCATACCCTCTCCCCCAAACCCCTTTCCAGATCTTTCTTTATATGTTGCCTTCCCCCATTCTAATGTAAGCTACTTGATGGCAAGAGCTATCTTGCTTGCTTGCATCTGTATCTCCAACACTTAGTGTAATGCCTAGCACATAATCAGTGTTTCAACTGTCTGTCTGTCTATCCTACTATTCATCCGTCCTTCCATCTATCCACCCCTGCCATGAAGGAGTTCACAATCCAGTATAGAGGTATGAAATATGTAGATAACAATTATACTATAATTATCCACTCCTTACCCTCCAGACATTTCTATCTCCTTCACAGTAGCCATGGCTCTCACCCCACCCCCACTCCCACTTTCTAGCTCCTTTTTATCTGTTATCTTCCCTCATCAGAACAGTAAGCTCCTTGAGGATAGGAACTTTCTCTTTTGCTCATGGCCGTATGGAAAAATGTATGTGGGATGGATTTTTAAGTTTAATCTCCATTATTAATATTTTCTCCATCACTTTATTAAGTCTAGACACCAAATAAAACAATAAATCAAGCCCTGATTTGTAGTGTTTACTGATTTCTGAGGCATAAATTCTCACACTGAAAATTTAACAGTCTTGGAGACTGAACTGGTTCCAATATATCCCTGAACACAATGGGATATTATTGTGCCATATAAAATGAATAAGAAGCCTGGAAAGATCAGGAGGATTAAGAGAGCACCTTAAACAATAACAACATTATAAAGAAAAGGTACTTTGAATGATTTGAAAACTCCAATCAATGCAGTAACCGACCATGATTCCAGAGAATGGAAGATGAAACACACTACCCACCTCCTGATGGAGAGCTGATAGATTCAGAGTGCAAAGTGAGACATACATGTGTATGGACGTGGTCAATGTGGAAATTTGTTTTGCTTGATAACATATACTTGTTCAGAGGGTTTTCTTTTCCTTGTCTTTTCTTTTCTCCCAACCAGGAGAGGGAAATTAAGGAGGGGGGAAATTAATGCCTGTTAACTTTTTAAAAATCAAATTAATTTTTTGTTAGTGATACCAAAAAATAAAATTAAAAGAAGAATAAGGTTAGAAGGAAGTAAAGCATAGGGAGATATGGAATGATATGGGGTTTTTATCAGATAGATGAATAGCAGAATGTTTAATTGTGGAACACTTATGAGTGATGGTAAGATCTTGAGAATGGCCATCCCTGTGTATGGTTGAGGTAGAAGAGAGGAGATCATGGAATTTGAGAAGATTGAGAAATTGAAGGATCATCAATCTAAATATGGAAGTCTTCTTGTATAAGGACAGGAATTGGGGAGGAAAGAAAGACAGTGAGTTAGGTACTGAACTCTTTGAGAAAGTAGCATTTACAAATTGGTAGCTGGCAAACAACAGACACTGTGATCCGGACCAGATGGTAGATTTTGATGGAGTGAGCTTCGAAGGAGGAGAGATGGTGGCAAAGGGAAAGTGTGGAAGGAACTGTGGGAAGCAAGGAGTATTTTGACTCCTCCACCAGAAGCAGTATGTGTATGTGGGAAAGTGAGTGAAGGTATGGAGAGAATAGCCAAGTATGCAATGTTATCTAGGAAAAGCCAGATTTTAGTGAATGCTAATGAGAGGATGGGACTCATTGGAAAAGACCCTGTTGTTGGAAAAGATTGAAGACAAAACAAAAAGAAGATGGCAGAGAATGAGATGAACGGTATCATGGGGAAAACAATGAATATGAACTTGGACAGACTTTGAGAGATAGTGGAGGTGAAAAGGGCCTGGCGCTCTATGGTCCATGGGGGTCACAAAGGGTTGGACATGACTAAACGACTGAGCTACAACCACAATGAATGTTAGTAAGTGAAGAGTATGAGGTCCAAAATGAAGTGGTTTGTTAGTTATTGACTGGCAATTCCAAAGGGCAGAGTGGAAAGGACAGCAGGATTGGAGCAGAACAAAGGAGTGGTAAAATTGAGGAGGATAGAGATGAGAGAATGGCAGATGGGAGTTGGGAGTATTTTGCTCTTAGGCAGACTGAGATTATATGACCCAGAAAGAGAAAGTTACCAGGTGGAAGGAATTTGCCTGCCAGGAGGGTCATAGTGGGTGGCAAATAATTAGAATGCTCCTAGTCACATAGTAGGCACTAAATATCCCAATCTCCCAATCTCCCATACTCTCTTCTCAGGTCTTTCATGGTACTCCTCCTCCTACCAGATCAACTGAGGACTTACCTCATGCTTCACCAGAAAAAATTGAAGCCAATTACTGAAAGCTTCTTCTCCCTGCCTCCACATCTCACATCATTAAAAGTCTTCCCTCACTCTTATCTTAGACAAAGAGGTGGCCCTTCTCCTTGCCAAGGCCAATCCCTCAACATGGAACCTTGATTTTATCCCTTCCCAGCAGATTACCCAATAATCATACCCACCCTCTCTGTTATCTTTAAACTCTTCCTATCTACTGGTTCCTGCCAGGTTGCCTACAAACACACCCATCTTTTCCTTATCCTTAAAAAAAATTGCCTAGCATACCCATTCATGGCTAATCTCTTTAAGAAAGCCATCTACACTTCCACCTCCACTTTCTTTTCTTTCACTCTCTTCTAACCCTCTGTAATATAGCTTCAGACACCATCAGTCACCAGAAACTGCCTTCTCCAACATTACCAATAATCTTTTAATTACCAATAAAATAATTTTTTCTTAATCCACATCCTTCTCGACCCTTTTGCAACATTTGACACTGGTAACCACCTTGCCTCTTAGATACTCACTCTCCTTTCTTAGATTTCCCAATACTGTTCTCTCCTAGTTCTCTTTCTGTCTAAACACTTGGAAGTCTCATTTTTCTAGATCTTTATTTCATACCCCTTAACTGTGCATGAAAGTCAAAACTCTGTCCTGCTTGAACCAGGAGAACATTGTACACAATTACAGACACATTGTGTCTGTGATGACTAACTTTGATAGACTTGGCTCTTCTCAGCAATACAAGGTTCTAAGACAGCTCCAAAAGACTCATGATGGAAAAAGCGATTCACATCCAGAGAAAGAATTGTGGAGTCTGAATGCATATTGAAGTAAACTATTTGCTCTCTCTTTTTAAAATGGTTTTTGTTTTGTTTCTTCTTTCTCGTGGTTCATTCCATTGGTTATAATTCTTCTTTACAATTTGACTACTTTGAAAATATGTTTAATGTGAAGGTATACGTAGAACCTATATCAGATTACATGCTGTCTTGGGTGGAGAGGGGGGAGGAGGAGGGGGAGAAAATTTGGAACTCAAAAGCTTGTAGAACTGAATGTTGTAAACTAAAAGTAAATAAATTTAAAAGAAAAAAACAAACAAAAAACCCCTCTGTCCTGCTTCCTCTTTTCATGCTCTAGACTTTGTCACTTGGTGATTTCATCAGCTCCCATAGATTGAATTGTCACCTCTAGGCAGTCAATTCCCAAATTTATATCTCCAACTCTAACCTTTCTCTTGAACCATAGTTATGTACCACCAACTTGCCTTTTGGACATCTCAAACTGCATGTCCCATGGAAATTTCAAACTTAACAGATCTAAAACTGAATTCATTATGCCCACTGTATTCCCCACTTCCCTCCACCACCTCCCAACCCTTCCTTCTTCCAACTTCCCTGCCACTGTCAAGGGCATTACTCTCCTCCCAGTCACCCAGGCCCTCAACCTCACTGTCATCCCCTACTCTTCAGTCTCACTTGTCCTACATTTCTAGTCCATTTTCAAATGTCATTTCTACCTTCATATCCTCTCTCACATAGGTTCCTTTCTCTCCACTCACACAACCATAACCCTAGCTCAGGCCCTCATCACTTGGACATTAGCAATAACCTTCTTTGGTATCTCCCTGACTCAAATCTCTCCCCAATCTAGTCCATCCTTTGCTCAGCTTCCAATATGATTTTTCTGAAGTGTTGGATGGACCAGCCCTCCTCTCTCCTTACTCCATCCCCAATACCTCCCCACAGCATACATATAGTGAACTCCTGTGCCTACATATTATTACCTCCATGATCAAATAGATATTCTTCTCTTTGGAATGTACAGTTCTTCCTAAGCTGGACCCTTTTTAGCTTTCCAGTCTTTTATACTTAGATGTAAATATATACTTTATTTTTATTTACATACATACATACATGCATACATATGTGTGTGTATACTACATACACCCTACAATCTAGCTGCCCTGCCCTATTTGCTATTGCTTGAGCAAAATGATCCATTTCACAAGTCCATGCCTTCGTGTTGGCTTTCTCTCATGCCCAGAATTCTCTGCCTTCTCACTTCTTATTTTCCTTAACTTTTCTTCGACTCGGCTTAAATCTTATCCTCTATAGGAGGTTTCTTTCCAGTTTTCTCCAGTTGCTAATGCTCTTTCCTTTCAGATTCCTTTCCATCTAATCTATGTATATCTTGCATTTACCTATTTATTTACATCTTACCCACTAGAATATAAGCTCCTCGAAGGTATGGAATTTTTTTTTGGGGGGGGGGACTTTCTTTGTAGTTTGCTTTGCACAGTGTCTAGCACATAGTAAACACTTAACAGGTACTTATTGGTTTAGAAAAAAATACTTATTCATTGATTTTGTATAAGATATACCCCTCTAGTTAATAATATCATCTGTGGAAGAAACTGAATCCCATTTTAATTTCAGATTAAAAGCAATCAAAGTCTTCTTTATTGATTAAGTGCAAGTAATTGCTCCCAGACCAAATAGAGGTATACAGCATCTTCCCCTGAGCCAAGAGCTTTGGATTGATATTTTTAGCATCCAGGCTTTCTAATATCAAAGTAAGAGCTTCCTGACAGATATTAGATGAAAACTATGAAAACAATCCACATTTCATAAGAGATGTTAAAGAATTAGCTCAGAAAACTGAAATTTCTCAAGACATAGTTTAGCCTTAGTTAATCAGAACATAGCTTAGAAACATCTAATACCGAGACTGAGCACTAGGGAGAAGTTCCTCTCTGAATTGTTGCTCAAGGCTAAACATTTTAATACTCTTTGAAGAAATAAAACCTTAAACAAGGTTAGTAGTTAAGATAAATGTCAAAATATATCATATTGAGTAATTTATGGAGGTATGCAAAATAGACAAGGAAATGAAGGTCTACAAGGTAGAATTTCTGAGACTCTGCAAAATCACAGAAAATGAGAATTTGGAAGGAACTTCAGTGACCATCTAGCTGACCCCATACATGAAAAGGAATCCCAACCATAACACACCTGAGAAGTGGCCATTCAGCCTCTTCTTGAATATCTCAAGGAGGCGAGGTAAGGAGGAGGAGAACATAACATTTTTTTAATGAATAGTATTTTATTTTTTTCCAATTACACATAATGACAATTTTTAACACTCATTTTTTAAAATTTTAAGTTCCAAATTTTTCTCTTTCCTCCCTCCCTAAAATGGTAAGCAATTTGATATAGGTTATATATGTGCAATCATGTAAAACATATTTCCATATTAGTCATGTTGTGAGAGAAGAAACAGACCAAAAGGGAAAAAACCATGAAAAAAAATAAAGTGAAAATGGCATGCTTCAATCTGTATTCAGACTACATCAGTTCTTTCTCTGAACGTGGATAGCATTTTCCATCTTGAGTCCTTTGGAATTGTCTTGGATCATTGTATTGCTGAGAAGAGCTAAGTTATTCATAGTTGATCATTGCAGAATGTTACTGTTACTGTGCACAATATTCTCCTGGTTCTGCTCACTTCAATCAGTATCAGTTCATGCAAGTCTTTCCAGCTTTTTCTGAAATCCATCTGCTCATCATTTCTTATAGCATAGTAGTATTCCATTATATTCATATACCACATCTTGTTCAGTCATTCCCCAGTTGATGGGCATCCCCTCAATTTCCAATTCTTTGCCACCACAAAAAGAGTTGCTATAAATATTTTTGTACAATGATCTCTTTGTGATACAAACCTAGTAAGATATTTAGCTGGATCAAAGAGTATGCACAGTTTGATTGCCCTTTGAACATAGTTCCAAATTGCTCTCCAGAATGTTTGGATCAGCTCACAATTCCACCAACAATGCATTAGTGCTCCAATTTTCCATCATTCTCTCTAACATTTATCATTTTCCTCTTCTGTCATATTAGCCAATCTGATAGGTGTGAGGTAGTACCTCAGAGTTGTTTTAATTTGCATTTCTCTAATTAATAGTGACTTGGATATTTTTCTCATATGACTATAGATAGCTTTGATTTCTTCATCTGTAAACTGCCCATTCATATCCTTTGACAATGACTTGTATTCTTACCTCAGTTCTCTATATATTTGATAAATGAGGCCTTTATCAGAGATATTTGCTGCAAAATTCCACTCCTCGCCCCAACTTTCTGTTTTCCTTCTAATCTTGGTTGCACTGTTTTTTGTTTATGCAAAAACATTTTAATATAATCAAAATAATCCACTTTATTTCCGGTAATGCTCTCTGTCTCTTGTTTGGACAAAGATTCTTTCAAGAAGCAATAAGACCCGGAAATGATGCCACTGAAGCAACTTATAAAGTAGTTTATATACTCAGGAAAAAAAGGGAAGCCATTCAATGATGTAGAAATTGGAAAAGAATGCATAACAAAGTACAAACAACTGCCTCTTTCAAGAAGAACCATAACTGATCGGCAGCATGAATTAGCCTTCAACTTAACAGAACAACTCCATGTAATACTTCAAGAACAAAATATATATTATTCAATCACTTTGGATGAATCAACTGATACTACTCATTCGGTGTAGGTTTTATACATCATTCAGGTCATAACAGAAGATTTTCTGTGCTGCGTAGGCACTCTTGTGAACAGAACATGGGGAATAGAGCTCTTTAACAACTGTCCTGAAGTTGGACTGAATTGGGTAAATTTAGTGAGCGGGCATGTAGACGGTGCACTTTCCATGACAGGAAAACACAAAGGGTTTATTGCACAGATAAAAAAAAATGTATTAACAGGTCCACATGCTCTCATTTCTTTTCATTGTATCTTGCACCAGCAAAATCTCTGTGCTAAAGTCACTATTTTAAGTGACACTTTGCAACAAGTTATAAGTCTCGTTAACTACATTTGTGCAAATGCAACATAGCATCGTCGGTTTCCTAACATGCTAAAGTTGAACAGTGAGGTATTCTGTGCAGATTTGCTGTATCATTCTAAAATGTGTCAGCTGTTGCAGGGCGTTAGTCAAAATTTTATCTCCGTGAGAACAGATAGTTAAATTTTATGAAGAATACAATCGGCAATATGAGTTCTTGTAAGAAGGTTTCTATAGAAATGTTGAATTTCTGTGTGATATCGTGTCAAATCAACACAACTTAAATAGTTCTTTGCGAGGTAAAACTAAGTTTATATATGATACGTGGCAAAACAAAACAAAACAAAACAAAAGCATCCAAACATTTTGGGAAAAGCTACCTTTTTTCAAAACACTTCTTCAAAAGGAAATTTCGGACGAACATTTTCCCCAGTTAGCAAAGGTCGTTGATGAGCAGGATGACATATGCAAATCATTTGAAGAATACACAGCTGTGATAGACCTATTAATTGGAGAATACAATGAAAGGTTCACTGACTTTGAGAATCATGACATCACACTCAAATGAGCATTTCAGCCTCACCTAGTTGATATCACCAAGGCATTGATTGAGCTCTCAGTAGATGACATTTTAAAGTCATTGATGCTAAGAAAGATCCAATTAAAATATGGAAAAATGTGATAGAATACCCATGCCTTAAGCAACATGCCCCAAAAAATGCTTTCTTGCTTTTCAACTGCTAATTGCTGCGAATTTATATTCTCCTACCTAACCTAAATCAAGATGCCCTTAAGGTCACAAATGACTGACACCCACCTAGAGGATCAACTGAAACTGTGGACCTCCATGCTGCAGCCAAATATTCGATTGCTTTCTAACAAAAGTCATTAAAAGGTATTAACTTTAAAATTAATAAAGATTTTTCATTTTTTGAAATCATTAAGTACATAATAGATTTTTACAAAATAATGTACATTTTTAAGTATATCTGATTGAAGTTTCTTGAATGTGGCCTTATTTGATTATAGCTAAATATTAATGCACCCTTCCAACATAAAAAGGTTCCCCACCCTTGTTTTTGACCCTTTGTTCTTCCAAATGAACTTTATTATTTTTTTCTAGCTTAATAAAATAATTTTTTGGTAATTTAATTGGGATGGCATTGAATAAGTTGGTTATGTAGAATTGTCATTTTTATTATATTGGCTCTGCCTATGCATGAACAATTAATATTTCTCCAATTATTTAAATCTGACTTTATTTGTATAAAAGTGTTTGGGGAGCACCTAGGTAGCACAGTAGATAGCACTAGCCCTGGAATCAGGAGGACCTGAGTTCAAATCTAGCCTTAGACACTTGACTTACTAGCTCTGTGATCTTGGGCAAGTCACTTAACCCCAATTGCCTCACCAAAAATAAAAAGTGTTTTTACACACACACACACACACACACACACACACACACACATGCACACATACACAAACACACACAAACATAGTTTTAGATAGATGTTTCTTATCATTTTAAGGAAAAATGCATTTATACCTATGCTTTCAAGTGTCTTGAATGAGTGTTTTTTTTGTCAAAAGCCTTTTCTGAATCTATTGACATAATCACAAGATTTTTTTTTACTTTTGTTATTGATATAATGAACTATGTTTATAGTTTTCTTTATGTTAAACCATCCCTTCATTCCTGATACAAATCTCACTTGGGCACAACATGTAATCTTTGTGATAGATTGCTGTAGTCTCCTAGCTAGTATTTTATTTAGGATTCTTTCATCTGTATTCACTAGTGAAATTGGTCTATACTTTTTTCCTCTGTTTTTGGTCTTCCTGGTTTAGGTAGGAGCACCATATGTTTTTTATAAGAGAAGTTTGGTAGGACTCCTTCTTTACCTTTATTCCAAATAATTTATTTCATATTGGAATTAGTTGATCTTTAAATGTTTGGGAGAATTTGCTTGTAAATCCACCTAGTCCTGATGCTTTTTTCTTAGGAATCTCATTTATGGCCTTTTCAATTTCTTTTTCTAAAGTAGGTTTATTTAGATGTTCTATTTCCTCTTCTGTTAATCTAGGCAGTTTATATTTTTGTAAGTATTCTTCCATTTCACTTAAATTATTAAATTTATTGGCATATTATTGGGCAAAATAATGCCTAATAATTGCTTTGATTTCATCTTCATTAGTGGTATATTCATTGTTTTAATTTTGGATATAATGATTTGGTTTTCTTCTCTTTTTTTAAAAGTCATATTAACCAATGATTTATCTATTTCATTGGTTTTAAATAAAACCAACTCCTAGTTTTATTTATTAATTTAATGGTTTTCTTACATTCAATTTTATTAATCTCACCTTTAATTTTTAGGATTTCCAATTTGGTCTTTAATTCAGGATTTTAAATTTGTTCTTTTTCTAGTTTTTAAAAATTGTATACTTATTCATTGGTTTGCTTTTTCTCTATTTTATTGATGTAAGCATTTAAAATTATTTATTGTTTCTATGACTTATTTTTTTAAGTCACTCATTCTTTAAGATTAGGTTATCTATTCTCCAATTAATTTTTAATCTGTGTTTCCATGATCCTTTTTTTTCAGCTCAAAAACAGGAGTTAAATCTGGGGTCTAGTTTTTTAAAATATCTATTTTGATACTTTTATTTCAATATAATTGGTTACCTTTGTAATCCTATGTATTTTATTTTATGAATTTAAAAACATGATTCCAAGAAGGGGTCGATAGAGTCCAGACTGCCAAAGGGCTCCAGGACACAAAAAAGGAAGAATCCCAGCTCTTGATGACTCCTGACCTAGCTTGCAAAATGCTCCAGTGACTGGACAAGAATAAGTGGAGAAAGAGAGTAATAAGAAATAAGGCTGGAAAGATAGAGTGGTGCCTGATTGTGAAAGGACTTTAATGCTGGTCAGAGGTGTTTGAACTTTACTCAGTGAATGATAAGAAGTCACTGGAAGTCTCTGAGCAAAGGAATCACACTAAAGAGGCTTGCAGAGGGGTGAAGAGTGGGCTGGAGAATTGGAGGTCCCTGCATACCATTTATGCTAGATTTCCTGAAGAAGCAGCTTCAGTTATGCCTTAGTTAACTAACAGAAAGACACTTACATTAATGCCTGATAAGGAAAATCAGCAACAGCTCATGACAAAGCTTGGAATATCAAAGGGCAGCTCTTGATAAGCTTCTTACATTTTTCTGATAGAGATAAAACTGGAGTCAAATGTATGTTCCCTGCCTCTCATTTCCCCTTTCATGGCCCTGCTTCTTAATCCTCTTGTGACCTAAGGCAAGTTACTTAATCCAGAAGTGTTGAATACATTGGCCCAACCAAATTAAATTATAATTGGTCAATACTTAACAAAATTTTTAAAAAACACAATATACTATAATGTTAATATGTGATCTCCTAAGTCAATGTGTGGCTGCAGTGGTCCTTGTGTAGGGTTCAGTGGGACCTGTTTGTATTCGAGTTTGACCCCATTATCTGGACCTCAGTTTCTCATCTGTAAAAGGAGAGGGTTGGACTCAACAGTGTAAAGTCCAGTGATTATGTGTGTGGTAGAAAGACTTTTGGCTTCAGCTCAGGTTCTAATCCTGAGGCTCCCACTAGCTTACTATATCACCTTAAACTATTTATTTCCCTTCTGAGCCTCAGTTTCCTCATCTGTAAAAGACTAGATTAGGTCAGGTCCCTTATCTAAGAGGATACTAAGGTCCCTTCTAAGAGACATATTAGTAAGCTCCATGACTCCATCTATACCTATAACCTCTCTTTCAGGAATCCTTCCATTCAAGTATACTCAGCTCTAGATCTCCCTCAGTGCTCATGGACTCTATTTGCATAGAAGCAGTCTGTTCCACCATCTCACTGGGATCTCTTAAAAAGAACTGGTCTATCTGGAAAGAATCAACATTAGTCATTCTCTCTGCTACATTTGCACAAATACATACACACACACACACACACACACACACACACACACGCGCGCACACACACACACGCACACACACACACATCAATAGTGCAATAGGTCATCTAACTACATAAAAATTCTGAGTATTCTTATCCCAACTCCCACTCTCATAGACAAATATTGGCTACCAGAGTAAAGCTGCATCTCCTCTTCAGGGATCTATCCCTGAAGAGCCAGCATTGTCGTAAGCTTGAGCCCCCACTAGTGTGTCTCTCCCCAGGATTATCAGGTGAGAATCTTTCTAGTTAGCCAGTCTTAAGTAGCTTTTGGGAAGGGATATTCACTACCTCTTTCAAAAAGTACATGTGGCAGTTCCTAGTTTCTGGAAGTCCTTTCTCCCCATTTAAAAGGTGCTCAAGAAGTTCCCTTTAGGCATAGTGTAATTTTTTTCCTGGGCCCCTTGTGGAAATAAATCTACCAATTGGCCATGGTCCCCAATGCAAACACCAATTCTGGGATGCTGCTAGGTCACTGATGGGAACTTGGGAAGTCCAAACTCTTCCAGACCTTCAAAGCTCTCAAGATCCTCCTCCAACCAATGGGGGCAAGGTATCAGGGTGGAGACCTACACCAAAGCTGAATTTGACACCTTTCTTTTCCCACGCTCCATTTTAGCCCTGGATATTTCTCCTAGGGTTTTTACTGGAACACCATTATTATTTCTCCCTCTCAAATAACTCCGGCTCTACCTAACTTGATAATGTATAGGTGACCCCTGGGGTGTGACCAGGTTTCCTTGGCCCATCCAGATTCTTGTGAAATATCACTCCGGTACCAAGGACTTTTGAAAGTAGTCTAAAGCCTATGATTAGTGATTGATTTCACCTGGTTAAGCTATCGGCCCATCTTATCCCTTACTTTAAGTAGAGTGGGAGGGTGTGATTAAGTCAAAGTTCTAGAGGGTCACTACTCCTGGTGGTGAGGCAGGATGTGGGGTAACTGGGATATCCTGGTGGAATGGCTAGAGTTAGCAATTGGTTAGGAGGCTATTAGAAGGATGGTAGTAGAAATGGAGAAGAAGGAATAGCTGTGATAAATGATGGGGAGGCAGAATCGATGAGATTCTGCCCCATGTCCCAGGCTACGATGCCTTCCTTGGAGTCAGTTGGACCCCCATAAGAAGGCCAGGCCATGAAAGTGACTGAATGGCTCAAGCCACCACAGATCTCTCTATCCCATGAACAAAGGACAGGAAGTTGTTAGAAATCCCCCCATAACTTACATACATACATAAATACATACAGGAATAATATTTCTCTGTAGATAGAACTTGGACTAGGAATTAGGAAGACTTGAGTTCAAATACTGACTCAGATACTTTCTAGATTTGTGACCTGGGGCAAGTCACTTAACTTCTTTCCATATTAGTTTCCTCTTCTGTAAAATGGGAATGGTGATAGCGCTTACCTCACAGGGTTGTTGTAAGGATCAAATGATGTAACATGTAAAGTGAACTGAAAGCAATGTAGAAATGCCTTATCATCATCTTCATCTTCATCATCTTCATCATCATCATCTTCACCATCTCCATCATCAGTGTCATCTATCACTTCACAACGGCCCCCAGAAAGAGATCAGGAAGCCCTAGGGCCTGGAAAGGGCGCATAGAACTAGTTGGTGACCAAGCCAACCTGATTCCCATTCTGAAACTTTGCCTGCTGTTCCATGTGGGGTCCCTGAGCTTTGGAATCTATAGGCTGAGGCCCCTCAGACAAACAAACTCCCCGCCCCACACACATACACATGTGCAAATGTAAATAATTGCATTCCCAGAGGCCAATGTGCTCAGCAATATTTTTGTCTGTCTTTACTGGGAAAGGAAAAAGGCATTGGCTTGTTTTTTCCCCCAGATCCACTCTTATCTCCTCCAGGTTGGAAAGGTGGTCCCAATGTCAAGGATTTGAGGAGGCCTGGGTCTCCACCTTTACCCTCTTTCTGTCTTTGATCCCCCAGAGGAGAGAGATTTATTATTGGGCAACAGATATGATGGGGCCCTCAGAAAATGGTAGCGAAGGGATGCGGATATTTATGAGAGGAGGGGATAATGGCAAAAGGTTAAGAGCATGGGAATATAATGATGAAGAAACAAAAGTTAAGGAGCTTGGGGCATAGGGTTAATAGCTAACATTTATTTAATGCTTACTGTGTGCCAGACACTGTGCTAAATGCTTTATAATTATCTCATTTGATGTTCACAGCAACCCTGAGAGATAGGTGCTATTATTATCCCCATTTGACAGATGAGGAAACTGAGGCAAAGAGAGATTAAGTGACTTGTTTAGGTTCACACAATTCGTAGGTGTCTGAAGTTAGAATTGAACTCAGGGCTTCCTAACTCTAGGCCCTACTGTACCATCTAGCTGCCACTAAGAGGACAAGGGCAAAAAAAAAAATAGAAGTACATGGAGTTGATAGGATAGAGAATGAGGAGATGGGATATATGGTTTTGAGGAGAGTGAGGCTGAATATATTAGTGTGGGAGGGCTGAGAGGTTGGGGTCTAAGAAGATGGGAGGATGGGTAGGGGTAGAGGGACAGGAGCTGAGATGATTGAGTATGAGAATGAGAGAGTAGAGGCTGAGGAGATTGGAGTGTGGGGTTCAGAATACAGTGTCTTGGGATACAGAGCTATGGAGTTGATAGGACAAGAGGATGAGATGGGGTGTGGGTTTAAGAAGAAGAAGGAGAGTAGATGGGATGAAAGAATGGGAAGGGATGAAAGGACAGGGGCTGAGGAGATGGGTTGAGAAAATGAGATGGTGTGGAAAAGAGGATGATAACTGTGCCTATGGATTCCTCCCTCCCCATCCTACCCTATTCATTCAGGTGGAGGTCCCCTGTCAGACAAGCGATGTCTTCCCCAACCTTCAAGAGGATCCCAACATGCAGTTTCTTCTTCCTCCAATTTTGATCCAAATGCTCTCCACATAGACTGTGGTTTAATACCAGCTTTCCACATGCAGCTGATGATTTGGCCCTACTCACATCCCACTTCTACAACTTCATCTCTGCTGTCTACCACTCAATCAATCAAATAGCATTTATCAAGCCCTTACTATGTGCTAGGGACAGAGCTTAGTGCTGGAGATACCAAAAACAAAAGGCAAAAATTATCCCTATATTCAATGAGTTTACATTCTAATGGGATGAATAACAAATAAATCATAATACAGATGATTAACATGGAGTAAATGGTAAGAAAGAACCAGTAAAGGCCTCCTGGAAGATCTGATGTTTTAGTTCAGCAGTCTCTCTACTTTATATATACTGTAACCACACACATATGTAATATATAATTTATATACACATGCGACATATATATTACACTCTATTTATACATATGAATGTGTTTATGTTATATATGATATGTATATATACTTGCATATATTTTGTGTGTAATGTATATAACACCTGTTTCAAAAGACTTCCTCACAAAGGTTATAGCTACTATTACTATAGCTTTAAGAGTCAAATGGATTCTCAAGAAATCAGTGTTGCAGCTGGCAGTTTTGGAGAGACGAAGAGAAAGATAATAGAAATGGTTTGACAGAAACTGGAGAAGACAGAGAAAGAAGATGAGGACAAATTTCGTTCAACTATCATTTTATGAAAAGAACAGAATTTTAGTGGTGAGTCTAGAGAGAGAATGTTAAGGGTTATAGCTTGAAAGAAATTACAGAAGACAGAAGGAAAGAAAATAAATGTGAATTCACCATGGAATTATTTTAACTTTCATTTTGTGAACAGAATGAAGAGACTACTTGCTACCTTGAATAAATCAAATGATGAAACTGTTTTTCTAGAAGTAAGAAGTCATACACAGCTACATTGATAACTCTTACTGTGATCTTTCTCATAGCTGAAGTCTTATAAATAATTACTTATGCTGTTGTATTATTGCTGATTGTGCTGTTAACAAATTGTACAGTCAGCACATTTCAAATTGATTTATCCTAGAAGATTAGGGGTTTTGACAATTAGAGAAGCATGATCACACCCTTTCAAGGAAAAGTGGTTTCTTTAGTTTATTAAAAAACAATTAATAAACTGGGTCAGGGAGGTCCCTCCAAAAATCTATAAAAAATGGCTCTGAACAAATTCTAGAACTGCAGAACCCACAAAATAGCAGAGGGAAGCAGGGCTTCAGCCCAGGGCAGCCTGGATGGTCTCTGGGTAAGGTCTATCGCCCATGGAGCTGGGAGCTGAGTGGAGTGGAGCAGAACCCAGGCATGAGTGGCGGCAGGACCAACCAGACTGGGAGCCGGGCAGAGCGGGCCCTAGAGCCCTGAATCAGTGAGCTGTGGTAGTTAACAGACTTCTCAACCTACAAACACCAAAGACAACAGAGAATGTTAGTGGGAAAAGCTGCAGGGTACAGAGTGAAAGGAGTTCACAGCTGGGCCACCACCCCAGGGGGCAGCGGAGGTGGGGCAGCTACAGAACTACAGCTGCAGTTGCTTGTGGCCCCAGGCCCACCTGGTGGGAGGAATTAAGTGGCAGATCAGAGTAGGAGTGCACAGCCTGCTTAAGATCTGAGTCCAATCCGGGTTGACGGTTCTTGAGGAAGGAGTACTGGTGTGGCAGAGCTGCCTGTATAGAAATAGCTCTGAAAACAACAGACCATCCCCTCAAGCTTGGAACAAAGTACTCTTTACTCTACAAGGAGTCATACCCCAACAAAAAACTCAAGTCAAGTAAGTTGGCTGGGAACATGGCCAGGCAGCTAAAACACTCTCAGATTCTGTCTCAGACTTTGGAATCTTTCTTTGGTGTCAAAGAAGACCAAAACATAGAACCAGAAGAAGTCAACAAAGTCAAAGAGCCTACATCAAAAGCCTCCAAGAAAAACATGAACTGGTCTCAGGCCATGGAAGAGCTCAAAAAGGATTTAGAAAAGCAAGTTAGAGAAGTAGAGGACAAATTGGGAAGAGAAATGAGAGTGATGCAAGAAAACCATGAAAAACAAGTCAATGACTTGCTAAAGGAGACCCCCAAAAATAAGGAAAAAATACTGAAGGAAACAACACCTTAAAAAATAGACTAACTCAAATGGCAAAAGAGCTCCAAAAAGCCAATGAGGAGAAGAATGCCTTGAAAGGCAGAATTAGCCAAATGGAAAAGGAGGTCCAAAAGACCACTGAAGAAAATGCCACCTTAAAAATTAGATTGGAGCAAGTGGAAGCTAGTGACTTTATGAGAAATCAAGATATTATAAAACAAAGCCAAAGGAATGAAAAAGTGGAAGACAATGTGAAATATCTCATTGGAAAAATCACTGACCTGGAAAATAGATCTAGGAGAGACAATTTAAAAATTATTGGACTACCTGAAAGCCATGATCAAAAAAAGAGCCTAGACATCACCTTTCAAGAAATTATCAAGGAAAACTGTCCTGATATTCTAGAACCAGAGGGCAAAATAGAAATTGAAAGAATCCACTGATCTCCTCTTGAAAAAGATCCCAAAAAGAAAACTCCTAGGAATATTATAGCCAAATTCCAGAGTCCCCAGGTCAAGGAGAAAGTATCGCAAGCAACCAGAAAGAAATAATTTGAGTATTGTGGAAACATAATCAGGATAACACAAGATCTAGCAGCTTCTACATTAAGGGATCAAAGGGGTTGGAATATGATATTCCAGAGGTCAAAGGAGCTAGGATTAAAACCAAGGATCACCTACCCAGCAAAACTGAGTATAATACTCCAGGACAAAATATGGATTTTCCATAAAATAAAGGACTTTCAAGCATTCTTGAAAAAGAAAAGACCAGATCTGAAGAGAAAATTTGACTTTCAAATACAAGAATCAAGAGAAGCATGAAAGGGTAAACGGAAAGAGAAATCATAAGGGACTCACTAAAGTTGAACTGTTTTGTTTACATTCTTACATGGAAAGATGATATTTGTAACTCATGAAACCTTCCTAAGTATTAAGGTAGTTGAAGGACATATATATATATGGACAAAGGGCACAGGATGAGTTGAATATGAAGGGATGATCTCTAAAAATAAATAAATAAATGCAATTAAGGGGTGAGAGAGAAATATATTGGGAGAAGGAGAAAGGGAGAGATAGAATGGGGTAAATTATCTCACATGAAAGTGGCAAGAAAAAGCAGTTCTATTGGAAGGGAAGAGGGGGCAGGTGAAAGGGAATGAATGAATCTTGCTCTCATCAGACTTGACTTAAGGAAGGAATAACATATACACTCAATTGGGTATCTTACCCTACAGAAAAGTAGGGGGGAATGGGATAAGAGAGAGGGGATAATACAAGGGAGGGCAGAGTGGGGGAGGAGGTAATCAAAAGCAAACACTTTTGAAAAAGGCCAGGGTCAAGGGGATAAAATTGAATAAAGGGGGACAGGATAGGATAGAGGGAAATACAGTTAGTCTTTCACAACATGACTGCTATGGAAGTGTTTTGCATGATGATACATGTGTGGCTTATGTTGAATTGCTTGCCTTCTCAAGGAGGGTGGGTAGGGAGGGAAGAAGGGAGAAAATTTGAAACTCAAAGCTCTAAAAACAAATGCTCAAAAAAAGAGTTGTTTTTTACATGAAACTGGGAAATAAGATATACTAGCAATGGGGTATAGAAATCTATCTTGCCCTACATGAAAGTAAGGGGAAAGGGGATAAGGAGGGGTGGTGGTGAAAGAATGGAGGGCAAACTGGGGAAAGGGGCAATCAGAATATGTGCCATCTTGGGGTGGGGGGAGGGTAGAAATGGGGAGAAAATTTATAACTCAAAATCTTGTGGAAATCAATGTTGAAAACTAAAAATATTAAATAAAGAAAATGTTGTCTAGAAAAAATGAGCTGGGAAAGGAAGTGGCAAACTACTCCATTATCTTTGCCAAGAAAACCCCAAATGAGATCACAAAGAGTTGAATACAATTGAAATAAGCGAAAAACAATAGCATGTTGTCTTCCCCATTAGATTGTAAACTCCTTGAGGGTCAGGACTGTCCCTTGCCTCTTTTTGTACCTTCAGTGCTTAGCCCAGTGCCTGGCACATAGTAAGTGCTTAATAAATATTTCTTGATTGATTGAACATAACAAGTATTGGTATCATGCTTCCTGCACACAAATGCTGTCATCTTGGGGCAGTAAAATCTGTTATGTGGCAGCTCCAGAGTTCTCCCTTGGCTTAAATATCCAAAATCATTGTGGAAGCTATGGAAGAGGCTGTCATGGTAAAGAAATTATGAACAAGATGAATACAGAGAAACAGGAAGACCTATATGGACAGATGAAGTAAGCAGAACCAGGAAAATGACACACAATCACTACAGCGGAGAGAGGAAATGCACAAACAACTGAAACCGAATACTGTGAAATTGTAATGACCAAAGTTGGCCCCAAAGAGGAGATATGAGAAGATAGTCCCCCTCAGTTCTTTGAAGGGGTAGGACAGTATGGGTATACAACACTATAGATAATGTCAGACTTTTGTGATATGTTGGCCAATTTTGTTGAACTATTTTTTTTCTTTCTTTTTCATTCTTCACTCTAAGAGATTATCCCTGGAGGAGGATATGGAGGGATACGTTGGTAAATGTAGGTGATATAAAAATTAAAGCAATCAACAAAAGTTTATTACTGAAATTAATTTAATTTAAAAGCACTTCAGAAGCTATTGACATAAGATGGATTGTTTTTATTGATGTTTGTTAAGTTTTTAATAAGCTAGGGGATAGAGAGTAGATCTCAGGTTTTATTGGTATAGGAAGCTCCCAGAAACGAACTTTCTCTACCAGTGAAGGTTAGCCCCTTCTCTTCAACTTACAGTCTTAGAGAGTTGCCTGGAGCATAGAGAGGTTAGGTGACTTCTCCAGGGTCATAGGGACAAAAGAGGTCAGAAGTGAAACTTGAATCCACGTTTTGCTGACTCCAAGGCCAGCTCCCTATTCACTACCATACTTTACTTCTTAAGTTTGTGATTTTTTTAAAAAGAAAATTTTGAAAAGCCTTCCTTCTTGTACTTCATTTGTGTTGGATAAATTATGAGCCAGGGAAGCCCTTCATTGTGTACCTTCACCTTCTTCCAGCCTCTCAGCCATAAGTGTCAAACTCAAATAGAAATGGATCCCTGAAGGCACACGTTGACTTAGAAAACCACAAATTAGCACTATCATCTTTTTTACTTGCAAATTGATATTTAATGTTTACAAAGCCGAAGGGACTGGGATGCTGAGTGCCTTTTATAAAAATTTCTATACAGTTCAAGAAGGAGAGCAAGGTGTCCTAAGACACACCGCCATGCATAAATAACTGACACATGAACTTTCCCTCCCCTCTAGGAGAAAGACAGGGAAGAGAGGAAGTCAAAGTTGCAATTCCAAGTTTTTTCTTGTTTCTCTGATTTTTTTGGGGGGTGGAGCAGGATGGAGACAAGGTCCATCCAGGCCAGGCAAGGACATATTAAAGAGGAGTCATTCATGGAACCCAAGAACTTAGGTCTGAATTTCCTCAGTTTCCTCATCTGTAAAATGAGCCAGAGAAGGAAGTGGCAAACCTCTCTAATATGTTTGCCAAGAAAAACCCAAATGTAGTCATGAACAACTGAAAAATGTCTAAATGAAAACTCAAATGAATACATGATGATAGCCACATATAACCAATGAGTTCATATTGATGAAGAAGATGATGATGAAAATTTTTTAAACTGTCCAGTCTACAAGAAAAACCACTGAGGCAGAGCTTTGAGCCAATGGAACTTTATTAAAGGGTCCATGGTCCCCTCTAATGAAATGAACCTCAGCTCTTCCTCACGATCTGAGATGCCCCCTTCCTCCAGGACCTTAGTTTTATAGGGCTTGATACCTGGACAATACAGGTGACGCAGACCAAAAATATAGAATCTCATTGGTTGATAGACCTTGCCCTTGGTCCTCTAGGAGGGTCTACATAAAATACAGAATCCCATTGGTTGACAAACAGGCTAGTGAGCAGAACTTAACAGACCTATCCTGACCTACCAAAGTCAGCGAGCAGGCTCATGGGGTTGGACTGATAAGCGGATGTCAAAACATCTACATGGGCCAATGGGCTGGTGGAAGGTCAGGCTGGCAACCAGAGTCACTCATTGGCTATGTGCTCATAGTCCCTTCTTCATGTTGGGCAATAGAGGGATGACAAGAGGCAGTGGAGCAGCAAAAATAGCTGGTATGCTTTCCATGTCATTGAGTCATCTCAGCTACACTGGGCTTGGTCACCATAATAAGGAAAAACAAGGGTGGAGGTCCTCTAGTTAGCTTCCTGTGATTAAGCAAGGGAACTTACAATCTGCAGTTCACAGCTCTGAGCCCTACTATCAGAACTTATAATCACTACCCCTATGGAATCATACCAAACCGATTAGTACTCATTGGAATAAAGGAGCAGTCCAATAAATCATCTACCACACAAGTCAACAATAATAAGCATTTATTAAATACCTACTGTGTGCCAAGCACTGTGCTAAACACTGGGAATACAAATGGAAGGAAAAAGACAGTCCAGTCCTCAAGGAGATTGTATTCTAATGGAAGAAGATAACACTTAAAAGGAGCTGGAAAGTGTGTGGTGAGGTTGGGGGGGGGGTGCGAAATTCCCCCACAGGATTATGGTAGAGAAGTCTGGATTGTCAGGAATTGAGCAAGGAAGGGGATGAAGAAGTGAGCAAGGCTGGCTTGGGCACTTCCTCAATATGTAGGTTCTGAGGGGAACTCACCTGTTGGAGGAGGGAGCTACAGAAGCTGAGGAATCTTCGGGCAGAGAAGGTGGTTGAAACATAGTGGATTCAGGAGCAGTTAGGAGAGGATAACAGCCAGAGCAGCGAGGATTGGCCCAATGCTACAATATTTACTTCTACTTGTGGCATACTTTCCAGAGGAAGTCCCAGCGCCTCAGTTATGGTTTCCTGTGTTAGAGACCTACTTCCCTTTTATGTAATAAATTACCTTCATTTCTTCTGTGGATATCTTAATAAATATAGACACACAAGGTCTATAGGATAAAGCATCTGCATCCATTTTGTTCTTTTCTGGTTGGTAGTGCAGAATGAACTCATAATTAGCCAGTACTGTCACCCATACTTGCTTAGCCCTTATCAAAAAAAAATGTTAGTGGGTGTCGAAATTTATCCGTGACACAAAAAATCAATGGCATTTCTATATAGTAATAACAAAATCTAGAAGGGAATATTAGAAATGAAGTCCCTTTCAAAATAACTACAAAATGAATAAATATCTGAAAATCAATCTACCTAAGCACATTTAAAGCCTTTATAAATACAAGTACAAAATATTTCTTAAAGAAATAAAGAATTTAAATAATTGAAGAGGCGCTTGTGGTTGGGCTGAGACAATAAAATTAAAATAACAATACTCAAATTTATTACAGTGCTATTGCAATCAAGCTACCATTAGGATACTTTATAGAGCTAGGAAAAAATAACCAAATTCATGTGAAGGAATAAAAGATATGAATATCAAAGGGGGAATGAAGGGGGAATAGCACTTTCAGATCACAAACTATATCATAAACCAGTAATCATAAAATTACTTGGTAAGAAAAAATAGAAAAATAGCTCAATGAAATTGATTATACAGAAAGAATAAGAAACAATTGAACTCAAAATCTAGTGTTTGACAAACTTAAAAATATAAATTACTTAGGGAAAAACTCAGTTTGACAAGAATTTCTGGGAAAACTAGAGATTAGACTATTGGAAATTGGTCTATATTTTAGACTCTAGATCAACATCTTACACTATATGTTACAATAAACTCAAGCTGTTTACATGAACTAAACATTAAAGATCATAAAATTTAAAGAAAGAGAAAGGGAGAGAAGCAGATCAGGTACATTTCACATCTATGGCTGTGGGTTGAATTCTTAGACAAATAAGAATCAGGAGTGGTTAAAAATAATAAAATAGATAATTCAAATTCATAAAATTGAAAAGCTTTTACATGAATGAAATAAATACAATTAGGATAAGAGTAGAAGTGGTTGACTGGGAAAGTACCTAAACATCAAATATCTCTGATAAGAAACTAATGAGGCAAATAACAGAAATGTATAAAACCAAAAATCATTTCTTAACAGAGGAGTAGACAAAGGATATGAACAATTTTTAAAAAATTTTAATTATCAGTTCCAAATTCTCTGCCTCGCTCAATCCCCTCCCCCACCCACTGAGAAGATAAGCAATATAATATCCATTATACACTTGATTATACATTATACATTATATAGATGTCCTTGGTCTTTTTAGAGAATAGTCTACATCACATCTCCCATGATGGGCAAAACCACTTCTTTGCTATCTCTTCATGTCTAGTCTTCACGACTCACCTGAGTCAAAGCTACTTTCCTGCTACTTACTTTCAGGTTGCTGAACTGGTGACAAACTCTTTAAGCACATAGCCACCTTTTACAGGGTACTGAGAAAGTTTTATGCTCTTTTAGTGATGATAAGTTACCTTAAGCCAGAGAATTGCCAAGCTCCTCAGATCTCTGAGGCTCAAAGGAGGTTTTGTCTCTTTCAAGCTATAAATATCAAGTTCCTCTAGCAAACTCTTCTAATGGCAAGTAGTTCTTTGTCCACTCAGAGGAAAGTCAATGCAAAGGCTATCTTCTCCTGCCTCTCTTTCTCATTCTCAAACATGAGAAGTCAACAGAAGTCAGCATAGGCTCTCCCAAGAGGATTCTTCTCTCTCATTCTGTAAGATGGCAGTGGAGCAGAGTTTGGTGAACTTTTTCTGTAAAGGGCCAGATAGTTAATATATCAAGTTTTGAGGGGAGAAAAAAAATCAAGGATATCATGTAAAAATAGGTAGGTATTTATATAGTAAGAAAGAAAACAAATTGTCAAAAATTTTTATTGATGAAATTCAAAATATACTAATATTAATTGAATACTTTTTATAATACAGGTCTTCTAATGAAAAGAATGGAGTTCTTTCTAGGAGAACATATTTCACTGAATTGGGATTCAAGGCCAATATTCTCTATCACCAGAAGCAAATGCAAATGTTTATCAGCTAATACTGATCTGTAATGAGATTTGACTCATTTCATCTTTGAAAATGGCTTTTCACATGGATAGGTACTGCCAAATGCTGATATTGATCCACAAGCATATGATTTTAGCTGAGTGTATTTATCACTTGGGAAGCATTTATAGAATCCTATTAGACTCTTGTCTTGATATTTGCTTTTTAGCAAGTCACTACATTACACATTAATCACTTCCAATTGAAGGTTAAGTGGAGCCTCCTCAATTGCACAGTTAAGCAGATTTTGAAATATGGAAATTTCTTTTGCACTTTCATTGAGGTCCAAAAACCACTATGGAACTGTAGTTTGCGCTCCGAAAGTAGATTTCTGCAAAACTGCATAGAAATGGAGCTCTTACTTTTTGTTTTAACTTTTGAAAGCATGGAACATGTATAAAGCAGCTTGAAATTACTTGTGATTCAAACAATGTTATTCTTCATCAAATTGATTTTACTGCAATGTAAGTTTCACATATTAAGTGCTGTTTTGCCTTGTAATTGTAAAATAATTTCATTAAGAAGCATTATAAAATCTGCAGCAAAAGCTAATTTCCAAAGCCATTCAGTGTTTAATAATAGTGCTTGAGGACAATTCTTATTTAGAAAATTTTCCATCTCAGCCCTGAGCTTAAAAAATCTCAATAAAACCTTTCCCCCCTCTTCTTTTCTTGTTTTGACATGATGAACAGGTGCTGGTACTTTAAAAAAAAATGTGACATCTGAAACACCATCAAGTTGTAAGTGTGTCACTGTGATTGGGTGTGCACTGAATGACAGTACAAAGTGATAAGCCTCCCATACAGTCTCTGTTCTATTGCAACTTTTCAAACATACCGTTGATAATACAACTGTAGATAATACATAAATGAACAATCATAGCTGTGCTCCAATAAAACTTTATTTAAATCCAAAAAAGCTTGTAAGCCATACAAAGACAGGTCACAAGCTAAGGGCTGTCATTTGCCAACAGGAAGCAATAAGCCACTTGCACAACATCGGGATTGAGCTCTCTTCCAGTGACCTTCCAGCAGCTACAGACCCCATTAGGCTTCAATGCAGCTTTCCTTCCACTTTCTCAGCCCTGTCCCTGACTCCCTTGCACTCAGCTTCTCATATTTTTCTCTTTTGCTCCTGCTGGCTTCTTCCTAGAGCATCTCCTCTGGCTTCTCATGCTTCAAATCAGTGTCTAATCGGTGTTCTATAAATGCTAGCTATTGCCACTTTTTAAAAATTAATGAGAGACCTCTACTCACCCATTTCTAACAGGATGTAAAAGTCAAAATTGCCACCTTTCTATCCGTTATGATTCCCACATAGCTACTTGATGTACCATTTCTCATTTATAACATTTAAAACTCTAAAAACAGTCACACGCAAATGAGCTAATAAAACACAATGCCCCGCCACCATCATTATATCACTGCAGACATGGCTCTGCCTTTGAACAGGTTTGTTGTTGTTCATTCATTTCAGCCGTGTCTATCTCTTTGTGACCCCCATTTGGGTTTTTTTTTAGCAAAGACACTAGAGTGGTTTGCCATTTCCTTCTCTAGCTCATTTTACAGATGAAGAAACCAAGGCAAACAGGGTTAAGTGACTTGCCCAGAGTCACACAGCTAGTACATGTCTGAGGCCAGACACTTAAACAAGAACTTTCAGTTAATTCACCCAAGGCTAGCTCTCTATGTGGTCCTGAGAACAGTTTATGACTCCACTTCACATTTTGTCTGAGAGGCTGTGTTTATTCTCAAAATGATTTTATCAGTTTTCCTTATATATGTGTTATTTTCTAGCCTCTTCCAGCAACTATAAAGTCGACATACGATATAAGTAGTACTTTCTATATGGATTATGGGACTCCATGATGATGACGTCAACTAGCTGTTCTTCTAGGTGACTTCTGAGATCCTAAATCTTAGAGAAGGCACTTTGCCAAGACTGTTCTTTAAAAAAAGCCAGGAATCACTCAGGTAGGTTTTATATGTTTCTCCATGGGCACTTCCTATGCAACCAGTGAGAATGCCCCAGTTCTCATGCCTAGTTTCTCCTTGAGATGACACTTCCATTCACCATGCACTAGAACATCTCAGAGGTAAACTTGTCTGGATCCACTCTTGAGCTATCAGGTTCTGACTGGGTTTCCCCAGTATTTGGAATGTATTCCCCACCTACCAGCTTCCTTCAAAGCTGGAGTGTAACTTCCTCCATGAAGCCTGTCCCCATTTCCCTCCCCTTCTCCTGGCTGCTAGACTCCCCTGAAAAGGCTTGGTTATTTATGGGTATTAATCTCTAGTTCATGTAAAGAACTTTGGAAACCTTAAAGCACTTTACAAACGTGATCTGTTATTATGATGGTTTCTATTACAGCATCTAGGTGGCATAGTGGATAGAGTGCTAGCCCTGGAGTCAGAAAGACCTCAATTCAAATCCAAGTCATTTAAGCTCTGCCTGTCTCAGTTTCCTCAACTGTAAAACGGGGATAATAATAGCACCCACCTCTCAGGGTTGTCGTGAGGATAAAATGAGAAAATATTTGTAAAGAGCCTTGAAAACCTTAAAGCGTTCTACAAATGCTAGTTATTGACATGTTTTAAAAATTAATTATTATTAGAAATAGTGGATAGAATACTGGACCTGGAATCAGGAAGACCTGAGTTTGAATCTACTCTTAGACACTAACTAGCTCTGTGATCCTGGACAAGTCACTTACCCTCTTTCTACTTCAGTTTCCTCTTCTGTAAAATTGGGATAATAGTGGCACTTACCTTCCAAGGCTGTTGTAAGGATAAAATAAGAAGATATCTGTAAAGGACTTTGAAAACCTTAAAGTGCTATATAAATGTTAGACATTATTACTTAAAACAGGCTAGATTTGGTTCCAATCAGTGCTGCCCCTGCAGAGATATTTGCCAGGTCTGTACATACCAAAAGTTTGGTCTCCATGTTCTCACCATGCCTGTGAATTTCCTAGTGGATACTATGGCGGGTAGCTCGATGGTCCAGAGCAGGGGTGGGGTACCTGTGGCCTCAAAGTCACATGTGGCCTTCTAGGTCCTCAGGTTCAGCCTTTTGACTGACTCCAAGTTATACAGAATTTTATTAATGAGATTTGTTCTGTGAAGTTTGGATTCAGTCAAAGGGCTGTGCTTGAGGACCTAGAAGGCCACATGAGACCTTGAGGCCACAGGTTTCCCCACCCCTGGTCCAGAGGATAGAGTGCCAGGCCTAGAAGCAGGAAGACCTGAGTTCAAATTAGCCTTCAGACACTTAGTACTTGTGTGACCCTGGGCAAGTAATTTATCCTCTTTTTGTCTCAGTTTCCTCAACTATCAAACAGGGATTATATAGCACTCACCTCCCAGGTTTTATGAGGATCAAATGGTAATAATATTTGTAAAGCTCTTAGCCTAGTGTTTGACACATAGTAGGCACTACATAAATGCTTATTACAGTCCCCCATCACACAATATAAAACAAATATGGATAGCCCTTCTCATTCAGTCTCTACAGACCAGCCTCAACATAGCTTGTACCAACGTGCTGCTAAGGACAATCAACAAATAGATATTAAGCACCCACTATATGCCAGACACTAGGGATGTAAGTACCAAGAACAAAACAGCCCCTAGTTTCAAAGAGCTTATTTGAGACAATAACTACCCGTATAGAGTCAAATAGATGTATATAGAATGTAGATGTATATAGAATAAATATAAAGGAAATACATACAAAGTAGTTAGATAAAAGGTAATATAGTAAAGAGGGCCTTTGCAGTTGATGGGGAGGAAAGGTGGTACTTGACCTGTCTCAAAGGAAGAGAAGGCCTCTCTGAGGCAGAAGTAAGGAGGACATTTTTCCATTCCACTTGGGAAGGTCAGTGCAGTCATAGAGAAAGGAGCTGGACAGTTGTATAGGAAGAACAGAGAGAAGACCAGTTGGGCTGGATTGCAGAGTATAGGGGGAAAATGGTGTCTAATGAGGCTGGAAGGATAGGTTGAGGTCGAGGAATATAACATTTTAAAAGGTAAACAGGAGTTTCTCCTAGAGAATAAACTGTGGCAGCTGGTGATACAGTAGATAGAGAACTGGGCTTGGAGTCAGGGAGACCTGAGTTCAAATCTAGCCTCAGATACTTACTAGCTGTGTGACCCTAGACAAGTCATTTAGTCTCAATTTCCTCACCTGTAAAATGGGATGCTAATAGTACCTACCTTCCATGGTTTTTATGAGAAAAAATGAAATAATAATTGTAAGGTGTGCCTAACACATAGTAACCACTCTATAAATATTAGCTATTAATTATTAAAGGCAATAGGAAATCACTTGGATTTAAGTAGGGGAGTCAGATCTGTAGTCAGATCTGCCCTTAAGGAAAATTACTTTGGCAGTGTGCTAGGAGAGACAGGAAATGCAGAGAGATTTGAGGCATGAACAATAACTAGGAGGCTATTGCTCTGATCTAAGTAAAAGGTGATGAGGGCTCGAACTAAGGTGGTAATGATGAGTGGAGAGTAGGTTGCAGCTGTGAGAGAAGGTGGGAGGTAGAAACAGCAATATTTGGCAACTGATTGGATATGTGGAGGGAGAGAGGGTGAGGATCTGGGATAACGCTGAATGTACCAACCTGGGACACTGAAATGAATGGTAGTGCCTTCAACAGAAATAGTTAAATTTGGAAGGGAGCAGAATTTAGGGCATGGCTGGGCTGGTAAAATGTTTAACATTTAACACTGGGGTTGGATATGTATGTGTGATGCACTTTTAAATTGAATCTGTGTGGTTAATGTTTTCTCCATCGCTTTTTAAAGTCTAAGTGACCAAGCCCTGGTTTGTAGCATTTGCTGATTTCTGAAGTGTAAATGCTCAACCTGAAAAATGAACAATCTTCTACCTCTTAACTGGTTCCAGCATGCCTCCAGCTTAGGGGGAAAGATGTTGAATTTGAAATGTCTCTGGGATATCAAATTTGACATGTCCAAGAGGCATCTGGTGATGTAGGACTGAATTCAGAGACAAGCTGAGTGTATGGATCTGAGTGATCTGTGTAGAGATGAGAGTTAAAGTCATGGGAGCTTCTGGAGTTATCTAGATAGTGTAGAAGGAGAAGAGAGTACAGGATAGAACCTTGTGGGACACCCAGAGGTAAGGGGCTTGATGTGGACAATAAACCAACAGAGGCTGAGAGAGTGACAGTCACTTTGGAGGAGAGCTAGAACAGATGTTAGGAAGTATCCAGAAAGAGAGGTATCAAATACAGTGTTTGAATACAGTGTCAAATCCCAAAGATGGGTTGAAAGAGAGAAGGATTGAGAAAAGATCAGACTGAGATCTCTGGCAACTTTGGAGAGAGCATTTTCAGATGAAGGTCAGAAGCCAGATTGCAAAGGGTTGAGAAATGAATGAGAGGAGAGAAAGTAAAAAGCAAAAAGTGAAACAAAGCGAAACTTTCAAATATGAAAAACTGACAGATGTCAGGGAAGACACGAGTCTAAGAAGAAAAAAGGAACTGATGTTGTCCAGACTTCCAAAGGAGTTTGGCTCAGAAAATGAGGAGAGAAAAGACTCATGATGGAAAATGCTAACCACATCCAGAGAAAGAACTATGGAGTCTGAACGTAGATTGAAGCATACTATTTTCTCCTTTTTTTCTTCCCTGTTTTTCCCTTTTATTCTGATTCTTCTTTCACAACATGACCAATGTGGAAATATGTTTAACGTGATTGTACATGTATAGCCCGTATCAGATTGTACACTGTCTTGGGGAGGGGGAAAGGGAGGGAGAGTGGGAAATGTGGAACTCTAATTCTTATAGAAGTGAATGTTGAAAACTAAAAATTAATTAATTAATTTTTTAAAAAGAGTAAGAAGAGATATATGATAGCCAGAGAGAACGGTAGGATCTACAGAAGCTTTTATAAGGGTGGGGAGACTTGGGCATGTTTGAAGGTGACCAATCAACCCACAAGTTTTTATTAAGTGTCTATTGTGTGCCAAGCACAAAGAAAAAAATTGATGACGATGAAGATTAGAGCAGGGATGATTAAGGATGACTTTGCTAGAGAAGACAGGAGGGCATGGGATCAAGTGCACACATAGAGGGGCTGGCCTTGACAATGAGAAGGGCAGCTTCCTCATCAGAGATTGGGGGAAAGGAGGAGAGAGTGGGAGATGGTACCAAAAGGTTTTGAGATGAAGAGAATGGGAGAAGAGGCAGCTCGTCATGTGAATGCAATATTCACAGCAAAGTAAGAGGCAAGGTCCTCATCTGGGGTAGGAATGGTGGGGCAGGGGAGGTGGGTTGAGAGGGAGGAGTGAGAGGCTACAGGAGAAAAGAGAAAGGTGGAATAATTAGGGAGGAATAAAAGGACCGCCTTGCTGCAATGAGGGCCCTCTTTTACCGTTGGCTAACATTATTTTGTGATATATTCACTTGGGAGATTTCATCTAGTTTCATTCAGTAGCTAGCGAGTATGAGTAGAGGAGGCAGATGTTGCTAGGAATCCAGGGCTGAGGTTGGGTTTGGGATTGAAGAGGGAGGAAAGTGAAATCATAGCGGGGTAAGTAACCCTGCAGAAATCCAGAGGAGTAGAGAGATTCGAGGTTTCCAGGCAGGGGAAGAATAGGTTTAAGAGGCATGAGATATAGGGACTGGTGGAATGATACAAGGTTATGGCCATCTGCCCAAAGTTGCTAATTAGGGAAGTGGAGCACTTACTGGCAATGATGAGATTTTAATGGTCACCTGGGGTCTTTTGTCCAGTAGAACATGCTACGTCCTATTTCCTCCCCGTCACTGCTGTGTGAGATCCCGAAAATCCTAATGGAAAGGACCCAGGAAAAGTTGGTGAGGCAGAATTTAAAGCACCGATGGGGAACCTGAGTCTCGAGGCTACATGTGGCCTTCTAGGTCCTTTGGTATGGCCCAAGTCAAAGGGCTGAGTTCAAGTTTTACAGAACAAATCCTTTTGTCAAGGGGATTTATTCTGTGAAGTTTGGATTCAGTCAAAGGACTGCACTTGAGGACCTAGAGGGCCACATGTGGCCTTGAGGTCGCACTTTCCCCACCCCTGGTTTAAAGTCATAGAGGGCCTGAGAAGCCCCATGCCGGATTTCATCTGAGAGGGGCTGCTCATGCCAGCACAGTGGACTTCAGCTCCTGACAAACTAATATTGGCTCTATCCCTTGAGTGCCCACAGCATACATGTACTCATCTTACCCACAGCTGTAGGAAAACAGAGCTCAGCTTCTCTGACAGTTTTCTACTGTTGATTTTTTTAGACCACCAAACCCCTTGGTCCTGACCTCCTTTGCCCTCAGGAGGTGGTTGCAGTAGTGTTGACTCAAGCTTCTGAATGAGACTGGTCAAACTCTTTTGGTGTTTGTGGCAGACTACAGTGACATACAGGGCAAGGACAGAGCCAGGTCTAAAGCTCTAAGCATTTCCTGGACATGGGTGTAAACAGGAAGAATCACAGTTCCCAGAAGCCCCCAAAGCAGGTGTAGGGACAGGAAAACTTCTCCTGATTCCTGGGGCAGGTAGAGAGCTGCAGCTCAGCAGTCCATGGGACAGTGAGAGCCAGGTCTACATCTCCTAGGAGATGTAGTGGGGTAAAGATGGTGAAGAAAAAGCCAGAACTACAACTCCCAGCAGACTCAAGGGAAAGGATAGTCAATGAAAACGTAGAAAGACAATGAAATGAACCATTGATTTAACCTAGAAATCTAGCTAGAAAGCAATAAATAGAAGAAGACAATTTCATGCCGACTAAAAATCTGGAAATCTAGCAACATAAGATGAAAATTGACTATGAAAATGAGAAATTCAACAAGAAAGTTTCTGATCAGCTAGAAAGGTAAAAGCCACTAGAAAGTGACACATGTATCTAGGAAGCAATAAGTGGAAAAAACCTGAGGAGGTGCCCAGGTGCCATGTAGTACTGACTTTTTTTCACTTTCAGTCACTATCTCAATCAATCACTATTTATTAAATTCCTACTATGTGCCATGCACTGATCATCTCTATTTGTTATCTTTATCTCTGTTTCCCTGGCCAGGAATAAATCTAAGTAATGGGGAACTGCTCTTGCTGCTCACTCATTGAGACATATAACCAAACCCTAGATCATTTGGGTCTCAAAATCTGCAGCACAGATTTTGCCCCTTTGATGACTGACTCTAAAGCTGTTTCTTTAAGCAAAACACACAATCAGAAGCCTTTTTTGCCTCCTGTTGAAAGATATCAGAAGATGTGGAAGACAGCCAGGTAGAAGAAAATGGCCTCAGCTGTTTGTTTACTACCATTTGTTAAGATGCATAACCAGAAGAAGTAGCCAGATGCATTTGGAATATCTATCTAATCAGGACCATTAATGGGTATCTGGAAATGTGCTTCTTTTGTTTTTCTATCAAAAAATTGTCATCTTGCACATTTCCATAATAACTAATGATCTAATGGATTGATACAACGAAATTGATAAATTAATAACTGGGTGATCTAAGTCTCTGACTGATGCTTTTTCCCCTTTGGATCACTAAACCATGTGACGTCAGCACCACCAAACTTGACTATTCATCATCTATTCATTTGCAAGATTTATGTTCAGCAAATATAGTTACTCGATGATCCTTGAACTTGGAGTTGTCTCCCCGTGCAAAAAAAAAAAAAAAGAAAAAAAAAGAAACTGGGAGGGGAAGATCCTGAGGGTGGCTGGCCAAAAGAGAAACAGTTACTATCTACATTCACTCTGAGCCAGGAGGGCCCAAAAGATAACCATTAAGTAGTGCTTGGGCAGGGACCTATTGTCCAATCCAAGAGATCCAGAGTGAATTGGGTTTAAGAAAGAAATCTTTGGTCTTTGAGAAGGAAATCTAGCCAGTAAACCCCAAAGGCTCAGAGTGAATGTAAATAGTAACTGTTTCTCTTTTGGACAGAAATTCTGAGGGTCTTCCCCTCCCAGTTTCTTTCTTTTCTTTCTTTGTTTAATTAAAGGGACCATCCCTTGACTCACTTCTTAAAGAGGCATTTTCACTGAATTTTGCCTCACTCAAAATGAGAACTTGAAAAGACCTTAACTTAAAAAAGGCCAAGGTCTCCCACTGCATCCTGGGCCATCTCCAGTTATCCTGATTGATACCTGGCCACTGGATCCAGATGGCTCTAGAGGAGAAAGTGAGGCTGGTGACTTTGCACAGCCCTCCCTCACTCAAATAAATCAATTGCAAGTCATGTCATCATCTCCCAGATGTCATGATCCTCTTCAAGAATGAAGGAAAAACCTATGATTAGTCTGAGCTGAATGGGGACCCAGTTGGGCAGTTTCAGTTGGGCGTTTCAGCCTCTCCTCTCTCCTTCCTTTCCCTCCCCTTCCTTCCCCTCCCCTCCCCTCCCCTCTGCCTCTTACCTGAGGGTGTTCTGCCCAAAGGAAGATAAATCTAGTGGAATATGAGTTCCTTAAAGACTGAAACCATTTTATCTCTGTATCCCCAGCACATGACAACAATAGGGCTTAATAATGCTTGTTGAGTTGACTTGATGATGAGACTGAGAAAGTGGAATTTGAGGGGACCGAACTGGGGCAAAAGAATGGAACCGAGGAGAGGGGGTAGTCAGTTTAAGGGACAGATGCTGAAGAGGTAGGGTATGGGAACAAGAAGATTGGGGGTGCTAGTTCAGCCCTCATTACCTTTTGCCTAGATTACTGCGCTGGGGCTTTCCAACTGATCTCCCTGTCTCTTCTTGTCAGATACTGGAGTGGTTTGCCATTTCCTTCTCCAGATCACCTTACAGATGAGGAAACTGAAGCAAATAGGATCAAGTGATTTGCCCAGGATCACACAGCTATTAAGTGTCTGAGGCCAGATTTGAACTCATCAAGATGAATCTTCCTGACTCCAGGAAGACACTCCGTCCACTGTGCCACCTAGCTGTTCACCACTATAAAGCCTCCTAAATGGATTTCCCACCTCCTGTCTTTTCCCTCTTCAGTCCATCCCATAAACTGTTGGAAGAGCAGATTTTTTAAAATTCCCAATTGCATATAAAAACCATTTTTAATATTTAAAAAAATTTTTTGAATTCCAAATTTTCTTTCTCCCTTGCTGAGACAGTAAACAATTTGACATTACATATTTCCACGTTAGTTATGTTGTGAAAGAAAACACAGACAAAAAAACCCACTAAAAATAAAGAAAGTGAAAAATAGTGCACTTTGATCTGCATTCAGATTCCACCAGTTCTTTTTCTGGAGGTGGTTATAGCATTTGTCATCATGAGTCCTTTGGAATCGTCTTGGATCGTTGTACTGCTGAGAAGAGCTGAGTCATCCATCACGGTCAGTTTACAATATTGCTGTTACTGTATACAGTGTTCTCCTGGTTCTGCTCACTTCACTTTGTATCAGATCCTGTAAGTCTTTCCAGGTTTTCTGAAATGATCCAGCTCATCATTTCTTATAGTACAATAGTATTCCGTTACAATCATATGCTAAAGCTTGTTCCATTCCCAAATTAATGGACATCCCCTCAATTTCCAATTCTTTGCTACCACAAAAAGAGCTGCTATAAATATTTCTGTACAAATATGTCTTCTCCTCTCTCCTTTTTTTAATCTCTTTGGGATACAGACTTAATAGTGGTATTGCTGGATCCAAGGGTATGCACAGTTTGATTGCCCTTTGGGCATAGTTCCAAATTGCTTTCCAGAATGGTTGGATCAGTTCACAACTCCACTATTAATGTCTCAATTCTCCCACATCTCCTCTAACATCTATCATTTTCCTTTTTCTGTCATATTAGCCAATCTGATAGGTGTGAGATGGTACCTCAGAGTTGTTTTAATGTGCATTTCTCTAATCAGTAGTGATTTAGAGCATTTTTTCATATGATTATAGTTAGCTTTGATTTCTGTCTGAAAACTGCCAGCTCATATCCTTTGACCGTTTATCAATTGGGGAATCAAGAGCGGTCTTTTCAATATACTGCTGTAATCTTATTATTTGTCTAAAAAATTCAGTGGGGGGACCCCACTGTCTGAAAAAAAGTATAAATTCTTATCGTTGGCCCTCAAGTACCTCCTTAGTCTAGCGTCACTCTCTCTTTCACTTTTTGTTTTCCAACAAGCTGTCCCTCAAACACACCGTTCTGAGGCTACTTGCTGGGTGACCTTAGGTAAATCACTTCCCTTCTCTGAGACTCTGACAAACAACCTCTGAATGTTCAGGGAGGTCTTTTCACCTCCCTCCCGTGGTTTGAGTGACAACGGAAAGCAGCATGGGGGGCGGGGCAGGAGCGCAGCCCAAAGCAAAGGTTGACCAGCTCAGCCCTGAAGAGCCAAAGTCCCGCCCCCAGGAATGAGCTCCTGGCTGGGCGAGGCCGAATTGCCTGAGTCTTCCAGCCTCGGAGGTTGCTCCGGGAGTGCTGAGTCCCGGCCAGAGAGCCCAAGGGAGCCCCGTCCTTCCCCTTTCCCTCCCCGGACAGCTTGCTTCCCCGGGACGGCTTGCAGAGACAACCAGGTCGTTGGGGCCAAGATGATTTCCTTCGCGCCCCTTTCGGTGCCGCTGGAGCGGCGGCTGCAGACTCTAGCTGCGGTCCACTGGATTTTCAGTTTCCTGGCTTTGGGTAAGGAAAGAAGGTAGTTCTTCACGTGCCTGTCCTTCCATGGGGATCTGCCAAGCTCCCCTTGTCCTTTCCTTTTTCAGGGCCCCTCGGGAGAAGAAAGGGAATGGAGAGGGAGGAGGAGGAGCAAAGAAGGGACCAATACTGGCTAGCAATCTGAGGGTCCTTCAGCCTAGCGCCTCTCTCCCCCCATCCCTCCCCCGGGGTCCTGGTGATGGATGGGAATGGAGGAAGAAGAAGAAAGCCCAAGGGGTGAAAGCCTCCATTCAAACAGAGTTCGAGGATTTGGGTTCTAATCCTAGCGCTGTCATTTACTACTTATGTGATCTTGGGCGAAGCTCCTAATCCCTCTGGACTTCCGTTTCTTCATCTGTAAAATCAAGTGGTTGGTCTATGAAAGGCGATCTGGTAATGGGAGGGAGTTGGAGGGGAGAGGGATTTGTAGCCTGATCATGGAAGAGAGAAGGGAAGGGCAGTCTAGGAAGGCAGACTGGGAGATCCTCAGCCCCATCTGCTTTTCCACTAGGGTGTGCTGGTGATGAAGGGGAGGGGGACGGAAAGGACAGGTAGAAGATAAAAGGTAAATCTGTTTAGTACAGTGCCCCCGGGGTGTGTTCTTGACCCCTGTGGGCTTCACCATTTTTATCAGTGCCTTGGATAGAGGCAGAAGTGGCATGCTTGTCCAATGTCTGGAGAGCAGAAAGCTAGAAGATCACATGTTGGCT
This sequence comes from Trichosurus vulpecula, assembly GCF_011100635.1. Lineage (NCBI taxonomy): Eukaryota > Metazoa > Chordata > Mammalia > Diprotodontia > Phalangeridae > Trichosurus > Trichosurus vulpecula. Next base: position 121,442,258 of record NC_050574.1, on the reverse strand, counting down.
GACAGCCTCTAAAAGAGTGCATTGAATCTTTTAAAGGTCCTTTCCAAGTCTGCTACTTACTGGCCACGAAACCTTAGCCAAGTTTTGCGAGCTTTGGTTTCCTCCTGTAAAACAGAACAGACACAGGGTTGCCTAAAAGTCACCATGCCCTTTTCAGATTTGTAGGCTTAAAAGGGCACTACACCTCGGAGACATCCTGTATTTCCCCAGTGTTCCTCATAGGCACATTCTGTGAGGCTAAACGAGAAAGTGTATATAGTACTTTGTAGGTTCAATCCATACCTTCAAAGTGAACGAAATTCAACATTTATTAAGCACCTATTGTGTACTGAGCACTCTGCTGAGTGTTAAGGTTTACCGTCTACTATGAACCAAGCCCTGCCATTACATCATACGTTCTGTGTTACAATTTTTGTACAATGCAACCTCTGTTGGCTTTGAGCAACGTAATCTCAAAGAGTTGACTTCCTGAGCGGGGATAGATAGCCTCCACACCGTGAGCATTATGTAAAGTAGAGGAAGTGTTGGGGGCAAAGGCGATATCCAAAGACTATATTCTAGTGCAAGCTGAGAAGGGAGGGAGCACTTTCTGCAAGAGGAATCTGAGGGTTTATACACATAATAAGCCTGGGCACCTACTCTCTAGCAAGAAAGGAAGGCCTCTGAGCACCGGAGAGGGGGGAGGAAGGAGTGCCTTCCAGGCTTTGGGGATGGCTGGGCCTCAGTGCAGCCTACTTCAGACAGGAAAGGGTTGCATGATTTGGCAGTGCTCAAGCAACTGGTAGATTCAATTAAATTCCACTAACATTAATTATGTGCCTAATTAACATGAGCAGAACACTATGCAGTACTGGGGATACGAAGACAGAAGGGAAAAACCATCAATGTCCCCTTAAAGCTTATATTCTATTAGGGGAGACACAGAAGTAAGTAAACACATAAATAAATACACTGCAGTTTCCTTGGGGAGAGAGCTCTGACCACTCTAGGAATCAGGAACGGCTTCCTGGTAGGTGTGGCACATAATCTATGTCCTCAAGAAACAAGATCTTAACAGGTAGAAGTAAATAGGAAAGACATTTGAGCAATGGGGGAGAATGGCAGGGCCACCTGAGCCCAGGCTAGTTGGAATGGTGATTTCAGAGCTGACATTCAAATGCATGTCACCTGACTCCAAGTCTATTGTTCTTTCTTCTCTGGCTGTCCTAGATGAGGAGGTCCTAGATTTAGAGCTATGACCCTACAGAATCAACCTGAAAGACCACTGAGTCCAGCTCCTTTATTGTTTGGATAAAGAAACTGAGACACAGTACCGTTATGTGACTTTGCAAGAGACACTGTTATTAAATGTCTGAGGAGGGATTCGAACCAAAGTTCTAAAATAGTGGTGTTCAACTCAAATAGAACCATGAACTACTTAGGGATCCCTACTGGCTACACCTTAATTTAGGCCAATAAGCTGCATTTCTGACACTTCTGCTTTAGAATTCAAGTTAAGCAGAATGTTTTCTCTGCTAGAAATATTCCAGGATCGCCTGTGTCCTGGAGGACTTAGACATTAGGCTGCCTGGTGTAGAGGACAGAGCACCTGATTTGAAATCTGAAGACTTGGGTTCAAATCTTGGCCCTGTTTATGTTTACCTGTGGGACCTTGGACAATACATTAAACATTTCTCATTTGTAAAAATAAAAGCCTTCCAGGTCTAACAGTATGAGTTTGTGAGTCTGTAAGGTGAGGAGTGAATGAAGGGTGAGAAAATGGAAGCCCTGAGGAAGGATAAGAGATGACAGGTTAAAGGAAGTATTGTTTAAGGATGGGGAGAACCTGAACATATTTCTAGTCAGTGGGGAAGAAGCCAGTAGAAAGGGAGAGACTGAAGATTAGAGAGAAGGGATTGTGGAAGCAAGTAGAGAGGTAGGTTAGTGTTAGAAAAAGGGGGGGGATAGGTAAAGATGTCAAGAGGTTTTGAGATGTGGAGAAGATGAAATGAGGGATCTCATATCAGGAGGGAAGGAAGGAAGAAAGGAAAGTAAGCATCTACTTACATGCCGGGCAGTGTGTTAAGTGCTTTACAAATACTATCTCATTTGATCCTTATGTCAGCCCTGAGAATAGGTGCTATTATTATCCCTCTTTTGCAGACGAGGGAAACCAAGGCAGAGTTTTGTTCTGAGTAAAATAGGAGTAGTTAAATGCTGAATGCGGTGGAAAGAGGAGGGGCGGGAAGCAGTGCTGAGTTTGAAAGGACAGAAGAAGATTGTGAACAGATGTCATGGGGGCATTGGATGAGAGTGTAGAAATAAGGGCTTAGTCAAGGTCAGAAAACACGAATGTGCAATGGACCCAGTCTTCATGACCACACGATTTCATCAAGTATCATTCAAAGGTTTAGAATCAGGAGTGGAAAAGATAGGGGGTAGGGGTGGCTCAGGTTGTGGATTAGCAGGGCTTAAGTGGATGGTCAAGAAAGTCAAGGGTGAAGGATAAGGAATTCTAGGGTAAAGGAAAGTGCTTTGTTGAACTGGCTAATTTTAGACTCAAAAAAGACTGTGAAGGAAAGAAGTCAATTATAATTAATAACAAGTATAAAGAATAAAACAATCCCTACTCTATGAGGCAGCTCAGTGGAGCTCTGTGTAGAGTGCTAGGCCCAGAGGTAGGAAGATCTGAGTTCAAATCCAGCTTCAGACATTTACTAGCTGTGTGGCTCCGGCAGGTCACTTAACTTCTATTTGCTTCAGGTTCCTCAACTGTAAAATGGAGATAATAATAGCACATATCTCCCAGGGTTGTTGTGTGAATCAGCAGAGAGAATATTTGTAAAGTGCTTAGCACAGTGCCCAGCACATAGTAGGCAACCGTATAAATGCTTATTCCCTTTCCTTCCCCCAACTCACAAACAGCTTACATTCTAATAGGGAAGGTAGTAGATGCACATAAACATATGTAAGGCACAAATATAAAATTAATAAATACAAAACTGTTAAATACAAGGTGATTTGGGAAGAAAGGCATTAGCAATTGGGAGAATCAAGAAGGGTCTCATGCAAAAAATGTTGCTTGAGATATGGTAGTTTTTTTAACTTAAAAATGTTTATAAAAAAGTTTTTATTAATGTCTTGTTTTTTACATCATCATAGTTTTCCCCAGTATTCTTCCCTCTGCCTTACTCAAAGAGCCATCCTATCTGACAAAGAGCATTTTTTAAAGACAAAAAAAAAGAGGAAAAATTCAGCAAACTGACTAACACAATGAAAAAAATCTGAAAATGTGCATTGTGAGTCTCCCACCTCTGGCCAATCTACCCCAAATATCCTTTCATATCTCTTCATTTGGGTCATGCATGAGTTTTATAATTTTGGTACATTTACCTTTGTTTTCTTTGTGTTTGGTTGTTCTTTCTATTTACCTTGTTGTGGTCATTGTGTGTATTTTCTTGGCTCTGTTGACTTCACTTTGTGTTAGTTCACAAAGCTCTCTCTTTCCATGCTTCTCTATATTCATCACATTCAGCATTTTTTACAGCACAACTTTTTTCTTAATTTCTTAAATTAATGAGCATTCATTTTAGAGACTCTGTGAAGTGGAGATAAGGAGGAAGCAAATTCCTGGCTTTGGGGAAGGCCAATGTAGAGGGTCAGAGACTGGAGGAGAAGGTTAGTTTGGCTGATCTCAAAGGTCAAGTAGAGGGGTGGTGTACACTGAGACTGTTGACATAGATTGGGGCCAGGTTGGGTAGGGCTTCAAAAACCAAAAAGAAGAGGCACAATTTTAGAGGCAGTAGGAAGCCACTGGAGTTGATTGAATAGGGAAATCAAGTCATGTCTGCCCATAAAGACAATGTCTTTGGCAGCAGTGTGTAGGACAGATAGGAGAGAGGAGTGATATGAGGATGGAAAAGTAATGAGGAAACTGTAGAAATGTCTAGGTGAGAGATAAGAAGGGCCTGAACTAGTAGTTGTATGAGTAAAGAAACTGAGTCAGATGAGAGAAATGTTGTAAAGGAGGAAATGAAAAGATGTGGCAACTGATTGGATATGTGTGGTGAGTGAGAATGAGGAGTCCCGAATAATGTGTGGTTACTAACCGGTGGGAAGGATGGTGGTGTCTTCAAGAGAAACAGGAACTTTCAAAAGAAGGGAGGGAATGTTTGGGGGAAAAGTTAATGAGTTCAGTTTTGGATGGGTTGAGTTTGAGAAATCATCAGGACATTGAATCTGATGTGGCCAATGATCACTTGATGGTGTGGGACTGAAGCTCACTGGAGAGACTGAGACTGAATACACACACACACGTGTGTGTGTGTGTCCTATATGTGTCTACATATGTGTGTATAAATACATATACATATGTATATGTGTATGTCGTATGTATGTGTGTATGTCGTATGTATGTGTGTATGTGTATATAGGTATGTCATCGGCAAATAAAAGATAGTTGAATCCATGGGCACTAGTGAGGTTACCAAGAGAGAGAACATAGAGGGAGAAGAGAAGAGGGCTTAGGACAGAACCTTAGGTACCACTCATTTAGGAGGCATGTTCTGGATAATGAGCCAGGAAAGGTAATGAAAAAGAGTGGGTAGGTTGGTGACAATTGAACCAGGAGGGAGTATTTTCACAAAAGCTCCGGGGAGAGAGAGTGTCCAGGAGGAGAGGGTCCTCAATAATGTCAGACGCAGTGGGATTAGGACTAAGGAAAAAATAAGAAGATTTGCCAATTAAGAGATATGGGGTAACTTTGAAAGGGCAGTTTTAATTGCGAGATAAAGTCAAGGGGCAGATTATAAAGAGCTGAAGGTTGAGTGAGAAGAGAGTAAGGGAAGATGATGAGCGTCTACATCTTTTTTTCTAGAAGCTGGGCTGAAAAGGGGAGTAAAGATATAGAATGATAGCTTGAGGGGATGGTAGACCCCAGGGAAGGGTTTTTTTAAAGATGGAGGCAATTTGGGATATATTTGTGGGCAGTAGGGAAGGGACGTGTTGCTAAGGAGAGGTTGAAGATTCACTAGATGGGAGTGGGGATGATTGAAGATTCATTCTACTAGAGAAGACGGGAGAGGATGTAATTAAGTGCACACAGAGGGAGGTTGGCCTTGGGGAGGAGAAGGGCCATCTCTTTGTCAGAAACTGGGAAAAATGAGGATAGAATAAGAGTTGGTGTCAAAGAGTTTTAAGATGAAGAGAATGGAAAAGGAGGGAACTCATGTCTTAATAGCCTTAACTTTCTCAGTAAAATAGGAGAGGGATGGTAAGTCAAAGGGGAGGAGTCAGGCACGACACAGGTTGCAAACTTGGGGGGCTTGGAGGAAGGTGGTGCCTTTGAAAGAAACAAGAAAGTCCAAAAGAGGGAAGAGACTGTGGGAAACATAATTAGTGCTGTTTGGGATGTATTGAGTTTGAAATGCCTATGAGACCTCAGTTCAAACTTGCCAATTGGTAATATGGGACTGTAGGTCAGGCAAGAGACCAGGGGCAAGTATATAGGCTTGGGAATCACTGGAAAAAGATAATAATTGAACCCATGGAAGCTAATGAGATCACAAAATAAAGAGAAGAGGAGAGGACCGAGGAGAGACCATCGAGACGTGTCTTGAAAATCCAGAATGCAGAGAGTATTCAAAATGAGAAAGTGGCCAGAAGTGTCAAATGCACAGAGGTTAAGAAGGCTGAGGCTAGAGAAAAGGCAATTCGATTTAAGGATTAAAAGGTTGCTGATAGCTTTGGGGGATATCTGTTTTAGTGTTTTAGTGAGTAATGAGGCAAGGAGCCAGTCTGCAAAAGACTGAGAAGTGAGTAAGGGGAAAGGAGTGGAGGCAGTTAGGGTAGATAGCTTTTACTAGAAGTTTGGCTGAGAAGAGGAAGATAGATATAGGATGTTGGCTTGAGGGGATGGTAGAGCCTAAGAAGATGTTTGTTTTTTTTTTAAGACTTGGGTCTATTTGTGGGCAGCTAGGAAGCAGTAAATAGGAATCAATTGAAGATTATAGGCAAGGTAAGATTACTGTGGGGAAAGAGGCTGAAAGATATGAGAGGAGAGGATCAAACTATTATTATTATTATATCATCATCATTTCATTCTCCTTTTAAAATCCTCAAAACGTAACAAAACCACTCCTAGATTCTTGGCCTAATTAGACTTCTGTGACCCTGGTTCTGGAGGGGACACATGTATCATAAACTCCTATCAGAATGTAAACACTTTATGTTTTAGCTCTTTATGATTGTTTACTTTTTTATGTTTCCCTTGACTCCTGTGTTTGTGTGTCAAAGTTTTCTAGTTCTTTTCTCTAGCACTCTCATTTCATTTATTGAATTATTTTAACTCTTTTTTTAAAAAGACAAAATTTCTGTCTTCTAAGAATTCTAGTTGAACTTAGGCCCAAATTGAGCTTTTTCTTTGAGGCTTTGTTTGTACATGTTTTGAACTTTTCTCCCAAAACCCTTCTGGGTTTGTGTTTTGGGCAGCCTTGTCACCTAATAGCTCTTTTTGGTGGGATTCTTTTGTTTCTTTGTTCATTCTTCCATCCTACTTCCTGACTTTGAACTTTATGTTAGGACCAGGCTCTACACACTTCTGAAGAGAATGTCTAGGCTGTGCTCCTGTTCTCTTAGGTCCTGCTGTTGCATTCTTAGGGATATTGTTGTGTTATCACAGGTTCTCAGGGAAAGTACAAGCTAAAGACCAGCAAGTTTTCTGTGCTCTCAAATTGGTTTGCTTCAGGGCAAAGTGTGATCACGTCCCTCTTGGTCTGAGCTCTGCAAGTTCTAGACTTAGACTAGGACTGAGCAACACACCTGTGGGCTTGTCACTGGTTAGAAGCTCCAGTAGACTGCTACTGGACTCAACTACTATTAGCCAGCTGGAAAACTCTCTAGGCTCAGAGTGACTGAATTGCAGGCTTCCCTTCCAGGCAGTCTTCAGATTGTGCTGGAGGCTGGAAGTGAGACACTGATCTGCTTCTGGGATGAGCAGCTGCTACTTGCTTCTGGATTTGCACCTTGATTAACACACATCCTAGGGCCTCCTTCTGCTCTTCACACTGCCATCCCTAAGACGAGGTGTCCTTAGTTTGTGTTTGATCTGTGACCTGGAACCAAGTAGTAAATGAGAGAGTTACCAGTTGGCACCTGTTCGTACAGCATGTACAGTTCCTAGAACCTCATTTTACTCTAGTCCTCTTTCAGTTGCTGCACTGGAATGTTCTATGTGTTTATTCCTGGCTATAGCCCATCCCTATTGTCTGTAGACTTCCCTGTCTCTGCCAACCTGGGCTGGAAAAATGACTCACTGTAACTTTTTTCCCCTTGTATTTCCCAATCAGGATCGAGGTTAGTGTGTTTTCTAGTAGTGGGGCAAAACTTAGCTGTACTCTTTCCTGCTCTTCTGAAACCTTGGCTCCACCACCATTGATCTCTTAATTGCCACATCTATTGGCCTTTCCTTAATCCTCATCTTTTTGTTCCTCTCTGCACCTTGACACTGTTAATCACCTTTCCTCCTCGACACTCTCTCTTATCTAGGTTTTCTTGATGTTGCTCCCTTTCTTCCTGACTACTCCTTTTCAGTTCCTTTTGCCGAATCTTCATCCAGGTCAGACCCACTAATTGTTTTTTAAGGTGTTATTTTCTTCAGTGTTTTTGTGCCTCCCCCTCCCCCAAGCTGTTGTCTTTTTTATAATCTTGCATCACTCTCATTTCTTTCCCCAAATTTTCCTCTGCTACTCTTATTTGATTTTTTAAATCATTTTTTATTTGTCCCAGGAATTCTTATCAATAATGTCAAATTCACATTTTTTTCTTTGAGGCTTTGCTTGTAGCTGTTTTGACATCATTGTCTTCTTCAAGTTTGTATATATCTTTCCTATTACCATAGCACCTCCTTATAGTCAGGTTCCTTTTGTTGTTGTTTGATCATCTTTCTGGCCTATTTCTTGACTTTGAGCTTCGTGTTAAAGTTGGGCTCTGTTCCCAGCAGGGGCAGTTCCTATCCTAAGTATCAGGATTTTTTGCAATGTTGTTTTTAGGCCTAGTTTGGGGGGGAGGGGTTGGAAGATTTTAATCCTTAATGAGGATTAAGAAAAGGCCAATAAATTTGGCAATTAAGAGATCAATGGAGGTGGGACCAAGGTTTCAGAATAGCAGGAAAGAGTACAGCTAAGTTCTACCCCACAACTCCTCCACCTAGATCTAGAAAACACACTAATCTGGATCCTGGTTGGGAAATACAAGGGGAAAAAAAGTCACAGTGCTTCCAAGATGGTGATCTGGGGAGAACTGTGGTCACTGCTCCCTTGCAGCCAGAAATGATACCACTCCTCAGAGCCTCCGCTCCCTTGGGACTTCAAGCACTTCTCTCCACCCAGGAACTGTGACCTGGAAGTGGGTATAGGCAATGGAGTTGCCAAATGGCACCATGTTCTGTGCCCAGTACTAGTACAGGGGTTCTCCTGTAATCTCTTTCTGACAAGTAGCTTGATCCACCTACCATCTGTGCTTTGAGAGATCCTAAAGCAGCTGCTGCTACCTCCCAGGCCCATTGCTGGTGTCACATGGGCTCCAGGCCAGCCCCTACCCCAGACCTTTCCTTCTGACCTCCTAAGTTGCCTTGGGCTGGTAAAATATCTCACCCCTACCTTTTGTTGGTTCTCCTGTTCCAGAATTGGATTTGAGACATTATTTTAAAGTTGTTTGGAAAGGAATGTTTGGAGAACTCAGCTTCTTCCTTTATTTTTCTTGGCTCTGCCCCCAGAAGTCCCCATACCCACTAAACTGTTGATGAAAGCCAAGGCTTTTGAGTCCTAGGCCTTCATCTTTTTTAATTCTATACTATTTTACTTTGTGATCTCATCAGCTTCCGTGGGTTCAATGATCGTATCTATGCAGATGATTTCCAGATCTGTATATCGAGCCCTAGTCCAGAGCTCCAGTCTCACATCACTAAATGGCTTTGTTGTCCAGTAGGCATTTGTAAATCAGCCTGTCCAAAGCAGAACTCATTCTCTTTCCCTCTAAACTGTCCCCTTGCTATTAAGGACATCACAATGTTCCCAGTCACCTAGGCTTACAAACTTGGTGCCACCTCCTGACTTTCACTCCTCTCACTTATTCAATCTCTTGCCAAATCTTATTTCCACCCTCACAACCTGGTTATTCCATTCACTCAGTTACCACCCTATTATAGGCCATTTTACCTGGAACAACTGACTTTCCTGCCTCGGTAGTTTCTACTTACTTCCACTAGTCCTCTACTCAACTGCTACAGTGATTTTCCTGAAGCATAGATCTAATGTTACCCCTGCCCCTCAATAAACTCCTTTGGTCTCCTCTTACCTTCAGGATCAAACATTAAGTCCTCTGGCATTTAAAGTCCTTCACAATCTTGCCCTTTCCTGCCTTTCCAGTCTTCTTACACTTTACCCCCCTCCACACACTCTGATCCAGCTAGACTGACCTTGATGCTCTTCATAGACAACACTCTGTCTTCTATCTTTGCATCCTATATTTGCCTTTGCATTGGGTGTGCCCATGTGCCCATAATTCTCACTCCTCACATCCACCTCATAGTTTCCGTGGTTTCCATTAAGTCTCAGCTCGTATCCTACCATCTGTGGGAGGCCTCTCCTGGATTTCCCAGCTGTTAGTATCTTCTTTAAAGTTACTTCCCATCTACTCTTTGTATACTGATTAACTGTGTACTCTTTGTACCTAATTAGACATTATCTTCCTCCATTAGAATGTGAACCTTTTGAGGGCAGAGACTATTTTCTCTTACCTTTCTTTGTATCCCTAATGCTTAGCACAATGGACTGTTTATAGTAAGTGCTTAATAAATGCTTTCTATTTGATTGATTGATCTTAAAAATATGTCTTCCTTAATTCCTGCAAAAAGTGTTTTGTAGCTGTATTCACATTAAGTCCTGAGGGTATCTTGGTGGGTGGATTCCCAGATAACTTATCATTCTCTAGTTACTTTGATTGGAATTTCTTTTTCTCTCTCATCCTTCTGGGTTTTCTTAGTTATGTATAGAGAGACTATATGCAAGCGATGTCTTCCAAGTGAAGCTCCCCCAAGTTTAATTGATAAGACACCTTTATGGAGGTCGTTTTTGTTTCATCGTTTTCAGTTGCGTCTGACTCTTCGTGACTCCATTTGGGGTTTTCTTACCAAAGATGCTCAAGTGGTTTGCCACTTCCTTCTCTAGCTCATTTTATAGATGAGGAAACTGAGGCAAACAGGGTGAAGTCACTTGCCCACAGCTAGTAAACATCTGAAGCCAGATTTGAACTCAGGAAGTTGAGTCTTCCTGACTTCAGAACCAGCACTCTATCCACTGTGCCATCCAGCTGCCCCATTATGGGGGTAACAGCCTTTTATATTAGAGGAGTTATACACAAACATGGATAAGTGTTTCACACAATATTACCCAATAAGATGCTTAAGACATGGGTAAGTCAACTTTTATATGAGGTCTTCAACTTTGTACAGAAGGCAGTGATTAGCTCTGTTCTCTATTCATGGCAGAATTTAGATAGAGATAACAGAGGGAAAATCTGGACTGCTGAGGGAGACTATGGGGTCTTGAAGCCCACCAAGGAGGGTAGAATGAATTTCCTGATAGAAAACTATTGTCCTGGGGGCAGTGTGTGCAACAGATAGAGCACTGACTCTGGAGTCAGGAGGATCTGAGTTCAAATCTGGCCTCAGACTTTTACTAGCTTTGTGACCCTGGGCAAGTCACTTAATCCTGATTGCTGCCCTCCATTCCTTGCCCCAAAAGAATTTGTCCCTTACTCTTTTAGCCTACCATAGTGCCTGGTACAAGGCTTTGCAGAAAGGAGACACTGAATTCTTTCATCTAACCACTCATCCATTCATTCATTTAATTCATTTGGCAAACATTTATTAAGCACCTAGTATGATCCTGTGTACTGCATTATGCACTGAAGGAGATTTAAAAAAACTTTTGTATCCACTCATTTAAAAATTTTTCTTTTAAAATATATATATATATACATGTATATATATATGTATTTATTTATTTATTCTATTTCCCCCCTAATTACATATTAAAACAATTTTTTAACATTTGTTTCTTTTAAAGTTTTGAGTCCCAAATTCTATCACTTCTCCCTCCCTTTCCCCCTCTCTGAGACAGTAAGCAATCAGATATAGGTTATAGAGGTACAGTCATGTCAAATATTTCCTTATTAGTCATTTTGTACAGGAAGACTCAGATAAAAGAAAAAGAATGAAAGAAAGTGAAAAATAGTATGCTTCAGTCTGTATTGAAACAATATCAGGAGGTGTATAGCATGCTTCATCATTAGTCCTTTGGGATTGTCTTAGATCATCATATTGCTGAGAATAGCCAAGTCATTTACAATTTCTCATTTAACAATACTGTGGTTACTGTGTACAACATTCTCCTGATTCTGCTCACTTCACTTTGCATCAGTTCATGTAAGTCTTTCGAGGTTTTTCTGAAATCATCCTCCTTGTCATTTCTTATAGTACAATAATATTCCATTAAAATAACATACCACAACTTTTTAGCCATTTCCCAATTGATGGTCATCCCTTAGATTTCCAATTCTTGGCCCCCACAAAAAGAGCTGCTATAAATATTTTTAAAAAAATTTCTTTGGTGCCTACTATTAATAGACAATACAGATGTGACAAAAAATAAATAAGAAATAGACCTTTGCTCGAGATCATCATCTGGTAGGGAGAGCTAAGAAAGAGAACCTTGCTTGGATGGATCAATGATCTTATCGCTGGATAGAGAGTCCCTCTACCAGGGTGAACCTCAGCCTGTCTATAGCTTTTTAAAACCCTCCATTAAAGACTGGGGGGCAGGCTGTCTTCCCCCAGTTCTTTTTAAAATCTTGAAGGTGTCCATGGAAGACTTGGGCTACCCATCTCTTAACCTTCACTCTAGCTTCATGACTGGCCCACTTCCTTTGGTGATCGCACATGCCCTTGATGTTGTTCAAACTCCTTAATCTCTCTGAGGTTCAGTCCCTACCACCACCACCATCATCTGCATGTAACCGAGGACTGGTCAATGAGGGCTGTCTTGGGAGCAGGTGTGTTTGGAGTGCAATGCAGTCCTTACTTCCTCACTTGAACAAAGCCAGAAGGGAAGGGAGGAGAAAAGGAGGAAGAGGAGGAGAGGAAAAGAAATGGGGAAGGCAGAGAAAGAGACATGGAGGAGAGAAGGGGAGAAGAGGAGAGGATAGGGAGGCAGAGAGGATAGGAGAGATGGAAGGGAGGCAGAGAGAAAGACACAGAAAGATCAAGAGGAGGGGAGGGGAGGGAGGAAAATGTGGTAGAGGGAGGGTCAGGAGAGATTTGGTCAGTTAGTGCCTTTTAAATGCATTCCCAGTCCCCAAATCAGCAGCCAATACAAAGTCTGTTTCTTCACCATGCTCTGAAGGGTAGAGCAGGGTCCCTCCATCTCATGCCATCAGGAACTTCCAGAAGCTGGCTTACCAAAGACACATGTTCCTAGGACTCCCTATAAGGATAAGGGAGTAGTCTTCCAGCTGGTCTCCTTCCAGCTCTGAATCCTATGTTTTTATGAATTGACATCAAAGCTGGATTTAAAACTCACTGAATATGGGAAGCCTTCTCTGATGAACCCTATCTGTGTTCCTACCCAATTGATCATCCCAGCTTCTATCTTGGAATTTTTTCATATTTGCTTTGTGTCTTCCAAAGCAAGGAGCTTGTATGAGGGCTGCTCTAGGCCCATGCATTCATTCATCAGATATTTTTTGAGTGCCTCTGATGAGCCAGACAACACAGATGCAGCAAAAGAGTAAATATAAAGTCACAATCAAAGGACAGAGGCACTAATATGAAATCCCAGGAACATGGAATGGGAAATATGCTGACAAGATTAACAGATGACCTGGGTTCAAAGCCCAGCTGCATTGGCAAACACTTTTAAGAACGTGTCCTGGGTGATGGGTGAAATATACTGTCAGACACAATTGTGTAGCTTAGCTTTTCTAAGCTGCTATTGTGTGTGTGTGTGTGTGTCTGTCTGTCTGTCTGTCTGTCTGTCTGTCTCTCCCTCTGCCTCTGTCTCTTTCTGTCTTTCTCTGTCTCTCTTTGTCTCTCTCTGCCTCTGTCTCTCTCCTCTTCTCTCCTCTCCTCTTTTCTCTCCTCTCCTCTCCTCTTCTCTTCTCTCTCTCTCTCTCTATCTCCTGCTCTCTCTTTCTCTCTCTTTTTGCCCCTTCTCTCCCTCCTTCCCCCCTTCCCTCTTCTCTCTTCCTCTCTCTCTTTCTTTTTCTCCCTCTCTCTCCTCTTTGTTCCTACCTCACTTTATCTCTCCACCTCTCCCTTGCCCTCTCTCTCTTCCTATTTTCTTTCCTCCCTGTCTCCTTCCTTCCCTCTCCACTCCCCCCTACCCCCCACTTATAAGCAATAAGGTTCTAGGTACAGAAAGGAAGAGGGATATATTTAGAAATTAAGGTAATATAAAAATAAAAGATACACACAAAATTTTTTTAAAAGGAAAGGGACCCTAGAATTCACCTTGTCTAATGCCCTCATTTCACTGGGGTGGGAGTGGGGGAGAGACAACAAAGGCCCCAAAAGGGTTAATTGATTTGCTCAAGGCCACACAGCTAATGAGTGGCAAAGCCAGGGACTGGAATCAAGGTTCTCTAATTCCAAGCCCAATGCTCTTTCTACTTCATCATGCTACCTCAGGATTACTTTAGATCATAGAACATGGAATGTCAGTGACCTTAGAACACAGAATGTAGAGTGGCACATCGACTATCAGGATTTGTGGCCTCTTATGTATTCTAGTATACCCTCCCATCTTATGCAGGAGTCCTTTCTAACCTCCCTGATGGAGTCATCCAACCTCTGCTTAAAGACCTCCCATGACAGGGAGTTCGTTACCAAAAAAGGCAAACTGACTCATGCTCGGACCACCCTGACATTAGCATCTGCTTGTGCCTAGCTGGGCGCTTGGGCCTGAGCCGCCATGCTGACTGCATTGCATGTCTTCCTCTCCTAGGCGTAGTCTGCACAGTCATCTTCATTGGGCTCTTCTTCACCCGCTTTTGGTTGCTTGGCATACTCTATTCAGTCTGGTGGTACCTGGACAGAGACACCCCAAGGAAAGGTGGGAGACAGATCCAGGCCGTAAGACGATGGTGTGTATGGAAGTACCTGGCAAACTACTTTCCTATCTCAGTAAGTAGGCTCAACAGGGAGTTGAGGGTGGACAACTTATTGCCTTGGCATGGTAGAAAGAACTGGGAATTCAAGGCAAAAGCAGGAAGGAACCATTGAACATCATCTTCTAGTCCAAACTAAGAGAGGAGAGGAAATACTTCTATATCCAGTTAGTGAGTCAACACTTATTAAGCATCTACTATGTGCCAGGAGCTATGTTAAGCACTAGGAACACAAAAAGAGACAAAAGACAGTCCCTGCCCTCAAGGAGCTCAAATTCAAATGTGGCAGACAACAAGCAAACAAATATGTACAAACCATATACTAGATAAATAGGAAGTAAATAAGAAAGGGAAGGCACTAGAATTAAAAGGATTTGGGAAAGGCTTCCTGTAGAAGATGGGACTGTAGGTAGGACTTAAAGGAAGGCAGTGGGCTGCAATAAGGAGGCAAAGCATTCCAGGCCTTGGGGATAACAAGAGGAAATGTCCAGAGGAGAGAGAGAGAATGTCTTGTTCGTAGTGGGGAATAAGGTGTAAGAAGACTAGAAAGTTAGGGGGAGAGTTATAAAGGGCTTTGAATGCCAAATAGAGGACTTTGTCTTTGATCCTGTAGGCAATAGGGAGCCAATATTGAGTATGGAGGTGACATAGATGGACCTGTTATTTAGGGAAGTCAGTTTGGTGGCTAAATAGGGGATCAACTGGAGTGGAGAAAGACTTGGGACCAGCAGATCCACCATCACACTATTGCAATAGTGGTGGCAGTGTAAGAGGAAAGAAGGGGATGTATTCGATAGATGTTGCAGAATGAATTTGACAGGCCGTGGCAACAGCTTGGATGGGTGGGGTGAAGGGGTGGGTGGAATGTGTGAGAGATAGTGAGGAATCCAGGCTGATGCCTAGGTTTCAAGCCTCAGGAACTAGGAGAATAGTGTTGCCCTCTACAGTAATAGGAAAGGTAGGAGATGGGGAAGATTGAGGGAAACAGATATCAAGTTCCATTTTGAGCATACTGAGTTTACGATGTCTGCTGCCCCTCCAATTTGAAATGTCTGAAAGGCAGTTGGAGAGGCAAAATTGGGGGTCAACAGAGAGACTGGGTTAGGATAGGTAGAATTGAGAATCATAAGTATAGAGATGGTAATTAAATCCATGAGAGTTGAAGAGATCACCAAGTAAAGTAACATAAAAGGGAGAAGGGAGGGGGGCCCAGGACAGAACGCTGTGGGACACTATGGTTAGAGGGTATGGTCTGGATGGGAATCCAGCAAAGGAGATACAGGAGCAATCAGATAGGTAGGAGGCAAAACGGCACAGAGTGTGGCATCCTGAAAACCTAAAGAGAAGAGAGTATCAAAGAGGAGAAGGTGATCTTCAGCATCAAAGGCTGCAGAGAGGTCTAGGAGAATGAGGATTGAGAAAAGACCATTGGATTTGGCAACTGAGAGATCAATGATAACTTTGGAGAGGGCTGTTACTGTGGAATGATGAAGTCAGAAGCCAGATTGTAAGGAATTAAGAAAAGACTGAGAGGAGAGAAAGTGGAGGCACCTATTGTAGACAGGCTTTTCAAGTTTAGCTACAAAGGGCAGAAGAGATATACAATGATAGTTTTCAAGGAAGGAAGGATCAAGTGAGGGTTTTTTGACAAGGGAGGTATGGGCATGTTTGTAGCCAGTACAGAACCCGCCAAGTGACAGAGTAGGAATGACAGAAGGGGCAATCTGTTGGGAGATGGAATGGAATGGGATGGATTGAGGAGTTAGCCTTGGGAAGGAGTGAAATGGGGTCAAGGAGAAGACAGTGGCCAAAGGCATTTGAGTGGTAGGAGATGGAAAAGAGGACAGAAGAGGGAGTTCATGGTAAATTACCTCAACTTTTTTCTGTAAAATATGAGGCAAAGTTCTTAGCTGATAGAATGGGAGGAGAGGGAGCCATGGGAGGTTTGAGAAGGGATGAAAAGGTTTAGAAGAGCTGCTGTGGAGAGTGAGGTGAGGGGGGAGGTAGAGGAGGATTGCCAGCAGTGATGAGGGTCCAGTTGATCTTGTGTAACCTAAACTTTCCTTCCTGAATTCATTCAATAAAACAGTGGTTCATTTAGCATACTTTGTTTTTCCAGTCCATACTCTGTGCTCTTTCATTGTCCCAGCTGATTATTCCTTATCCCTTCTTGATTCCACAATTCCTACTCCCCACAATCCCTTTGAAGATCATGAATGCCAGAACTGGCTGGCACAGTTCCATGAGATAGGCACCTATCACTGTTGGGTCCACTAGAGCAATTAGAGAGAAACCTGGCAGGGGCAAAGGGCTATCTGGGGGGAGGTGATATGAGGGGGAGGGAAGGGGAACACTGGTGGTGAACAGGATTGGAAGGGATGAGGACTGAACATGTATAGAAGGGAGCAGACCTGGGGAGGAATGAGTATGGCTGAGGTAGCACAGAGAGGGCTAGGAGGGAGCAGAGCTGGAGGGATCAAGAGGACTAGAAGGGAGGAGGCCTAATGGAGGATATAGAGAGGGAGTGAGAAAGGGTAGGGCAAGGGATAGAGGGGATGGGAGTATTTAGGGCTGGGGAGAAGAGTTGCAAAGCACTTTACAAACATGAAATACTGAAGCTATACACTCTAACCCTCCTGAGTTGTTTCTCCTCAATGCTAAATATCAATTAAAAAAATTCATTAAGCTCTTACTATGTGCCAGGTACTGTACTGAGCACTGAGGCTACAAATTAGAAAGACTGTCCTTGCCCTCAAGGAGCTTACAATATAATGCTGGGGGACAGCGGTGTGTGTATCAGAGAGGAGGGAGGGGTGTCACTAGGGGGTACCTGGCCTCTGGGCATGATTTTCCTGGAGTTGAAACCAAGCAGAGCTGCTGATGGAAAATGGAGATTTACCTGTAAGATTCTGAAAGTTCAGAGCCCTCTGTAAAGAAAAGCTTTGGGAGTATTGCTCTGCCCTCCAGCCGTCCAAGCTATCCATCCATCCATCCATCCATCCATCCATCCATCCATCCATCCATCCATTCATCCATCCATCCATCCACCCATCTATCCATCTATATACCATCTATATATCTATCTATGTTTCTATCTATCTATCTATCTATCTATCTATCTATCTACCTATTTATCTATCCATCTATCCTATCTATCCATCTATCTGTCTATCTATCTATCTATCTATCTATCTATCTATCTATCTATCTATCTATCTATCTATCTACCTACCTATATTTCTATCACTCCAGTATCTTGCATCTTTGCCAAGAAAACCTCAAATGGGGTCACAAAGAGTTGGCCACAACTGAAACAACTTAACAAAAACAACCACAACAAAATCTATGTGTATGTATATGTATGTACATATGTATAAATTTGTACATGTGTATTATATATGTATGTGTGTGCATGCACATATTAACTAAAAACCACACCCTGCTATTGTGTGCTGAATCCAGGGAAGCCATCTAGACTTTGCTGTCAGGCCTTTTTCATGCTGTGATAAGTGAATCTTGGACAAGTTCCAGACATCTGCAGTGAGACTGGCAGAATGCCAAATGGTGCTGATAACTCAGAGATGATATGGGCATGTGAACTTTAAAGTTTTACCAACAACTTTGAGATGATTTGGATATGTTAATGAACTAACCCCCAGGTGGCACAGATAAGAGTCAGTCTGTTCCCCCCAAACCCTATAAAAATTCCCTGAGCAGTCTTTCATTTCCCAAGGATCTTTGCTGCCTAGAGCTCCCAACTGGAATCCATGGTTACATGAGTGATATTCTCCTCCTCTTCTCCTCCCCATCCTCATCCTACGCTACCTGCCTTTGCCCCATTCTTGATCCCACACCCTTTGCCTTTGTACCCCTTTTCTCATTTGTCTCTGCGCTTTCTGCACCATTTGCCCCTCTACCCTGTGCGCCTTATTAAAGTATGATTTCAGCCTCATTCTCTGCTTTCCCAGGGAGAACCCAAAGAACCAAGTGTGCCTGCTTCATTTCATAATTTCATAAATCAATTATCAATTCACTTGGCTTCCATGGTACTGCTCCTTCCTGCTTTTCCTCCTCCTTGTCTAACAGTTTATTTTCAATCTCCTTCCTTCTTTCCCTTCTTCCTTGTTTCCTTCCTTCCCTTCTTCCTTCCTTCGTGGTATTTTTTTTAAGGGGAAGGAACTTGTCTCCCTCCTAAAACCAAATATATAGAAATCATAGCATTTAGAGTTGGAAAGAGCTTTGAAGATCATCTAGTCCAACCCCCTACATTTTGCAGATGTGTAAACTGAGTCTCCAAGAAGTAACATGACCTGTCTGTCAAGGTCACACAGGTGTGCCCTTTCTGCTCACTCACCCTCCCTCTCAGAGAATCTAGGGTTAGATCTAGATCTGAGTCCACCCACTTCCATCACGGTGATCTAGCGTGTCCCTTTTTTTGTCCCTCATGCTTACGGGTGAGTAATGCAACAGAGCTGGGATTTGAACCCAGGTCTTCTGATTCTAAATCGAGCAGGACTCTCTCTTTTAGGTGAGGGACCAGGCCTCTATCCTCAGACCAGGACAGGAGCCATGCCTGGGAACACTTCTCTGCTAAAGGGTGGCTAGAAATAAAGATCAGATGACTGTGAGATGACCCTATAAAGCTTTGGGATCCCTATTTGGATAAATTAAGTTTGCACACAAGGTTCCAGGACATTCTGAGAGCATTCAGATAGCATCCCTCACAAAATTTTGAACCTGAGCCTAGTTCAGGGAGCAGTGAGGGCAGTACTAGAGAATAGCCAGCAGAGGGAGGATGTATACTGCATTTAGCTTTGCCTCGGACTCCAGTCTCTGGGAGAACCCTTCAGAGGTTGGTGCATTTAGGTGCACAAAATCCAGGTTTTTTCAGAGAGAGTTTGGCTCTTCTTGTGTAGTGAGTTCCCTGTCATTGGAGACCTTCTGAGCCTGGGTGACCGTTTGTCAGGGATATTGTAGTTAGGTCTCCCCCAGGTGTAGGTTGGACTACCTGTCTTTTGAGGCTTCGTCAAACTTTTCTAGGCTTCAGTTTTTCCTGTAAAATGAGGATGTTGGTCCTGTTTCTTTGCAGGATGTGTGTGTTTGTGTGTGTGGGTGTGGGTGTAGGTGTGTGTGTGGGTCAGGGTATGGGTGTGGGTGTAGGGAACTACAGATATATGGAGCACTGTGTATAATGTCAGACTTCAGTATATGCGTTAGTTTATTTAAAGTGGTTATTTTTTTCCTCCTCTTTTAAGGGATTGCTTTCTAGTAGAGGGAGTGGGGATACATTGCAAAATGTAGATACTTTAAAGGTAAAAGACAACAATAATTTTTTTTAAATGACATGGTAACCAGTTGGCCTCTGGAGCCCCTTATAATTCTAGTTTTATAAGCCTAGGACTTGCTAAGATTAAATGCTCGCATACTATGATAGGCCAGAGGAAGTTGTTGGGAACGGGTGCCTGTTAGAGTCGCCCCTTATACTTATTTTGCTGAAGCCTAACCCATCAAAAACTCAGCTAAGGAACTTGCTTTCCCCTGTTACGCAAACTTTGAAGGATTTTGCACCCTCCTGTGTAAATAAAAGTCCAAAGTTTCTGGCTCTAGAAAGGTAGATTAGATGGAAGAAATGACCTTTGGCCTCAGAAAAGTTCACAGGATCAGAGTCCTACCCTTGCCCCCAGGGTTAGACTGGAAGCTGCCAAAGCTGCCACCTCTATTAGGGTTTCCAAGGGTGAGGCACTTTGATGTAATGAGGGAAAGGCACTATGTCAGGTGCCAGAAGACCAGGGCTCTAATTGTAACTTCCTACTTACTACGTGCATGACAATAAGCTAGTCATATTATCACTCTGGGCCTCAGGTTCCCCATCTGTAAAATGGAGTTGAACTAAATGATCCTTGAGCTCCTTCCTAGATCTGTGTTCCTATTTCTATGGGGCCATGGCCACAATCCATTAGACTGTCCTCACAGGAAAGGGTAGGGGTTGGGCCCCTGAACTTCTCTCAGGGTCCTTTAGGGATTCCAGCTTGACCCTGTGCCTATCTAATAGCCCAGGACCCATCTCAGGGGATGAATACTTTACATATGCTTAAAGGAACCCTGATTTAGTGGGAGGAGCATGGGACTTGGAGTCAGGAGTCTTGGGTTCAAATCCTAGCTCTGATACTTACTATGATTTAGGGCAAATCACCTCCCCACTGTGGGTTTTGGTTCCTATTTCTGCAAAATAGGTGGGACATCAGCACCAGCATCAATCATCCTAATAGCTAACATTTATATAGTGCTTTAAGGTTTGCAAAGTGCTTTCCATATGTTATCTTGCCTAATAGACAGTAAGCTCCAAATGGATACATGGCCAAGATATAAGAGGTCATCTCATAAACCAATTAGAGGAGAATTTCACAGGTATGGATAAGGGAAGCGTTCTTGACTTAACAAAGGATAGACATGATCACAGGAGGTAAGATGAACAATTTTGATTACATGAAGTTAAAGTTTTTTGCACAAATAAAAACAAGAATTAGAACAGAAAGTTAACAGGGGCAGCCAGGGACCCTTTGCAGCAAATTTCTCTGGTAAAAGTCTAATATCCAAGAAATGTAGGGAATAGATATAACTGAAAGAAAGAATACAGGTTCTGGAATCAGAGCAGAGATGTACTTAGTGTGTCTGACACACAGAGCAGGTCATTTTTTTTAACACCCCCTCCATGGCTATGTGACAAAATTATTTTCGTTAATAATCATGAAATGAAACTAATAATGATAATGTCCAGAAAACAAACACAATGAAAGTTTCCTTTGACTAAATATTATAGTCATGCCAATAAATAATTAAAAATAAAATAAACATTACAGTACAAAAAAGGAGAAAAAGTAATGAGTTAATACTTTTAGATTAATTAGATTAATAGGATGCCCCTGAGTTTCTTCCCCCAACAAAGAAGGTCCTTGTAAGCTATAGGGAGCTGCCCATCATCACATCTCCTTGTACTGATGCTCATCATAACATCTTCCTCCCAGTGCCCGTGGCTGCCTGTAATAGCAATTTAGATTTGAAGATCTTTCCCTCCCATTAATAGGCCATGTGACCTCCTTACATCACAGCAAGCCTAAGTCACATGTAGTGGGAGGAGCTTGCTGAGAGGAAAAGGAAGTTGTGTCATAGGAAGTGCTGAGAGAGAGCTGTTATGGCTGTTAATAGCGGTAGTCATAGTTAGAGCTAAGGTAAAGAAAGTTGACCTGTGATAGCTGAGCAGACTGTAATAGCTGAACTGTGAGTTTGTTTTTGGGAAGACTCCAGCACGGGGTCAGAGGGGTTTGGGGATGGCGAGGCTCCATGTTGTGATATTGTGTTTTAAGTTCCTTGCCATTATGATAAAGTGGGCTAACTGGTTGTGGGAGCTGAACATTTGGTTATGGGATATGGTTATCTGGTGTCTGAATAATGTTTTACTTCTACCTTCTATATGGAGAGTCTCTCATATTTTGCAATACAGAATTACATAGGCATATTCACTGTTATCGTTAATGTTGTGTTTATTGCCTTAATGATAAACTGCCCTTGCCCCATTCTTGGCAATTCATTCCTGCTGAGAAGGTGGTTCTTTGTCCATATATTCTCCTCTTTCATTGGAGGTGCTGTCCTCAATACAACCCCTAATTGCCTGAACCCAAGGTAGGACACCTCCATTACCTTCCGTTAGTACTCCACTGAGTCAAAGGATCCCAAGTCAAATTCTGCCCCTGATGATGGCAGGTTACTGTGGGCAAGTTAACTAACCTTCCTGTGACTCAGTTTCTTCATCTGTAAAATGAAATTAGACTATATTGTCTATGGGGTTCCTTCCTACTCTAGAACAGTGATTCCATGATCCTAAATAAGGCCCAGTTCCTACTGTTGTGGATAATTAATAATAAATGAGAAAATACAATCTGAGCTATACAATTTATTAGCAAAACAGGCATAATAAATGGGTCAATGGACTCCCCAGTCAGTCCATAGATCCCGAATACACAGGGAAATGGATTTTTATGTATTAAAAACAATCAAATAATATCAATTAATTAAAAGAAAACAATTAATAGGATACAAACTAGTATACAAAATTAGGTAATCTGATTTCTAATTGGAAGAAAGATTAGGGGCTTTCCAAGTTGGGAGGGAGGAAAAGTGAGTCTTGGTCAAGTTGGACAGGTGGCAAGTAAATTTCAAGATCTTTCTTTTCCCAGAATTGAGAGATGTTGATTAATTTTGTCTACCTGCATTTATGAAACAATAGATGGCTTATACCATCTGGTTTCCCATGGATGGTTTGCAGAAAAACAAGATGGAGAAGAAAATGTGTGGCAGCACAAGATGGAGTTGGTGTTCATGTGATAGAATCTGACTGACTCTCTTGATTTCCCAAACCAACTCCATTTTGTAACTGGCCTTCACTCTCTCTCACAGAAACCAATGTCTAGTAGGAGAGAAGGAGACATACAAAAATGGGCTGTCTCAGAAGAAAGTGATGTCCCTCTCATTGGAAGTTTTCAAGCAGAGACTAGATGATCAACCACCTCTGGCACATGTCGGAGTGGAGATAGAGTGTAAGCTTCTTCAGGGCAGGTAGCATCATGCTTAGTAGGTATTTAAATGCTTTTTGACTGGTTTATAGCCATTGAAATACATTCTGACTCTGAAATTCTGTGACTCTCCAACTGCCTAGCTAGTAAAGCTTTAAGTCCAGGCTTGAGGATGGACTGTATTGGGGCCATCCAAGGACCAGTCTGGCCAAGGGCAGAGAGGCTCATCCCCAAAGGGGTGGCTAGCAAGGGCAAAATTTTGTGGGGTTTGGGAAGGGATTGTTATTGTTTTGTCACAGCAGCCAATGAAGACTCATCTATTAATTCCATTTAGATCAACAAACTTTTAGTAAGCCCCTGCTAGATTCTAGGCCCCACACTAAGGCATAG
This sequence comes from Trichosurus vulpecula, assembly GCF_011100635.1. Taxonomy (NCBI): domain Eukaryota; kingdom Metazoa; phylum Chordata; class Mammalia; order Diprotodontia; family Phalangeridae; genus Trichosurus; species Trichosurus vulpecula. The sequence continues at coordinate 121,419,096 of NC_050574.1, read as the reverse complement.
GCAGTTACAGTCTGCATCTGGGGAGGGAAGACCCATCCTCCTGAAATCACAGATAGCTGAAGTATAATGTATATAGGGTTTGAAAGTTGGTAAAGGTTTTTTTATATATTGCCTCATCTGATAGAAGTACTATTGTGACAGGGAACAAGTCACTTAACCTACCTGGGCCTCAGTTTCCTCATTTGTAAAGTAAGAGGGTTGGATGATCCCTGAGGTCCCTTCTAGCACTAGAGAAGTGATATAATCTCTCTGCCTTCTCTCTGCCTGCCACAACAAAACTGCTCTCTCTTTGCTTCCTTGGCTTCCTTCAAGACTCAGCTGAAATCCTATCTTCTTCAAAAAGCCTTTTCCAATCTCCCTGCTGCCTTTTCCTCACAGATTACCTTTCATCTATTCTGTCTGTGTATATGTACCTTGATATTTACATATTAACTTCTGCATTACACTGTCAACTTCATTTTTTTAAAGTTTTTTTTTTAAGTTTTTTTGGAGGGGGGAAGGCAGGGCAATTGGGGTTAAGTGACTTGCCCAAGTTCACACCGCTCATAAGTGTGTCAAGTGTCTGAGGCCGGATTTGAACTCAGGTTCTTCTGACTCCAAGGTCGGTGCTCTACTCACTGCACCACCTAGCTGCCCCTCACTGTCAACTTCTTGAGAGCAGGGGACTGTTTTCTGCCTTTCTTTCAAGCCCCTGTACTTGGCACAATGTCTGGCACATAGAAAACACTTAACAAATGCTCATTACCTGACTGATACAATATATAGTAATATGAAAAGGTGTATGATATGGCATTATTCTTAGAATCCTAGAGTATGAGTTTGAAAGGGCTTGAACTCAAAAGGCATCTAGCCCACCTCCTTCTGGAACAGAATTCCCCTCCAAGATGTTCCCCAGCAAGTGGCCATCCAGCCTCTACTCAAAGACATTCCCCCTCAAAATCACTTTGTATCTGTGGTGTCTATACCTCTTTGTACATATGGTCCCTCCAGAGAGAATGTAAGCTCCTTGAGGCTGGGGACTGTTTACTGTTATCTTTGCATCCCCAGATCTTAGCACAACGTCTGACCCAGAGCAAGAATTTAATAAATGTTGGTTGAATGATTGGCCTGCAATGGAAGAGAACTTGCTGATTTCTAGGGCAGCCCATTCAACATTTGGACAGTTTTTCTTTATATGGATCAAAAACCAATCTCTCTTTAATTTTCACCAGTTTCTCCTAGTTCCCTCTCCTGGGGAAGTCTAAGCCCTCTTCCATATAGCAACCCCATTTAGGAATAGGTGTACTGGAGGTAAGGGAGCTTAGTCCCATCTGCAGTTCTATTTGGAATGGAATATTGTGTATACTGTTAGATATAGGCAGTTTGTTGATAAATTTTGCTGAACTATTTTTTTCTCTTTCTTTTAATCTTTTTACAAGGCTTCCTGGGAGGTTGAATGGGGGTGTCAAGTGTGTAGATGTGTAGGGTAGTGGGGATATGAGAGAGATCTCAGAAATGAAGCCAAAAAATATGTTAAAAAAATGTTCTTCCAGTAATATGACAACTTGCTGGTCATTGAAAAACTAACACTAATAGCTTGAGCAATGCTGTTCTCTACATGGCTGCCAAAGTGACACATTGAAACCATGGGTCTAACAGTGTCTCTCCCCCTAGTTAAAAATCTTCATTTGCTCCCTATTGTCTAAAAGAAAAGCTATAGAGTTCTCAGCTTGGCATTTTACAAGGCTCCCTAGGAGGCTGAAAGGGGGTCAAGCGTGTAGGTGTGTAGGGTAGTGGAGGTGTGGGAGAGAGATCAGAAATGAAGCCAAAAATACGTGAAAAAAAAAAAAGAACATTCTCCCAGTAATTTGACTTGTTAAGATTTTGAGTTCCAAATTTTTCTCTTTCCTCTTCCCCCTCCCCAAGACAGCATGCAATCTGCTATAGGCTTTACATGTGCAATCATGGAAACATATTTCCATATCAATTTTGAAAGAAGAATAAGAACAAAAGGGAAAAACCACAAGAAAGAAAAAAAAAAAAAGGTGAAAATAGCATGTTGCGCTCTGCATTGAGACTCCATAGTCTTTCTCTGGATATGGTTAGCACTTTCCATCATGAGTCTTTTGGAATTTTCTTGGATCATTGTATTGCTGAGAAGAGCTAAGTCTATCATAGTTAATCATCACACAATGTCCAACCTATCTTTCTAGAATTATTTTACATTATTACCTTTCTGCATTCTAGCCAAACTGGCCCATTTGTTGTGCCCCATTCCATCTCCCATTTTCATCCCTTTTCACAGGCTGTCCTGTGTGTCTGGAATGCTCTCGCTCCTCGCCTTTGCTTCTTAGAATTCTTAGCCTCCTTCATGGCTCAGGTTATAGGCTACTTCTTATATGAAGGTTTCCCTGATTCCCCTAGTTGTTTCTTCTCTCTCCCTCCTTAAATTCATATTGTGTCCATCTACTTAAATGTTGTATCCCTCCTCCCAGAAGTGTGTAAACTCCTCAAGGGCAGGAACTGTATTGATTTCTATCTTTGTATCCCCAGGACCTAGCACAGACCCCCACGCATATCAGGTGTCTAATAAAAGCTTCCTGAACTGAACTGAGATAAGATGGATGGAAGACAAGTAAACTGAATTGTCTTCAAGAACCCAAGGTCTCACCTAGACCACTGGCACTTGAGTAGAGCTGTGATGAAAATAGAAATGTACAAAACAATGCCCAACTTGGCATGGTACTCATTTTATAGAGAATCATCTCTTCACAGATGTTTTCCAAGTTTAGATTTTTATTTGTCATGTTTTCTTAAGGCAGAATTCACTAACTATTCCTGGGAGATTCTATGCTATAAGGTTTCTAAAGCCACTGAGATGGGGAAGGTGCTTATTGCTCCAATGGTTGGTGTCTCCCTAGCTCATCAAGACAGCGGAGTTGGACCCAACCCAGAACTATATTGCAGGCTTCCACCCCCATGGTGTTCTGGCTGTTGGAGCCTTTACCAACTTCTGTACTGAAAGCACCGGTTTTTCTTCTATATTTCCTGGGATCCGCTCCCACCTGATGATGCTGACTTTGTGGTTCCGAGTTCCCTTCTTCAGGGATTATATCATGAGTGGAGGTATGTTTCTTCCCCTACCCATTTCTCCATTGCCAGTCCCTACCCATACCTGACTTGGGAAGGAGGATGTCTCTGCACAATGATAGGACCTGGTGCATAAAGACAGAAAGACTCATTAAAAGAGACCAGCTAATAATGCTTATCCCTCTACCAAGGCAATGGCCTCTGATATGCAGTAAGAGAGATTATAGTTAAATTCTAGGGGGGAGGGGAGATTTCAACAATAAGTGTTGGGAGACATTGAACTAGATTGCCAGAGTCAAGAATATTGATCACTGGATCATAGGATGGAATTAGGGGACCTAGGTTCAAGTCCTGACTCAACCATTTGCTAACTATATTTCCTTAGGCAGGTTGGTCATTCAGCTCCCTAGCCTCGGTCTCCTCTGTAGAATAAAGGGTTTGGACTAGTTGACCTCTGATATAATTTCCAGCTCTAAGTCTATGAAACTTTCAGAGGCTAAAGATGACACAAAGGTGAGGGTGGCAGGATATGCAACAGATTGGTTAAGGGGGTGGGAGGGAGAGTGACACCTACATTTCTAGCCTGGATGACTAGGGAAACAAGCTCTTCCCCTCAACCTTACATCCCTATAAGGAAAGTCATACAAGTGTCTCCCTTTTACATAAAAAGAAATTAAGTCTGAGAGAGAGGAGGTGGCTTACCCATAGCTACCCAGCTAAGAAGTTTCAGAGTTGGGATTCGAACCCAGGTCTCCTGACACCAAGTCTATTATTCTTTCCACTACATCTCTATGATCTTTGGAGCATGAAGATATATGATAATATTTGTTCTGGGACACACCATAAACTCTCCCTTTCAGTTGCCTTCCCATGTACTGACTGCTGTGTCCCTTCCTGATTTGCACCTCCCTCAAGGGGACAAGGAGGACTATATCCATTCCCATATGGATGTCACCATCATGCAAGACCTAGTGCTTTGTCTCCTCCTCTGTTCCCTAACCCCCACCTCCATCAGGTCTAGTCACATCAGAGAAGGAGTGTGCCTCATACTTGCTGAGCAAGAAGGAAGGTGGAAATTTGCTGGTGGTCATCGTGGGAGGGTCCCAGGAGGCTCTGGACGCTCGGCCTGGAAGCTACACACTACTACTGAGGAACCGGAAAGGATTTATTAAACTGGCTATGCTTCATGGGTGAGGTCCATTCTTAGTTTGTTTAGTCACTCTAAGACCAATATGTTTTATATTCTGGTATTGAGATGCCAAAATAAATTGCATTTTAATGAGGAGAATGCCAATACAGTTATCCCTTCCTTTTTAATTTTTGTTATCCCCAGTGCCTAGCACAGGGCCTTAAAAAGTGCTTGTTGTTATTGACTGATTTCTATTCAGAACCAAATGGTCTTTGAAGCATCTTCTAACTCTGAGATTCTGTGATGATGTGGGTTCCTGAGGGGAACTTGGTGGATTAAGTAAGGGCTGAGTCCTGCCCTAAAATGGAAAATTGAAGTCAAGGATTGTGGCCTCAGCTTTCCTCACAGGTCCCTTCAATGGCTGTTGACCGGAGCTCCTGGAGAAGGCGCCTTGGTGTCAAACCCAGAACCCTTGTTCTCCCTGCACCTGAGCACCCCAGGCATGAGCATTTTCTCACGTCTTCCCCATCTCCTCTCTGTCTCTCTAGGGCAGCTCTGGTGCCAATATTCTCCTTTGGGGAGAATGAACTCTTTGACCAAGTTGACAATCCGCAGGGGTCCTGGCTTCGCTGGACCCAGGACAAACTGCAAAAGATCATGGGCATCTCCCTCCCACTCTTCCATGGCCGAGGGATCTTCCAGTACAACTTTGGCCTGCTCCCTTACCGGCAGAAAATCAATACTGTGGGTAAGTTACAGGAATGCCAAGGGATGTGGAACTGGCATGGGATGGGCCCCAAGTGTCCCACTCTTCAAGCTCCATTCTTGCCTATGTCCCAGCGTAGCCCCAAAGTACAGCCATGTTCCCCTGCTGGTCGCTAAGATCAGTGGTGGGATTCAGCCAGTTCTCACCAGTTTGGCAAAACTGGTACCTAATTTTAGGTTGAGTTCATTGACCCGGTTGTTAGAGGGGGTGGGGCCAGTGCCCACCACGTCAGTGGTGGCGGTGCCTCAGCTCAGTTCCATGGAGAACCAGTTGTTAATTTATTTGAATCCCATGACTGGCTAAGATCCATCAAAGCCAAAGGATGCAGGTGTTCTGTCCTAAGATCATAGGACTTAAATCCGACAGGAAACTTAATCCAGCCTTTTCATTTTGCTGATGAGAAAACTGATGCCCAGAGAGCAAAAGTAACTCTTCCTAAATTCACCTCGGCAGTAAACAGCAAAAGCAAAATGTACTTTTCATCTGTTTGGGTTGAAGTCAGGTGCCCCTAAGCACGGACTCACTGAACACCTAAGTTAGAAGGAGCCTCAAGAGTCATCCAGCTCAAAGCACACATCCTCAACAAATGGACATCCAGCTTCCACTTGAACACCTCCAGTTATGGACAGCTCACTACTCCCCAAGGCAGCCCATTTTACTTTGGGATAGCTCCATTGTTAATCCCCTCTTCCTTATATGAAGCAGAAACAGGTATCTGCAAGTTAGACTTACAGTGTCATCGATTGCAGCTTAGAGACCTTAGAAATGAGCTCGTCCAATCCCGTCACTTTACAGATGAGGAGGCTGGGGCCTAGAAAGGCAAAGTGGCTTTTCCTAGATCATGTAGGAAGTAAGTGCAGAACTAGGATTCAAACCTGGTCCACTGACTCCAGGCTTTCCATTGTGCCATGTGTTTTCTCCTATGTACTTCCCTCAGCATCCCTAGTTCTGCCCCAGAACAGGACATATCTTCTCCTGCCACCAGAAAGCATTTTGTAAACCTTAAAGAGCTAGATAATGTCAGTTATTGTTATAGGATCATCATATAATATATTCAAATATGAGCTTTTATTATTGTTATTATCAATGTGCCAGGCATAAACACTTTACTAATATTAATTAACTCATTTGATCCTCTCAGGGAGCTAGGAATTATGATTATCCCCAATTTGTAGATGGGGAAACTGAGGCAGATGGTATAGAACTGACTTGTCCAGGATCACACATCCACTAAGTGTCTGAGGCTGAATTTGAACTCAGGCTTAGAGGCTTAGCATCTAGACCAAGGGAGATGATAATCTCTCTGGACTTTGCTCTGATCAGACACATCTGGAATATTTTATCCAGTTCTGGGGCCACATTGTAAGGAGGATCAGAAAAATGAAATGCAGCCAGAAGGGGAATAAGAAAGATAGTGAGAGAATGGAAGATGAGATCATATGAAAATTGGCTGAAGGAATTGAGGATGTGTAGCCCGGAGAAGAGAAGATCGGAGGGGAAACATGATTTCTGGCTTCAAGGATCAAGAGCTAAAAATCAGGGGCAGCTAGGTGGATAGAGTGCTGGCCCTGGAGTCTGGAGGACCTGAATTCAAAGCCAACCTCAGACACTGGACACTCACTACTTGTGTGATCCTGGGCAAGTCACTTAACCCCCATTGCCTTGGGGGAATAAAAGGATAAGACCTCTTCTTTTTGGCCCACTAGGGCCAAATTTAGACTTAATATCAAGAAAACTTCCTACCCAACTCCTCACAAAAGGAACTGAAAGCAAGAGTAGGGAGGCAGAGTTGGAAGGTACCTTTGGAGTCCAGAAAGTCAGGAACAGGAAGGGAGGGGAATGAAGGAAGGCCTCGGCCCCTTCACAAAATGGAGCTCGTAGGAGGCACCCACCAGTGGGAGCAGGGGGGCAAGCCTTGAAGAGGAATATTCCAGGGTGAACAGCTACAAGGATGGTAGCACGTCCCAAGGTTATGATTTGGCCCCAGATTTGAAAGAAATTCCAGGATGAGATAGCAGGAGGTATGACTTAGAAGTCCACAAAATCAGAAATAGAGCTGGAAGGGACCTTTGAGATCAACTACTCAACCCTCTTTTCATAGATCAGTTAAATGAGGTTCAGGCAGTAAGTATGAAATCAGAAAGCCAGGATTGCCATGCAAGTCCTTGAACCCCAAATTCAGTGCTATTATAGCACTCTGATGCTCATCAAGCTTTGTCATCATTATGTGCAAATTAAGAGTAAAGTGGCCCTGAGAGATGGCATAAAGCACTCTCCAGTGAGGAAAGGACATGCACTTTATGGGCTTTATGGCAGTTGTTTTGGCTGTTCAGAGGTTCTGTTTGTTTCACACTTGATTCTTAGCTGTTGTCTGATGAGGGAGGGTTGCTAGATAACTGATTTCTGGAGGGGAGACATTACTGTATTAAATTACAGAGTAGCTTATTATGATGACAATGATTACTTTTATCATTATAATTTAATACCCCAAAAACATTTGTATGGGTCCTCTCTGCACACATAAAGATTATGGCTCTTCTATACTTTGGTAGACTATTTATTTAATGAGTTGTTGTGATTGAAAATCTTGATCCCCTAGTGATAAGGCTCTCCCCATTTCCCTAGGCTGGTCCTTAGAAGTAGACCTACATTCAAAGTCTTTCTAGCATAGTAGAATCTACCAGACTATCATCATCATTTTTGTTGTCACCATCATTAATACTTTTGGCTCCAGCATTTACTAGATAGACCTTGGGAATCAGTCAACATTACTGAGCCTCAATTTACTTATCTGTAAAGTGGACATAATAATCTTTGCCCTGCCAACCTCATGCAGAGAGGGGGCATGAAATTAAGTGGCACATGCAGATAAAGTGGATAGAATCCTTGACCTAGAGTGAGGAAGACTTGAGTTCAATGTGGCTTCAGACACTTAATAGCTATGTGACCCTGGGCAAGTGACAACCTCTGTCTGTCTTGATTATCTTCACATGCAAAGTGGATATACCAATAGCATCTACCTTCCAAGGTTGTTGTAAGGACAAAAAGATACAACATTCATAAAGTGCTTTGCCAACTTTAGATAGGGTAGGGGGATGAACGGTCATGGAAACAGAGACAAAGGCAGAGACAGCATTTCTTAATCACTTACTAGGCACTATGCTAAGCATTGGGGATACAAATACAAGCAAATGAGACAGCCCTTACCCTCAAGGAGCTTACATTCTAAAGGAGGAAGTAATTTATCTAGGAGAACTAGAAAAGGGAGGGAAGGAAGGACTCATACAGGGGAAGAGGACATGGGAAGTTGCAATGTGGCCTGTGCCCTGGCAAGATGAGGCACAGAAGCTTACCTGTGAGCCAGGGAAGAGCGGCAGGTAGGGTTTTGGACTTAGAATCATGAAGCCTTAGGTTCCAATCCTTCCTCAGATACTGGTGACTCTAGGCAAGTTACTTAATCTCTCTGGGCTTCAGTTTCCTTGTCTGTAAAATAAGGGCCTTGGACTGAATGACCTCTAAGGTCCCTTCTATCATTAAAATGTATGATGCTATGATATGTGGCCTTTATTTCAGCAGGAAGATTGCTTCACTGACTCTGAAGCTACTGGGTTAAATGGTAACAGTGGTGAATTCTCTGCTGGACCTTCCCTCTGTTGTTGTTGAGTCATTTTAGTGGTGTCCAACTCTCTGTGACCCCTTTTGGGGTTTTCTCAGCAAAAATACTGAAGTGGTTTGCCATTTCCTTCTTCAGCTCATTTTACAAATGACATGGTTAAGTGACTTGCCCAGGGTCACACAGTTAGTATGTGTCTGAGGCAGGATTTGAACTCAAGAAGATGAGTCATTCTGACTCCAAGCCCAGTGCTCTGTGCATTATGGCGCCACCTAGCTGCCCCTTCTCTCTATTACGAATGGCCATTCAATCCTTAGGCATCCACTAACCCTTACCTTAAGAGCCTGAGCATCCATGGTGCTTAGAAATGTTTCAAAGACTTAGCATGTCGCTGGATGAATCCCATTTGGCACGCAGAGAAACTGAGATCTTGTGTCTTATTAGCCTCAACCTTAGGGTGTGTAACAGCAAGCACCCTAGCACATCCAGGATGGCCTGCTAGCACAGGTTCTTTGGTCCGCTTTTAAAGGAAAAAATAGATTTTGAAGGGGTTAACAATTTTACTTTAATTAAACATATATATCATTCACTTAGTTCAGGGGAGAGAGTTCAGCACCCTGAACGTAGAGCAAATACAAGCAGAGAAATTAGCACAAGACCAACAGACAAGGCTTCCAACTGTTTGAGAAATTGATACATACATAGTCACCAGAGAGGAAAGCACCAACATCTGGATTTTCAAAGCTGGGGGGCTCCTTAACAGCTACCCAGAGTCTCGTCTGGCCAAATCACATGAACATTCTTCCCATGAATGAGCCCCCAAAGCAAAATGGTAACCTCAGAATACATATACAGCCAGAATGCATCACAACTCTCTGTGCTTTAGTGCCTAATTACCAAAAGATGTGAAAGCCTTCGTACAAGCAAGATTCCCCTTAAGCAAGCTCCCCACTAGGCAAGTTCTTCCCCTAATGGGCTCCACATGACTCAGGATGTATCACAGCTGTGAACTGAACACATGTGGTCACATTAGCCTATTAATGTTCAGGGAAGATCTTCCTATTTCTTTAACATTACAACGTGTCACATACGATTGTTGGTGTGAGTTTCAGTTTAGGGCAAAGAATTTGCCCATTCACTGGATCTCTGTTTGTGGGGGAAGTACATAAGTCCTCTCACCCTCTCCTGCTTTGTGTCTCCTAGTGGGGAAACCTATCAAGGTGGAGAAAAATACCAACCCATCCCAAGAGGAAGTGGACCGTCTGCACCAGCATTACATGACAGAACTGTGCAACCTCTTTGAAGCCCACAAGACCAAATACAATGTACCCCTGGACCAGCAGTTGGAATTCCGATGAGTCCACCACCTCCCATGCTCTCCCTCTGCTCTGTTCTTGAGTGACATCACAAGACAATGGAGCCCTGACTAGCAACTATGGTGCCTATAGCAAGCAAAAGGAACAATTCATATCCATCTTATTTGTACTTAAAGGATCATAGATTTAGAGGATATAGAATCCAATCCTTTATTTTACAGGTGAGGAAATGGAGGCCCAGAGACATGAAGTGACTCTCTTAAGGTCACACAACTAGTGTCAGAAAGAGGATTTGAACTTAGGTGTTCTTGACTCCAAAGGCAACACTGTATGCACTGACATACTTAGCTGCTCCACAATTAATGGTATGAAAAAATATCAAAAGTAATTAAGAAAGCTTGAATTGAGGGGGTTATGGAAAGGTAGGCACATTAATGCACTGTTAGGGAAGTTACAGAGTAGTAAAACTATTTTGGAAAGCAATTTGAAATCATGCAAATAAAGGACTAAAATGTTTATGCCCTTGGTCCTAGAAATTCTGCTGCTAGTCGTATATCCTGAGGAGGGCAATGATAAAAAGAAAGGCACCAGATACACCAAAGTACTGATAGCAGCACTTTTTGGTAGCAAAGAACTAAAAACAAAGTAGCTGCCGATCTACTGGGGAATGGCTAAACAAACTGTGGTCCATGAATGTGATGGAATATTTCTGTGCTGTAAGAAATTATATGTGTGATGAATACAGAGAAGTGTCAACAGATCTACATGAACTGATGCAGAGTGAAGTAAGCAGATCTAAGAAAACAATACTTACAGTAACTGCAACAAGGCAAATGGAAAGAACCACAAACCAATCGAAACTGAAAGTTGCAGAATTACAAAGAATGAGCTTAACCCCAAAGAGCTATGAGAACACCCCTCCCCCAACTCCTTTGTAGGAGAGGGCAATGATGGAGCATGGGTGTGGAATATTGTGTCTATTGTCAGTTTTTCAAAGTATTGGTTTTTCTATTTTTTTCTTCCTCATTTTCTTTTTTCTTTTTAAAGAAATCATTTGTTATATGGGATGGCTCTCTGGGAGGCAGGAAGGGAGAGAAGGATTCAGGGTAAAATTCAGACAACATGAAGACAAAAAAATCAATAAAAATTTTGTTGTAAAAATCTTTGGTTGAATGGGAATGGGAATAAAGGATTTAATTACTAATTATAGGATTGAGTCAGATGCCTGGGCCATACTCACAGTTTCATCACTACAGAAGGGGAATTGTTTCACTAACTCCAAAGCTCTTGCATTGAATGATGAAAGTTGAGTTCTGCACTATAGGGCCTTCTCCCCACTACCATTGGCTACTCTGCCCATAGACAGCTAGGGGCTGAAATAAAGTTGTTTGTTGTTGTTGAATCGTGTCCAACTCTTTGTGACCCCATGGACCATAGCACACAAAGCCCTTCAATCCTCCACTATCTCTCAAAGTCTGTCCAAACTCATGTTCATTTCTTCCATGACACTATCTATCCATCTCATCCTGTGCCATCCCCTTTTCCTTTTGCCTTCAATCTTTCCCAACATCAGGGTCTCTTCCAGTGAGTCCTGTTTTCTCATTATGTGGTCAAAGTATTTAAGTTTCAGCTTCAGCATTTGACCTTCCAGTGAATAGCCTGAAATAATTTCTTTAAGTATTAACTGTTTTGATCTCCTTGCTGTCCAACAGGCTCCCAAAAGTTTTCTCTACCACCACAGTTCAAAAGCATTGATTCTGCAGCACTCAGCTTTCTTTATAATCCAACTCTCACAGCCATACGTTGTTGCTGGAAAAAACCATAGCTTTGACCATATGGACCTTTGTTGGCAAAGTGACGTCTCTGCTTTTCAGTATGCTGTCCAGATTTGTCCATAGATTTCCTTTCAAGGAACAAGCATCTTTTAATTTCATGGCTACCATCACTACCTGCAGTGATCTTTGAGCCCAGGAATATAAAATCTGACACTGCTTCCATTTCTTCTCCCTCTATCTGCCAGGAAGTGATGGAACCAGTTGCCAAGATCTTAGTATTTTTCATGTTAAGCTTCAAGCCAGCTTTGACACTCTCCTCTTTTACCCTCATCAAGAAGCTTCTTAATTCCTTTTCACTTTCTGCCATCTGACTGTATCATCTGCATATCTGAGATGTTGCTGTTTCCCCCAGCAACCTTAATTCTGGCTATTGACTCATCCAGCCTGGCATTTCACATGATGTACTCTGCATATTTGTTCCTTCAAAATTTTGCTACTCTGAGGCAAAGTCCCAGTTGCCTGGCCTATCACTCAGCAAAGTAGATTATGGGTTCCCAAGATGTTTTTACTTTTGTCCCTTTGGAAGGCAATATGGGGTATTGGACTTGGAATCAGAAGACCTGTGTTCGAATCCTATCTCAGACACTTAATATTGTGTGACTCTGGGCAAGTCTCTTGACCTTTCTTGGCTTCAATTTCCTCATTGTGAAATGAAGGGGATAGACTCAGTAGCCTCTAAGATTCCTTCTTGCTCTAGCTCTATGTTCCTGCATTGCCCCAGGTACTTTCCCCTTAAACTTGTGATCCAGAAATCTTCTCCCTGTCGGAGGTGGGGCAAAAGAGAAACTTGATTACCCAGACCTGGACTAGGGGAGCAAGAAGGGAAGCTGCAGAAAATGTCCAGTGTTGGATGTCAAGTTTGGGATGAGACCTCCAAAGCTTATCCCCTGCCTAGTCACCTTCCTTACTCTATCTTCAGACTGCAGGACATGAACATCTCCAGTCCCATTGCTACACAAGAGTTCAAGAAACTGTCCTCCCCCTGAAAAGACCTTGATGATGGATAAAATACAAAATTTCATTAATTTACTACCTGTATGGCCATGGACCCTTTCCTTCTCGGACCTCAGTTTCTTATCTATAAAATGAAAGGGTTGGACTAGATAGGATTCTTAACTTGGGGTCCACAGATCCCTCACAAGGGACCCATAGATATATTTCAGAGCATCCATGAAGTTGGACAAGAAAAAATTATATCTATTTCAATATAATTGGTCTTCTTTGTAATCCTATGTATTTTATGTATTTAAAAGCATTATTTTGAGGAGACCATCAGCTTTACCCGAATGCCAAAGGAGTCCAAGAAATAAAAAAGGGTTAAAAACCTCTTTTCTAGATTATCTCTTTGGCCCCATCCTACTCTAAAACCTATGATCCTACAAGTTCATGTAAGGTCCTTCTGCCTTCTCTCTGTCTAGCACTATAGGCATGACATTAAGACACTCAAGTCTTTTCTTCCCTTATCCCAGCCATCTCCAAATCCACCTGTTTCAGGGAACCTGCTGGAGCTCAAACTTCATCTAAGAGGCAGAGAGGAGTCACTGACAATTTGGGGGCAAGGATTATTCAGCACAAGCAAATAGTTATATCTTACCAAGGTCATTTTGGAAGTGGGTGCTGAGTAAATCCAAGGAGGAGACCTGTTAGGAGATTGTTTTGATGGCCAAGGTATCAGTTGATAAGGAAAATGAGGGTCTGGACTGAGGTGGTAACTGTGGGAATTAAGAGAAAGGAATGGATGGAGATAGTTTCAAAGAGGATCTGTGGACTGGTTAGTGATGTATTGTTATTTTTGCTCAGTCATTTCAGTCATGTGTGACTCTTTGTGACCTCAGTTGGGGTTTTCTTGGCAAAGATACTGAAGTGGTTTGCCATGTCCTTCTCCAGATCATTTTTACAGATGAGGAAACTGAGGCAAACAGGTTAAGTGACTTGCTCACACAGCTAGTTAAGTCTCTGAGGCCAGTTTTGAACTCAGATCTTTCTGATTCCAGGCCTGGCATTCTATCCCCTGTATGACCAAGCTGCCCCAGTTAGATATGTAGGATGAGAGAAAGATGCCTAGATTTTGAGCCTAGGTGACTAGAGGTACCATCAAGAAAAATGGGGACGTTAAGGGGAGGAACACATTTTTTGGTGGGGAAGCTGGCAAGTTCCATGTTGGAAGTGTTGAGTTTGAGATGCCAGTGGAGCACCCAGGTGGAGTTACTTGGCAGGGAATTATAAATATAGAACTCTAACTCAAGCAAGAAAGAGGTCGGGGCTGGAGATACGGATTTAGGAGTCAACAGCATAAAGTCGATTATTGGGACTATGGAAGCGAATGAGACTGACAAAGAAAAGGGGGTAGAAAGAGAAGAGGGTTGGGCCTAAGGACACGTCCTCCACCCCCAGCCGAATTTTACTTCCAAGGCTACCCTCCACAATCATCTGATCCCCACAGCACCCAATGATTTGTATGTGAGGGCAAGGGCTGGGTCATTTTTCATCTTTGACTCCCCAGTGATCTGCACCTTGTGGATGCTTAAACATCTGCTCTGCTTCATTCACGGGTGAGCTGGAGCTAGCTTGAACCAGTGCTGGAGAGCCAATTGATAAATTTTCAGTATGAGCATTTACACTTTGGAAATCAGAGACAAAATATTTATAAAGCAGATTAAACTATAACTGTGTTGTGCATACATTTTTTTCCCTCTGGCCAGTTGACTGCTGAATATTAACCAGCACACCCTTGGTTCACTGAACTGAATTGAACGATTTATCAGATACTTGGAACTATCAGATGCTTTGCTGGAAGGAGGGAAGAGGAATAAGCATTTATTAAGACCAACTATATGCCAGGTTCTGTGCTAAGTGCTAGACATATTACTTCAGTTGATCCTCACAACCTTGTGAGGTAATCGCTATTATGACCTCCATTTTACAGATGAGGAAACTGAGGCAAACAGAAGGTAAGTGATTTGCCCAGAGTCACCCAGCTAATAAGTGTCTGAAGCTAGATTTAAACTGGTCTTCCATTGTGCCACTGGCTGTCGCTTTGCTGGCTTGTTTCAATGTAACCCTTGTGTCAAAGGCTCCTTCATGACCCAAAAGGCCTAATAGTCTTTAGTGACTTCTCACTTCTGATTACTTGGCCTCCATTCACATTTTCTGAGAAAGACCCTCCCTGATGGGTACGCGCTACCTCACCCCCATGAGATCATAAGGGGATGTGGATCAAAACATGAAGTTTACTTACAAGTTAGCGGAAACAGGTAAAATTTGCATTGGGCCCATAGAAATCAGTGATACCTCCCACAAACCCACCATAAGGAACCAAGTAACCACTAGGTTTATCAGACCTGGACATTTTACCTCCATTGTACTACTTGAACTCTCCTGGGCTGATAAATTAATTTATTAATACTGGCACATCATGCGCTAAATAAAAAGCTTCCACCTGTAGTTATGGTTGGGTTGCCCCAGCCTCAGGCTGAGGGTGTCTAATAAGATTTAATGTCATCTGAGACCCTGGCTGTGGTTGGGGAGGGGCAGGATGACTACACAAGCAGAAACTGATCAACATTGCCATGTGCATCCTTGGTCCATTCAACAGCAGATTCATCTTGCCTTGGCTGACCCCAGTATCTGAGAGAGAGAGCCTATCACCATGTTTGGTTATAACTGACCCAGCAGACACCTAGCAGGCACAACCAGGCATTAGTATCCTGTCCCGCTGCAGGCCTACTTTTACTGTGCTCGGATGCTCTCCACAGTTCAGCCCCCCTCCAGCAGAGGGCTAGATGAGATGAAAACACGCATAGTTAGAACTTAATATGACATGAAGTAACTCAGGATATGGAGATTGGAATGCATCAATGAATGGAAAAATCATTTATTAAACTTTTATTCTGGACTAGGCACTGTGCTAAGTGATGGGGACGCGAAGATTAGAAAAAAAGAGATAGTGCCTGTCTTCAAGTAGCTTACACTCTAACTGGGAAGACAACACAGAGAGCGATGACATAACTATCTGTGTATCTCCTCACTAGTCTGTTCTAGACAGTTCAACTGTCCTCCAGCAAAAGGCATTCATTCTCCCTCCCCAGCTCTGCCCCCTTTCACAGGAGACCTGCTATCTGACCTAGCCTTTACGGGACTAATTAGAAACCTGAAAATGACAATCACGTGCCCTGTAAGTCTTTATCTTTACAGTTTATCCAGCCATCCAGAGACTTCATCTTCTACCTACCTCCACTGACCTGCTCCTTCCTACTCAGATCAGCACCCTCCATGCTAGACCTGAAAACTGGTCCTCCATACCTGGGTCTTCCTGAATCCAGTTCATCCTTGGAGCTCTTAACCTAGAGCCCAAGTTAGCTGACTGGTGACTGAGTTTGTGCAAACTAGCCTACTTCTCCTGCTAAAAACCTATGGTCTGGCCATAAGCACCAGACCATGTTTCAGCCTCACATCCCATACAGCCCATCCCACCACCTGCCTGCTCTTCTGTCCTACCCATACCCCTTCCCATCACTCCAGAACAAAACTCTCTTCCCTGGTCATCCCTCCCTTCTATGCAATGTCTTTCCCATTAAATGTAAGGTCCTTGAAGACAGAGACAGGTTTTGTTTGTTTGTTTGTTTGTTTGTTTGTTTGTTTGGAGGAGGGGAAGGCAAGGCAATTGGGGTTAAGTGACTTGTCCAAGGTCACACAGCTAGTAAGTGTGTCAAGTGTCTGAGGTCATATTTGAACTCAGGTCCTCCTGACTCTACTCACTGCGCCATCTAGCTGCCCCAAGAAATAGGTTTAAAAAAAAAACTTTTATATCTCAACACTTAGCACAGGGCCTGGAACAGAGTAAGTGCTTAATAAAGGGACCTCTCCTTGCTGAGATTCTGTCTCCCCTAGCTCTGATGTTTTGTGTTCTAAGGGCCCTTCCATCTATAACATCCTATATCATAAGGTCACTTCCAGACATTCTCTCTTCTAAGGTTTCTTCTAGCTCTGACATTCTATACTAGAAAATCTCCTTCAGATCTGACATTTTATTTGCTTCTGCTCTAAGATACTCTGATCCTAAACTTGGTTATTGGAGAACTACTGATTTTGCAAAGGCTCCTCAAAGGTTACTGTAATTACTCTTTCAACTGCACAATCTCTAACATTGGTTCCATGGGGAAACTATCTTCCCAGTCCCAACTCAAAAATACAGAAACACATCTCCCCCGGCACTGGTACAACCAGGGCAGCCAGGCTGGGGAAAATACATACCCCTGGGCACCAATGGTTTATCTAACATACTGGCTGGCCAGGGACCTCTTGGTTGAAGCCCTAGGAGCTAGCAACCTTTGCCACTCCCTGGCCTTTACCTACCTTTGTGGTTTACCTTGGATGCATTGCTCTAGACAGGGCTTCTTAAACTTCTTCCACTCATGACCCTTTCAGCCCTTCTTAAACTGTGGGTTGCTGTCTAGGGTCATCTGCCAAGTCAAATCAATAAGCATTTATTTTTGGTTTTGTTTCTTCTCTCTCACGATTCATTCCATTGGTCATAAATCTTCTTTGCAACTTGACTGTTGTATAAATAAGTTTAATGCGAAGGTTTATGTAGAATCTATATTGGACTGCATGACTTCTTGGGAGGGGAGAGGAGGGAAGAAAATTTGAAACTCAAGAACATGTAAAACTAAGTGTTGTAAACTAAAAATTAAAAATCTAATAAAAAAAGAAACCCCACCCCCCCCAAAAAACAGCTACTAAGTGGGAGGCACTATGCTTGCAGGAGATGTAAAGAAAGTCATAATAGAGTCTTTGCCTCCAAAGAGCTCACAATCTTATGAGGGAGACAACTACATATGAACAAAATATCTACAGGAGAGCTTAGAGTTAATTAAAGAGGGGAGGCAGAGGCATTAGGGGGACTGGGGAGGCTTCTTGCAGAATGAAGGATATGAGCTGAAGTTTGAGAAAGCTAGGAGAAGGAGAGGAAGAAGAAAAGAATTCCAGTTCTGGAGCTGGCCAGTGAAAATGCACTGAATCAGAAGAAGGAATGTCTTGTTCAAGGAACAGTTAAGGCCAGTGTCACTCAGTCACAGATTATGTGGAGGAGAGTAAGGTCTAAGGCAACTGGAAAGGTAGGAAGGAGCCAAGGGCTTTCTGAAAGGCTGCATAATGCATAATGAAAGGCTTAAAAATAACACAGAGGATTTTGTATTTGATCATGGTGGCAATAGTAAAACACTAGGGTTTATTGAATAAGGGGTTACATAGTCAACTTTTCACTTTAGGGAGATCACTTTGATAGCTGAGTGGAGGATGGATTGGAGAAAGAAGAGGCCTGAGGCAAGGAGACCAGTCGGGAGGCTGTTTCAATAGTCTAGGTATGGGGCCCTGCCCTAGGGTGGTAACAGAGTCAGAGGAGGGAAGGGGATAAATATGAGAGATGCAGCAAAGGTAGAAGTGAGGATCTGTCAACAGAATACATATGAGGGAGTGGTAGAGAAAGTGAGGATTTGAGAATGACACCTAGGTTTTAATCCTGTTTAATGTGAAGTTTAGGGGTGCCCTTGACATTAATAGGCAAGTTAGGAAGAGGGGAGGGCTTTAGAGGAAAGGTAATGAGTTCATTTTGGAACATGTTGAGCTTAAAATATCTATGATACACCCAGTTTGAGACATCCAATGGAAAACTAGAGATGTGAGACTGGAGGTCAGGAGAGACTAGGGGTAGATGAACAGATCTGAAAGCTATTTGGAGTAAATAATTGAATCCATGGGAGCTGAAGAGATCACCAAGTGAAGCAGTGGAGGGGGAAAAGAGAAGAGGGCCCAGGACAGAGCCCTGGGGGACACTCACGGTTAGTGGGTATGACCTGAATAAAATATAGCAAAGGAGATTGAGAAGGAGCAGTCAGAGAAGTAGGAGGAGAATCAGGAGAGAGCAGAGTCATGAAAACATAGAGTGACAGAAGTGTTAAGGAGAAGGTAATCAACAGTATCAAAGGCTGTCAAGAAGGATTTGTATTACTGTGACTAATATGGTAATGTTTTACATAATTGCACATATATAACCTATATGAAATTGCGTATCCTTTTAGGAAGGTGGGAGGGGAGGAAGAGAGAAAGAAAAAATTTGAACTTCAAGTCTTATAAAAATGAATGCTAAACATTGTCTTTACATATAGTGGGGGAAAACACTATTTTTTAAAATAAACTAAAAAAGAGAAAAAAATCCTTTTTGAGCTCTTAAAAAAAGACAGATTAGTATTAAGAAGAAATCATTAGATTTAGTAGCTAAGAGACTATTGGTAACTTTAAAGTAAGAATGTGTAAAGTAAGGATGTGATGGAGCATTTCAGTGCAAGCATTTGCAGCTTAGAAATCAACAAAGCAGAATTCGTTTTATGGTTGTGTTGATTGTCTAGATTTAAGAAAGTGATAGAGGAAATGTTAATGGTGCAGTTAAACTTAAAAACGTGTCATGCTTACTTTTCTTCTTCAGAGACCCAGATGTTAAACATTGTTAAAAAAGCATTCTCTTGCTTTGGCAAGAGCAGTTTCAGTTGAGGTCAGGAGCCAGACTGTAGGGTTAAGAGAGTGAGATGAAAGGAACTGGAGGTGTAGATTTTAGATAGCCTTATCAAGAAGTTTTTCCAGGAAAGAGATGAGAAATAAAAGATGATTGCTGGCATGCAGGGAGAGAGGCAGATGGGTCAAATGAAGGGTTTTTTTTTGGTTTTGTTTGTTTTTTAGTTTGTAGGCTATATGGGTGTGTTTGTAGGCAGTAGGGAAATAGCCAGTAGATGGGAAGAGATGATTAATAAGAGAGCAGGGATGATAAAGAAAGCAATCTATTGCAGAAAACAGGATGGAATGAGATAATTTGTGCATATATAGAAAGAAATTTGCATGGCAAAGAAAGGGAACATCTTTTCATGTGAGATTGTGAAGGAGGACATAATGTCAGTTGTCAACTGAGTGATGTAAAGTAAGGAGAGAAGAAGGAGCTCTGGGAAAATGACCTCAATTTTTTCAGTGAAATATAAGGCAAGGTTCTCAGCTCAGAAGGTGGGGGAGGGGAAGCCATGGTGGGTTTGTAGAGGGATGAAAAGATTTGTAAAAGCTGTTGTGGTGAGTGACATAGTGAATCAATTACAAAGGTGTAAAAGGATTGCCTTGCCACATGGAGGTCCCAGGTGAGATTACATAACATAGATATGTAGTCTGTATGGTAGTTACCATTCCTTTTTTCTCAGTGGGGGAAAGTAAGCACCATAGTGCTTTAAAACCATCCCCACTTCAGATTACTGAGCAATAGGGAGAACCTATTTTAGCTCTTTTAATTTTAACTCTAATCTAGATTAGTGGGGGATGGGGAGGAGCAAAGGACTTTATTTCCGGTGTTCTCTCTCTCTCTCTCTCCCCCTCTTCCTTTCTCCCTCTCTGTCCCCCACCCCAGGTGATTCTTTCCTTCGCCATGTCTCTGTCTAAACTGCTATTACCACCAAAATCTTTCTGGTCACCTCTGCCCTACTGCATAGGTGCCTCAGAAGGGGGCAATGCCATCTGCCTTTTACTGTCTCACAAGGCCCTGAACCAAAGGAAAGAAGGCATAAATGGAATGCAGCTCCATCTTGGGCATAGGCTTGGATGCCCTCACTGCCCTTTTAAATGTATAGGGCTTTCATAAGCCAGGAGTTCCCCACTCACATGACTTTCTAAAAATGACTGATTTTCCTTTAGAATTTTAGACTGCAATGGCCTACCTGTCCTTTCTCTCAACTCTTTGAAATCCACCCTCCCAGAATAAAGGATGAACATCATATTAACCTGCTTTATTCTCCTTTCACTCCTAAGATTCCTAGAATTTCTATTTCAGCAAGGACCGTATTTATAAGGGTGTTGCAACAATCTGCTAGCAGTTGCTGTAAGGGTGTAAGACCTGCCAACAACCAGCACACAGAAAGCTGCCAACACAGGTTCTTTTGATCTGCTTTACTAAGGAAAGTAACATTAAGGGGTTAACAATCTCAGTTTAATCCAACATACAAATATCATTCACTTAGTTCAGGGGGAAAAGCCAGCGCCCTGAACTTCAGAGCAAATACAAACAAATTACAAACAAACATTTATAAACAGACCAAATACAATTCATAGTTACCAAGAAACCATCACCATCTGAGTTCAGCCAGGAGGCCCTTAGAGTGGCTGCCCAGAGTCCCCAGCCTCCAGGAGTGAGAGCCTTGAGCAAATGGCTCCGTTCTCTCTTTTTATACACTCTTTAGCCCGTCATCAAACGTCATGAGCGACCAGAACTCAGGCTCCTACTATTGCATCTGGTCTTAGCAACTCCCCTTAGAACCCTGAGGGCTTCGTGCCCACATAGGCTTAGCACCTAGTAGATAGAGGTTTGGGCCTGGGGCTTTGCACCTAGTAAGGCTCAGTCAAAGACACCCAACTTAATTGATATTACAAAGGGATGGTCAAAAAATCACAGAGAAAATTCACTCTTTACTAGAAGCAAACTTTAAGTTCTCCCACTTCAACTAGGAGTGGTCCTAGTTTCTCAAACTTTATTACTTTAGCATTTTACAACTCATTTTTGCTTCAGGGGTTGATAGGCAATACAGATTGGAAGTTTGCCGTGGTTAACATTTTTCTGGGGTTTCATACTGGGCAGCTAGGTGGCATAATGGATAGAGCACTGGGCTTGGAATCAAGAAGACTCATTTTCCTGACTGCAAATCTGGCCTCAGATATTTACTAGCTGTGTGACCCTGGACAAGTCACTTAACCCTGTTTGCCTCAGTTCCTCATCTGTAAAATGAGCTGGAGAAGGAAAGGACAAATCCCTGCATTATCTGTGCTGAGAAAACTCCAAATGGGATTGCAAAGAGTTGAACGTGATTGACCAATCATGTATTCACTGCGTGTGTGTGTGTGTGTGTGTGTGTGTGTGTGTGTGTGTGAGTGAAACTCCAGCATGTGATTATTCTTAATTTGCAAATTAAAGATAAACAGGATGTCATTATAGGTGCTCATTGTTAACTGTTATTGCAACGTGAGAAACATAATAATAATATCCTGGTCCTGGGTGGGTGAACAATAGAAATTTTGGTGTTGCAATAGTAAATCTATTCATTAATAGATTAATACTAAGACATCTGAGTTACTATAATGGAATGCAAGTGTGAAAGATCTTACTATCTTCAATCTGAATTTTTGGTCAACTCCATATCCCAAGCAACTAAGTAAATGAGTTTTCAGGCTTGCCATCTGATAGTTATATATTCATGTACAAGATTAGGTTCTTGAAGTATCTCATTCTTTCAGGATGAGATGAAGACAAAATATATCCTCAAAAGAGAAGTTTTGGGTGAATTATAAGTTCCTAATTTGATGTTCTATTTATAGATCTGTTGTTAATAGGATTAGATTCACAAGTTCTGGGATATCGATGTATTTTATCTTGTTTTTACATCACAAACGTTTTAATCTTTTTTGAATTTTCATTATTTTTCCCAATTACATGTAAAAACAATTTTTAACATTCTCAAACTGATTCTGCATAAGTGGATGACTTTACACAATCTCCTCTTTGGTGGTAATCATATTCATGTTGCAGTAGCACAATCAGACCTATATCGCCCATCTACCATCATCTTAATCACTGCTGCTTATAATTTGGGAATCCCTTGGGAATCAGTTCGTTGCACCAAGGGAGACATTGTAAACACAAGTAACATACAGTCCCCAAGAGGACACACAAGAGAAATCCACAAATATTCTTCAGCCATGAGGGATTTGGGAACCCAGAGGTTAGCCATTCTCATGGGAACCAGGGTTCCTTCCCATCTTCCGGGAACCCATTCCAAGCTTTCTAAATCAATATGGGTATGAATGTAACTGAAATTATCAGGAACCTTGGTGCAGCAGTGCTCCTGACCTCTAAGAAGGGCATACCCCTCCCTTCTCCGCCAGGAGGAAGTCCAGAGCCTGCCTATTTTTAAGGCCACAGGACTGTGTCTAGACTTCAGTATGAAGGTCCTGCACTGTGCCTATGGTTTCATTAACAAATACATGGAAAAAATTTGTTCATGTTATTCAAGAGCACCAAATTGCATCTGGTCCCATACATGGGCAATAGAATGGAAAATGTTCAGTTTCATGGAAGCATTCGGTTTCACTCACTAAAGGGGCAAATGTAGCAGAAACTTGGGATGATTGAACCCTAAAAACTTAGAATTCCAAATTCTCTCCCTCTCCTCCCCCCTTCCCTGAGACAGTAAGCAATTTGATATAGGTTATATATGTTGCAAGTATGCAAAACATATTTACATATTAGTCATGTTGTAAAACATTTATGAATTATTCCTACTTTGGGAGAGGTCTCTTGTAACAAAGTAAAACAGTTACATAAAACTTATAATACAGTGACCTCATCTGCAAGTCCATGCAACAGTTTATATCTGTTTTATTTTTTTACCTTCCATGCCCCATCCTATTTTAAAAAAAAAGTGGTCATATGATTAGTAACTGTTTGAACTAGGACCAAATTTAATAGACTAGCTGTGGCATAGTGGATAGACGAGTTCAAAATCCTGCCTTAGACACTTTGACATGTGACACTGTCTCAGCCTTACCCTCTCCCTCTCTAAACCGGGGATAACATCACCTACATCACAGAGTGGTTGTGAAAATCAATGAGAAAATATATAAAATGCTTTGCAGACCTTAAAGCACTATGTAAATTTCTAGCAATGATTACTTATTCAGCGTCATTCTATGTGTCAGGCACTATGCTGGCTGTTGGGGATCCAAAGAGAAAAACTAAGTCATCGAAGACTTCAAAGACTACATGCTCCTAGTGGGGTGGGGGTGGAGGGGAGGAGGAAATACAAGATAAGTATATACAGGATATATAGACTAAGGAAATTTGAAAGTAGTGGGAGGGGGGCACCAAAAAGAGGCTAGCTTAGTAAAGCTTCCTGCAAAAGGTAGCACCAGATTTATGTTTTGGAGCCAAATCTTCTAAATTCAAGTCCAATGCTCCAACTATAAAAAATCTTACCTAAACCCCTATTACATACAAAACCTTATGCCTGGCATTGGGGACACAGAGCTGAAATGAGATTCAGACCAGGTCTTTGGGGAAATTACAATCTAGAATTAAACTGCTACGGATGACTCAAAAAAAAAATAGGAAGTGAGGTAATCTGACTGGGGGAAGGGGGCCAGGGTGAACTTGAGGGTTGTGGCGAAAATAGGAAAGGTTTGCAACAGATGAAGTGGATTCTGCTGGCCTGGCAGAATAGGGAGAGCTGGAGGAACTAAAATGAAGAACAGAGTGTGGATGCAGGAGAGCTAAAAGGTTGAGAGGTGGTGACTAGAGGGAGGAATTTTAGAGTTCAAGATTCTGGAGATCCAGGTTATAAAAATTATTGCCAAGATTAATTCCTCCGCGTCTCTCACCTCTATCCATTTCCACTCTTTGAGATACTTACTGCATCCCTACCACTTCCCCGGAATCTTCAGTATTTCCTTCCGGAATGATTTCTTCAATTCAGATTCAATAAACATTTCTAGGTGCATATGACGTACCAGACCCCGTGAGGGACACTGGTGACACAAAGCTATCCCTGCCTACAAGGAGCTTAAGTTCTATTGAGGACTGCAACATTTACATAGATGAACAATCTTAAAATAATCTGAGTCAGAACTCCTCAAATAGCCAAGCTGGGGATACCAGAAAGCTTCTCCTTACAAGCGTGGGCGTAGAAGCCTTTTGGGAAGCTAAGGATTGTAAAATGCAGAAAGGAGGATTTCGGGGATGCGTTTCAGGAATGTGAGTCTGGCAGTGCAAATACGCTCAAGGTAAGAGCAGAAATTCGGATATTAGGAAGCAGCTGGGCGGCAAATTAAAGTATACAAAGCAGGCAAGATCAAACCCTCAATTTGGCTTTTAAAGCCTTTGGTGATCTGCCCCCACCCCTAATTTTTACATCTTCCCTGGGGCACGAATTCTCAACTCCACCCATTTTTTACTTCAAATTTACAGTCTTCCTTACTCGACCCTAATGGATGAGAATCCTAGCCCTCATCTTCCTCAGCCCCGCCCCCAAGGTTAGCCACGTGACTCAGTCCCAGGTGGGCTGTTCCGCCACGCTTCCTCCACCTACCCTCACCCAAAAACCAGGAGTGGCAAAGCCGGTTCACACCGTCCATGTCCCTCCTGGCTGCCTCAGTCCCACCCCTTCCTGGAGAGTTTCGGTCCTGCCAGCTTCCATACGGGAGCAGACGCCCCTTCCTCCCCCCACCCCGTTAGCTCCCTCTCTCCGCACCGTGCAAGCTCCGGAACCCCCACTCTGCCTCCCTCCCTCTTCGTTCTTCTCCAAGGTGGCGCCCCAATTTCCCCTCTTCTATGATGCCCCCGCCCTTGGGTTTCTGTCTTCCCCACCCGTGGGAACGACTCTCTGCAAACCAACCTCTTAGTGGCCGCCACCTGGGACCTTTTTCACTGGCTCCTCTCCACTTATTTGTTAGGAAAGAGGGCTTAGCTTTTTTTTTTTTTTTTGGGCGGGGGATGAGATAAAGTTAAGGCGGAAGTTGGGGGGGGGGGGTGAGGTAGTGACAGTGATAACCAAAAAGAAAAGCCTTCTCATTGAAATATTTAAAAACACCCGAAAGAGTAGAAGGAAGTTCAGAAGGGGATACAGACAAGCAGGACCGTGTTGGAACAACCTTGTGAAATGGGATATATGCTTTTTAAAAAGACAAACTGCTAATGATAGAAATTTATGGCGTCATATACAATCCTCTTTTTTCCTTTTTTTGTATAGGAAACATTTGTATTGATGTTCGTCAGTTTCATAATTAAAGGAAATTAGAAAAACTTCAAGCTTCTGGCATGTAATTACTAAATCACTCTAGGCAAGTCATTTAACCTCTGTCCCTCAGCGCCCATTTGTAAAATGAAGTTGGACTCAGTGGCTTCTAAGGTCCAAATCTATGACCCCACTATCCTATGAACCAATATTTTTCATCTACCTGCAGGACATCTCCACTTGGATAGTCTGTTGGCAGCTGAAATCCAACATGTCCAGAAATGAATCTGGCATCTTCTCCCCTAAACCTCCTCCATATCTCTATATCTGTTGGTGGCTCAGTATCCTCCCAGTCTTTGCTTGCTCCCCACTACCTCTAGGATAAATTACAAGCTGCTTATCCTGGTATTCCAGGCCCAACAGTATGGAACCAACTCCTTTTTTTTGCAGCTCTGTCTCACACTCCTCCTCCTCAAATGCCTTATGGTGCACCTAAACCAGGCTGCTTCCTCCGTTATGGCATTGGCATCTAGTCAATACCCATGACATGCCAGTGATTCATCAAATAGTTATTGAGCAAAATGAAATGCCATGAGGGCACAATACCTGTACAAAAATGTACTTCAGTGACTTTACAATGTCTTGTCACACACAGGGAGTAGCCTCTTGGGGCATCGGAAAGCTTGAATAAATGATCCCCCCTACAACATATCTTACAAATGACTATCCAGCCTCCACTTGAAGACCTAGCAGTGGTGAGAAACCTGTAGCCCTGAGGCCACATGTGTCCCTCTAGGTACCAAACTTGGATCTAGTCAAAGGGCCGCACTTGAGGACCTAGAGGGCCACATGTGGCCGAAGGTTACACACACACACACACACACACACACACGGAGGATTTACTGCTTAACAAAGCAGACCATTCCAGTTTTGGAAGGAACCAAGGGTTGGGAAGTTTTTCCTCACTAAAGAGCTTAAAATCTGCCTCTTCAATTTCTACCCATTGGTCCTAAGTCTGCCCTCTGAGAGTGAGCAGTATTATGTCCAATGACTCTTCCATATGACAGCCCTTGGAAGACTTGGAAATAGTGAAAATGGTTCCTTTCATTCTCTTAAACTTCTACATATGAAAACACTACGTACCCTTCAAAGCCCAGCTTAGGTACCAACTCCTTCCAGAAGCCTTCCTTGATTATCTCCAGGCAGAAAGGAACAGAACTGTTCTTATTAAACATTCTACCCATTGGTATAGGTGGAGTTTTTTGAGTCTCCTTAATGAAATGTTAATGCTTTGACAAGGTTGACACTCTGCTGATTTACAGGGATGAAGCCCTCTAATTTTGAGGCTCTCTTTGACAAGGTATGATAGGACTAATTACAATGTTTCTATTACCCTGACTTCTTTTACTCCACCCAATGGGAATGCCCATGATCTTCCTTCTTCCTTAATCCTTAGGGATTAATTTTCCCTAAAAGGAGACAAAGATGTCTCTGGGACCAGATTGGGTGGCTTCCATTATGCAACTTCTTTGTCATCAAAAGGCATGAAAAGTCCCAGTCGTGAACAGGTCATGTCCCTTAAATTGGGTGGATTTCAGATGAATATGGTAGTTATCATGTCTTTCTCCATATGCTGCCCTGATAATCAGATACATTTCCATATGAAGATTAAGGAACAGCTAATCGAGATAGTCACAAGCACTTGTGAAGAGATCTCTCAGTTCTTTTTATTTTTTTCTTTAATTCTTCTGGAAATTCTTGTTGGGGATGTGTCTAATCTGCAATTTTTTTTTAGTCATTGCCTTCTGATTTTGTGTCTTGAGCTTCCCTGTCACCACAGTAGACTTTTATGGTCAGGTTCTTTTTTTTTTCTTTTTCCCCCTAGCCTACTTATTGACTCTATGTTGGATTTTATGTTGTGTTGAGCTCTGCTCACCTCTGGGGGGAATGTCTGGCCTGAGCTTATGTCTTTTAAATCCTTATGCTGTTTTCACAGCTTAATTTGGGGCCTTGTAAGTTTTTGGTGCTTCCAAAGTGGTAGAATCCAGGGAAAAGTCTGGGTAATGGGCAATAGAGCTCCCACGTGGTACCTGTTACTTCACCAAGTTCTAGCACAAGGGTCCCTTGGGATCTCTTTCTGTCCAAGTGGTCAGTTCACTTACTTTGTGGATACTGGGCTGCTCCCTGACACTGCCAACACAACTTGCTACCTCTTTTGCCTCTTATGGCACTGCTACTGCTTCTGCTGCTGCATTGTACTCCTGGCCAGCTCCCATACCAACGTCCACAGACCTCTCTGTCTTCCTAAAATGCCCTGATCTGGGAAAAAAAAAGGGACTCACTGTGACTTTTTCTTGGCTTTCCTGATTCAAATTCAGTTTGGCATTTTTTTAGGTTATAGTGTTTAGGTTGGAGTATTTTGGGAGATCTGGGCAAAAATGCTGACTCTCATGCCACCATCTTGACTCTATCCAAAGGGATCTCTCTGGATGGGAGTGAAGACTGAGAAGTCCTAAGCTAGGTATCAACACTGAGGCCTCTGACCCAGAGATTCCAATTCTTGCTGAGATCCTAGTCATGAGACCAGAGAAGAAGAAAAGACTTGGGGTAGAGATTTGGGAACTTTGACTGGTGATAAGAAAACTCTAAGCTTATCTTACCACTTCTTTTGGGAGGAGTAAGACTCCTTGCTCTGAGGTAGCAGACAATTAGGCAAACTATTAGAGAGCTTGGCTGGTTGCTGAAGTTCAAACAAAAACCCAAGGGAGGAGTCCCAGTAACAATAATTCCTGAGGACTATATTAGGAAGGCAGAATTTATGATTTCAAAGAGAATCTCATATGTGCCTAAAAGGTCCGGAACTGCAGGATATAAGGAATTCTCTAGGCAGAAGGCAGGAGAACTAAAGCATGTATTTACACTCCACAGTAACAAGCCCACAAACCAGCATCCCCATTTTGATATTTTCATCAAAAGCTTCCAGGCCCAATAAGTCCGCCTCACAAAGGTAACCAGGAGGCCACAGAGAAGCGAGATGGTATAAGGCAAAATCGTATACATGCTTCCCCTCTACGGTAAGAAGATTACCCACTAGCCTCCAGTCAGCTCTGCTACCGGCAGCTCAGCTTCGGCTGTAGGCGTCTCTGGCTCCAACCGGAAAAGGAAGAGAGATCTTCAAGCTGTCCTCTCCCCTCTAATAGAGTTTTTGACATCATCAAGCGCCGCCTGAACGACCAGGGCTGATTGGTTCTTGACTTGGCCCCTCCCCCTAGCATAGACCAGGTTACCTAACACACCTCCCCTCAGCCAGCCCCATGACTCATCACACAGGAAGTTCTCTGATTTCTGGCATGGTCGCTGGGCTTCCTGCCCCGGAAGAGCAAGCCCCAGTGTCCAGGGAAGCTCAATGAGGTAAGCTGAGTCATTCCAAGAAAACAAAGTCCATTCTGGTTACAAGGACATAGTCGATGGAGCCAAAGGTGAGCATTTCCAAAGACTACTACTGACCTCCTGCTGGCTTCTAAAATCCCATCTTTTTTTGGAAGCCTCTCCTAACTCCTCTTAATTCTAGTGCCCTCCCTCTGTTAATTATTTCTTATTTATCCTGTATATAGTTTGCTTTGTGTAGATTTGTTTGCTTGTTGTCTCCCTGAATTAGATTGTAAACTCCTTGAGGGCAGGGATTATCTTTTGCCTTTTTTTTGTATCCTCTTTTTATACCAGCACAGTGCCTGGCACATAGTAGTACTTAATAAATGTTTATTGATTGATTGATTGATAGCCCGGAGGAGTTCTCTTGAAAAATTTTTTCACAGTTACTAGTGCCAACTGTATTTCATCCCATTCACCTCACCCCTGTATTCTATTTGCTCTTCTTTCACCTTGTCTCTCCTTAAAAGTGTTCAGAGGAGTTCTCTGAGGACAAACTTTATAGAGTCAACTAAATTTATTAGAACCTCTAGGTGGGGGGAAATGTTCTTTATCTCTTTTTAGGTGACAGCACTGGGAAATTATTCACATTTGTCCTATTGAATTATTATTTTATGAAATGAGGGCAGGCATGCTTAGTTCTTTGGATACTCTCCAGAAAAAACCACAATAACAGTGGGAAACAGGATTGTAAACATGCATTAATAACCACAGAGGATGTGCCCAGAAAATACCAAGACAAGCAGTGAAAGAGGTACAGGGGCAGACAGAAGGGGGCAGGGGATGGTGAGAGGAGGCAGGCATTGTAGGGGAAGAGGATGGAGAGGGGGAAAGGCCGAGAGTATTACTCGTGTAACCATGGATTGGAGTCTGGAGCACTAAGCAGCATGGATCCAAGAGAAGAGTGCTGGGGGGAGGAGAGTGGGACAGGAGTTTGAGCCCTCATTTTTATAGATTCTGGGGGGGGGCAGACTAAATCTTATCTGTTCTACCTTGGGATTAGTTTGTTAACATATCCAAATCATTTCTGTCAGTAAAACTTTAAAGGTAACTAGTCCATATCATCTCAAAATTATCAACATCATTTGGTCATCTGCAAGTCTTTGCTGCAGAGGTCTGGAATGTGGGATTTACATTTCATAGGACCCAAGGGCTCTGACAACAGCACCTGGATGGCTTCTGCTGATTTATTACACATTATGTGGTGATGAATGTGAATTCAGGATGTGAATTTTGGTTAATATATGATACAATTTGTAAATTGTGCTCCTTTGATTTGGGGAATGATTTGTATGAGACCTCCAGTATCCCCTTTGCATTCCTATTTCCTGCTATTGCTCCTTCATACTGCCTACTTATAAACTTATTTACTATACTGACTAGAAGGGGACCAGAACATGGCACAATATTAACACATCTATAAAGATGAATCCTCACCCCCTCCTAACAACCCTTTGCAGCTAGCTCCTGATAGAGATCTGCAAGGGAAGCGGGGAGGGGTGAAGTTCTTAAAGGAAATGGGTTTGAAAAATTGGACTTATGTGGCAGCTCCCAAGGTCTGCCATGTGCTATGCCTATTCTATCTTAGGGGCAATTAGGCCATGATTTCTGGGTAGATCTCACCCAAATGGCTTCAGACTTTAACTATGGGTCTGTCCCTCTACATACAGATGTGTGTATAAAGGTGTGGGCTGAATAATTGCTGGACTTTGAGCAAGAGGTGGGACATTTGTCACTTGGGTCAATATTGCTGTCATTAGGAACAAACATTCTGAAAACAGGGAGAATTCAGATAGCAATGATGTCTTTTTCCAGAGGGAGCTTTGGGTGTGGCTTCACAGACACAGAGTTGATGAGAAAGCAATTGGTGGCCGGCCCATGGAGGTGCTAGTAAAAATGTACAGAGAATTCAGCACCAGGACGCTAGGGCTGTTCAGCCCTATCCAAGCATGAGGTATCCTCTAAAGCCCCTGCCCCATCTGAGTCATTTAGAGAAGGCTACAGAAGGCAGACCATGGAGGGAAGAAGTATTATGGGCTCAGAATGTGTGTGGGAGGGTCCTTTCAGCAACCTCTAGGCATGTTACAAAATGAAAATACTTAGAGTTACCTATACCAAGAAGGAAAAATGGTACCTGGAATTTACGATAGAATACAGGGAGCTGAATAAAGTCATCTTGCTCATCAGTATAGCTGATGATAACCTACTAGTTTGAATGGTATGGTATAGGGCTATCAACCTTGCCAATGTTTTTTTTTTTTCCCTGTGGCTGAAACTAGTCAGGAGCAGTTTGCTTTCACCTAAAAAAAAGTCCTCCAGAGCTACCTGAATACTCCATCCTGCTACATTAGGAAGGGCCTGAAAGAGGCCTCCCTTCCTGAGGGCATCAATGCCATGCATTGATGGCACAATGTCAACAGGTCCAGATGAAAGCAGAGGGACAGAGGCCTTGGATCAGATGGCCTACATGAGGACAAGGGGTGGGAAATCAACTCTAAGAAAATCCAAGGTCCATCCCACTCAGTCAAGTATTAGGGAATAGAGTAGATGGAGAAAACCCAGAGGATTTCAATCACAATCTGGAATAAGTTACTGACACTAGCTTCTCTATAATCTAAGAAGAAATCCTAGAAATTGGTTTCTTCAGGTTTTAAAGAATCCACGTTCTCTACCTGAGTATCCTTATGGCCACCATTTACAGAATCTTCTGTAAGTCTGCATCTTTCTTTTACTTTATTTTATTTTCATTTTTTATTTTTTTAAATTTTATTATTTATTTAATATTTTAGTTTTCAACATTGATTTTCGCAAGATTTTCAGTTACAAGTCTTCCTTTGAAGGCATTCTTCTCCTCATTGGCTTTTTGGAGCTCTGTTGCAATTTGGGCTGGTCTATTTTTAAGGTGTTATTTTCTTCAGTATTTCTTTGGGTCTCCTTTAGCAAGTTGTTGACTTGTTTTTTATGGTTTTCTTGCATCTCTTTCATTTCTCTTCCGAATTTTTCCTCTGCTTCTCTTACTTGCTTTTCCAAATCCTTTTTGAGCTCTTCCATGGCCTGAGACCAATTCATATTTTTCTTGGAGGCTTTTGATGTAGGATCTTTGACTTTGTTGACTTCTTCTGGCTGCATGTTTTGATCTTCTTTGTCACCAAAAACAGATTCTAGAGTCTGAGTCTGAGTCTGCATCCTTTTTCACTGCCTGGCCATGTTCCTAGCCAACTACTTGACCCCTGAGCTTTTTGTCAGGGTATGACTGCTTGTAGAGTAGCGAGTGCCTTGTCCCTAGCTTTAGGGGCCTTGAGCTGCTGTTTTCAGAGCTACTGCTTCTCCACTGTCACTGCAAGCTCTGCCACAGCAGCACTCCTCCTCCCCCAAGAACTGCCAACCAGGACTGCGACCCAGATCCAAGCAGGGCAAAGCAAGCCCTGCATTCTTGCTCTGGTCTGCCGCTTGATTCCTCCCACCATGTGAGCCAGGGACTCAGGAAGCAGCTGACGCTGGAGCTCTGGAAACAGGTGCAGGAGCTTCCTGTTGCTGCTGCCCCCACCATTGCACCACCTCTGCCACCCCCAGGGCTGGGGCCTGACACTTTCTAGCCTGATCTAGCAGTTTTCCCACTAACCTGCTCTGTGGTCTTTGGCGTTTGTGGGTTGAGAAGTCTGGTAACTGCCACAGCACAATGATTCAGGGCCCTAATGCCTGCTCCAGCTGACTCTCAGTCTGGTCTGTCCTGGTGCGGCCCATGCTGGGCTGTGCTCCGTTCGTAGCACTGTGCGATAGACCCTTCCCAGTGACCATCCAGGGCATCCTGGGCTGGGGACCTGCTTCCCTCTGCTATTTCGTGGGTTCTTTAGCTTTAGAACTTGTTC
Organism: Trichosurus vulpecula; assembly: GCF_011100635.1. Lineage (NCBI taxonomy): Eukaryota > Metazoa > Chordata > Mammalia > Diprotodontia > Phalangeridae > Trichosurus > Trichosurus vulpecula. The sequence continues at coordinate 121,386,265 of NC_050574.1, read as the reverse complement.
AGAGCCATTTTTTTCTGGTGTTTGGAGGGATTTGGGGGAGAGCTTAAGCGAGTCCCTGCTTTCCAGCCACCATCTTGGCTCTGCCTAAGTCTGCATCTTTCTAAAGAAGTCCAAAACAAGATACAGACTTGGAAGATATAAAAGCAGTCTATCCAGCAGCCTCTGCCTTAAGGGCTTTATGATCCTGCAAAGCCCTTGTTTTTGGAAATCTCTGTCCATAAAAGACAAGTGGAGGCTGAGTGGACCCTTTGGCAGGCACCAAGAAATGGTCAGAATAAGCTAGGGACCTAGCACATTAAGAATGGTTGGTTGATGGCTAACTGCCTTGGCCTTTGAAAAGAAGACACAAACACAGAGTAGACCACTAAAAAGACTGCAGTTTAGATTCATAAAAACTTAGTGCCCTGGGGGAACACCCCTCAGAAGGCTACAAGGCTTAATTCACTCACCTCCAGAACTTTCACCCTGGGGATTAGCTGTCTTGACTGGATAGTTGCAATCTTACCAAGCCCAGAACATCCAGATGGCTCCAGGCCCCAAAACATGTTTCACCTTGGCATCTCATCCAACTATCCACCTAGACTATCTCTCGTCTTCTCTATGTATTGTCTTCCTGATTAGAATGTAGACTCCCAAGAGGTTAGGACTATTTTACCTCTTATGTATATAGCCATAGAACATAGCAGTGTCTGGCACATAGTAAATACTTAGTAAATTATTTTCACATTCATTCATTCATAAATTCATTAAAGTTCTTGCAACTTTGCAGACTCTCAAAGAATCAAGAAGCCATACGATCCCAAAAGAGGAAGGAACCATGAGACCGTAGAAATCAAAGTTGTTGTAGGTCAGACTTAACTCATGTTGGCCCAAAAGTTCAATTTGAGAAGTGGAATGAAGTGAGATACATATAGAACATCTAGCGATTAAGCGAAGGAGGTTTAGTAAACCATAGCATGGAAAGGATATTCTAGGAAGATACAATATTCATTCATTTCAGTTAAACTTCCCTGCCTCCACATTTACCATGGTAGCTTGATAGTCAAGTATGTGTCAAGTCAGAAGAATTGCCATTCCACTTTTGCTTGGTATTATACTTTGACAATCTGGAATCAACCTCAATGGACCTAATCTTAGACCTCTAGGCCAATTAAGAATTGAGAAAGGTTTCATTATCTTTTAACACTAGCCTAGTTTACAAGGGAGAGATGTTTCTCCTGTGACATACTACCTCTTGGTGTCAAGGTCCTAAAGAGCAACAATGTCAAACTCAAATAGAAATGGGCCCCACTAATCTGTATATAAGGATCCTGAAGGGCCACATAGTTACTTGGTTTTAAAATTAATGTTATCTATATTTTTATTTCATTTTTTGTTCATTTTGTTAAATAATTCCCAACTACATTTTTTATCTGGTTTAGGCTGTACTCACACTTTAGGCTGCAACTGCTCCTGACTAGTTTCAGCCACAGGAAAAAAAGCATTGGGAAGGTTGATAGCCCTATACCATACCACTCATACTATGCCTGGGTTACCTGGTCTACAACATTAGTGAGGTTATGATCAGCTATTGTGAACTTCAGGTCATATGTTTGACATCTCTTTTGGAGGACTTTTTGCCACAAAAATGTCCTTATGGCTATTACTGCACAATCCTGACCTCAGGGATGCATGATGCCTGGTGTAAGTAGCACTAGAGGAGGAGCTTAATACAGATAAGAGAAAAACAAAAACAGAAAGACACCAAAAATGATAACAACCAATCCAATGGCCTCCTAAAGGAAGGACTGGATATAGCAAAGATTGACAACCAGAAATCTTAGTATCAGCCCTCCCTGTGTCATAAAGATGAAATACTAGGTTTTAATGATCTATTCGATATAGTGGTTGATATAATTCTTTTAAAAATAGATCTTTATTCATATTTTTTATTTTTATATCATCTACATTTCTCCCTTTATTACCTTTACTCCCATTTCCTAGAGAGTCATCCTTTATAACAAAGAAAAAAATGAAGTGAAAAAATCACTAGCAAAACCAATCAACACACTGAAAATAATCTTATGTTTTATATATAATACTCTACACCAGTACTGGGCCTATAAACGGTAGTGGAATTGCTAGACAAAAGGTTACACCCAATTTAATTATCCATTATCACTTTGGGGCATAGTTCTAAATTCCTTTCCAGAATGATGGCATCAATGCACAGTTTGACCAACAGTGCAACTAATTTTATTTATGCAAAAACTTTCAATTGATGTAATAAAATTTCTCCATTTTATCTCCTGTGATGTCCTCTTTCACCTTTATTTTGTCAAGAATACTTCCTCTTTCCATAGTTGTGAAATTTATTTTCTTTGCTGAATCTCGATGAGTCTCTAAGTTGTTTATGATGTGATCTTTTTATATCTGGGTCGGAAATTCTTAATCTTTTTTGTAACATGGACTCCTTTGGCAGTGTGGTGAAGCCCATGTACCCTTTCTCAGATGATTGTTTTTAAATGCATAAAATAAAACCATATATGTTGAAATAGAGTTACCAAAGTATTAAAAGAAAAAGATCAAGGACCTGTAAGGTTAATGAGGAATAAAATCTTCCCTGCCCATCAATAGGCCTCATGTGGATCCCATTAAGGGAAGCTTGCAGGAAGGCTTACACACCTTTTGTTAATTTCTTATTAGGCACTGAGCCTATTAGCTGAAAGAGTATGTATTCTGAGAGGTGAGCTTTTGCTTTAGGGGCTCACTTGTGAGAAAGATGTTGTGATTCCCTGGTCGAGACTCTGAGTGGCTGTATGTTCAGAGCTCCCTGACTCCTCAGAGGTAAAGGCTCTCCCCATTCAGTGGTGGATGTAAAGCTTTGATTCAGGTCTTATCTATTGGTCTTTATTTCTCTCCTCTGTATTTTTTTCTGTTTAATTAAAGAAGATTGTTGACCCCTGAAACAGCTGTCTTTCCTAGTAAAGCACATAAAAGAAGCTGCGCTAGCAGCCATCCTTGGTATGGCAGTGTGGTTGCTATTATAGCACCCCAGGTTGAGAACCCCTGATCTGGGTCATGTATTTATTTTTAGCTTATGGTGTGAGCTGCTGATCGAACATTTTAAACAGACATTTTAAATATTCTGTATATATATATACACACATACACACATATAGGGCCAACTCACCCTTGAATGATTAATGCTGGTATAGGTAGGGATTTGGTGAAAGGCTTAGGTCCTTGAAGAAGCAGACACATTTTCTTTTAAAAATTCATTTTATTTTGTTTTTAATTTATGGAATAAAACAAGCATTTCTATAACATAATACAATAAGAAAGATGATTGCACATGAAACTGCAAATCTGCTATGCACAATTTGCTATTCCTTTCAAACATGCAATAAAATTATCATGTAAATTTATTTTTTTCCTTTTTTTTTCTTCCTCCTTGACCTTAGAGATGGCTACCATTAGACACAAATACACACACATATGATTATTCTATGCGTCCATTTATCAGTTCTTTCTCTGGATGCAGATAACATCTTTCTTCATATGTCCTTTATTGTTAATTTGAGTAGGTTTCACATTCCCTTTTTCAGATCTACTGAGGCGCAGTGGAGGAGGAGGAAACAATGACTCCCATTCAGAAGTCACAATCACAAAGATGGTATGTTGAGATTGTTCTCCCAAACAAGCACAAGTTTCCAAAAATGGTACAGTCTTCCACGAGCAAAAATAGATTTAGAACAAAAATGCAAATGTATCCCTTGACCAGAGGTTCCCAATCTCTTTTGCTTGGCTTTTAGTAAACCTTCCTATACCCCTTATCTAGGATGAAAGGACCGTGCATGGGGCTTTTCCATATTCCTAGTTAAAAGATCACTGTCTCTGGAGTCAGAGGATCTAGGTTTGCATCTGACATTATTTGTATGAACCTGGCAAGTCATTTAACCTCACTGGGCCTCAATTTCCCGATTTGTAAAAGAGGGAACTGGACTAGATCTCTCCTCTGAACACTCTTCTAACCTTTAGAATTATGATCCTAGTAATCTTAGAATTTGCCAGGTATATGCACATAAGTAATAAAATAAGACAGTTAATTCACATCAGATAATATTTAACAAATATTCCCCATACTCCCTTAACATGGTTATTCTTGTCCCATTTTAGAAACCCTGGCCTAGGCCTAGAGGCAAACGAAGGGAGAGGAAATTTATACTATCCCTTAAAATGAGGTTCTCACCCTTTAAACCAGTGAGTTTCATGGAACAATGCTTAAAACAGGGGTTCTTAAACTTTTTTGTGTCATAGACCCCTTTGGTATAAAATATACTGGATTACAAATGAAACTAATTATATTGAAATAGTTATTTTTTTAATTAAAGTTACTGACCCCAGCTTAAGAACCCAAGCCTCAAACAGAAATGCACCGCCCCACCCCCCCAATTTGTTACACAGGAAAAAAAGTTCCAACTTGTAACTACCTGGGTTAGGCCTTAAAAATGAAGATTTCCATACTGATGTCACAGGTGGGCATCCTGATATATATTCATCTAGAATATATGTAAAGGTCAACTATTACCAAGACCCTCATTTTATAAGTGAGTTGAGGCCCAGAGAAATTAACTGACTTGGTGAAGATGACTCAAGTAGGATTTGAACCCAGTCTTCTGACTGCAGATGCACTGCTTTTCCCACTTAGCACACAGTGCTCCCTGTTCCTGTGTATGTCGCCAATTTGCTGTGTTACTTTGGACGCACCATTTCCCCTCAACCTCAGTTTCTGCTCTGCCAAACAACCTGGAAATTAACAGGAATGTCTCCTCATTCCTTTTATTTGATTTATGTGAGTATGAGATGGCAGCTTGGGAGGGATCCCAGGCCAAAGCAAAGATTGGCCAGCTCAGCCTGGGCAGAGCCCTAGTCAGGCTCCTTAGAATGAGCGCCTTGCTCCTAAGGTCTCCTCACTGGTCAGACAGCACAGAGGAGCACTTGGGACAGCTCCCAGCTCAGCGCCTTCTGCACAGCTGGAGCGGTTGCTGCAGACGTTGGCTGTGATTCTATGGATCTTGGGTTTCCTAGTCTTGAGTACGGAAGGCCTGTCGGGACTTTCTCTGTCTGTCTGTCTGTCTCCCTCTGTGTGTGTGTGTATGTGTGTGTCCGTGATTTCCTACCTTCCTAACCTTGGGTAGCCCACCCCTTTCTCTTCCAGGGTCACAAGGGAAAAGAAAGGACATGGAGAGGGGAGGAGGAGCAAAGGAGGAATCAGTATTGGAAATCAACATGAGGGTCCTTCTGCCTAGAGCCCCTTCGCCCTCCCTCCTTCCTAGTGCTAGTTGGGAAGTAAAGGAGAAGAGGAAAGCCTGGGGCAGTAGAAGGATCAAGGGATGTGTAGTCCTAGCGTTGTCACTTTCTATTTGTGTGATCTTGGACAAGGCACCTATCCCCTCCTGGCCTCAGTTTTGTCCTCAGTAAAATCAGGCAGCTGGACTAGATGATCCATAAGGTACCTTCTAACCCTGAAAGTTGAAGGGGTTCAGTGGAAGCCCTGAAAGTCAATTAAAGGTTGGAGCAAAGGTGTGAAGCCTGATCATGAAAGAGAGGAGAGGACAGTCTGGTACAGTGGAAGTCTGGGAGATCCTCCTCCCAGTTAATTTCTTCTTCCAGGTTCTGGTGGTGATGAAGGTGAGGAGGAGGGAAAGGAAAGAAGAGAAAGAAAGGAAAGTCCATTTAGTGCAGTACTCTGGGGATGTGTCCTTGACCCTTGTGGGGTTCAACATTTTTATCAGTGACTTGGATAGAGACAGAAGTGGCTTGCTTGTCCAATTTGATAGTGGCTTAAAACCAGAAGGGAGAACTAGGAAGCTGGCTGATAGGATCTAAAAAATCACGATAGGCTATAATAATGGACTGAATCCTATAAGAAAAAAAATCAGAAAAAGAAAGTATAAAATTCTCCACCTGATAGAAAGAATACAGGATAGGGGAAACAGAGCTAGACAGAATCTTGAAAAAGTTCTGAGGGCTTTCTTGAGACAACCAGGTCAATAGGAGTGAATCGTGTGACACGGTTAGAAAAACAGCTAATATAAATCTTCAGCTACATTGAGGGAGCCACAGTGCCTAGTGTTGGTGCTTGTCCCACTTTACCCTTCTCTGGTCAGACTACATTTGGAGTATATTAGGTTCACTTCTAGGCATCACGTTTTAGGAAAGACATTCATAAGCTGAAGCATTCAGAGGAGAATGGTCAAATTGGTAGAAATAATGCCCTAGAAGGATTGGTGAAGGAACAAGATATATTTATCCTGAAGAGAAGACTTAGGAGGCATGTAAAGGCAGTCTTCAAGTAAAGTATTTGAAGAGTTGTCAAAGAAAAGAGGAATTTGTTTTGTTCTGTTTGGCTCTGGAGAGCAAAAATAGGATCAGAAAGTGAGAGTGCCCAAAAGGCAGATTTAGAATTGCACCATAGTGAAACACTCAGCTCTGGGAAGGTTGTGGCTTCCCTGTCATTGGAGGTCTTCAGTTGGAGGCTGAATGACCACCTCTTGGCGATACTCTTTAGCTATAGGTTGGACTAGCTGACTTCATTTTCAGTATTGAGATTCTGCATTCTATGAGTTCCTTTACCCAGGCCATCTCTATTTGTTAAGAGTTAGTAGGGATCCAGAGAGCATCCAGTCCAACCCTTGCTCGAAGAGAAATCTCTTCTATAACTTTCCTGACAAGTGGTCATCCAGCCCATACTTGAATACCTCTAGTGAGGGGGAGCTCACTATCTTCCATGTCAGCTCTTTCCATCCAGAGATAGGTCAAATCCTGCCTTTGGTACCCAGTTATGAGACTATAATGAAGTCATTCTACCTCTCTAAATCTCAGTTTTCTTGTCTGTACAATCAGGATGTTGATATAAATGCCTAGAGCACTTGCCGTACAGGATTGTTGTGAGAATCAAATGAAACAAGGTGTGTAACTTTGTGAGCTTTAAAACATCATATAAATGTCAACTCTTATTTTTCTGGTGGCACTGTGACCTAGGGGATAGAAGGTTGGACTTAGGATAAAAATGACCTGATTTTGAGTCCTATTTCTTCCACTCATTTTGCAACCTTTGGCAAGTCATTTTTAACCTCTCTGAGCCTGTTTTCTCATCTGTAAAATGGCATAATAATCCTGTAGAGTTTAACTCATTAGGCTGTCATGAGCCTCAAATGAGATAATGTGCATGACCTCAATTCTTATTACTATTATATACAAGCTAGTTTTTTTTATCTTAAACTGAAATCGGCCTGTCACCAAGGACTCTGTGACCTCTTTTCCTTTTCTTTTCCGTATTTCATTCTTCCAGCCTTCTGCCTCCTGACATAGGAACTTAAGCTTCTTTTTATTCTTTGTTTTTTTTTCTTCTTTTCCTTCATTATTTCAAGGTTCACTTCATTCTCTCTGATAAGGATATCTTTTAAGGTGTTCCTCCAGCAACTTGATCCCTCTTTTCTAGGTGGGAGACCAGCCTAGAATTTGGGATACAATGTTATTCCTTGGCACTTGGAGGAGGAGGAATAAAGGGAGAAGGGAGAAAGGAGAAATGAATGAGGGAATGGAGGAGAAAAAAGAGAAGAAAGGGAGAAGGGGGAGAAAGGAGGAGGAAATGAAGGAGGAGCAAGAAAAAGGGATGAAGATGAAGAAAAAGGAAGCAATGGAGAAGGAAGAGAAAGAAAAGGAGAGGGAGGAAAAAGAAAGAGAAGAAGAGGAGGAAATGGAGGAAGAAGAGATGGAGAAGTAGGAAGAGGAAAGAAAGGGATAAGGAGAATAAAAAAGAAAAGACAAGAATAAGAAAGGGAGAAAGAAGGGAAGGAAGAAGTAGAGAAGGAAGAGGAGGAGAAGGGAGGGAAGAAGAGGAGGAAGTGGAGGAAGCAGGAGGAAAGGAGAGTACAGCATGTAAAAGAGAAGATGTGCCTGACACTAGCAGACATTTAAATACTTATTGATTGATTAATGGGCTCAAGTTTCCCCAGTTCAGTCTTCATCCCTCCCAGAGGCCCCAGAATTGTTGGAGAAAGGACAAAGAAGAGGGAAAAGAGGAGAAGGACATGAGAGTCCCATAATGGGGCTCTGCAGTGGGGAAAGAGGGGGCATCAGAGATCAGGCTGCTTGAGGTATGAGGAGAAAGGGCCTTGAAGGGACGATTAACAGAGGAGTACTTGCCAGTTTGGAGAGGAGTGTTGTAGAGGAGACAGAACAGGAGTTTGTGGGATTAAAAGGAAAGATTTTTCTGCTCAAAAATTTTCAGTGGCCCCCTATTACCTAATGAGGAAAGTTCAAATTCCTTTGCCTACCAGGTGCTCCACGCTCCAGTGTCACCTACCTTTCCAGTCCTGTCTTTTTTTTTTTTGAGGCAATAGAGGTTAAGTGATTTGCCCAAGATCACACAGCTAGTAAATGTCAAGTATCTGAGGTTGGATGTGAACTCAGGTCCTCCTGACTCCAGGGCCAGCACTCTATCCACTGTGCCACCTAGCTGCCCCCTCCTCTCAATCTGTGTTCTGGCAAATCTGGACAAATTCTCTGCCAGTCCTTCCCTTTGTTTCTCCTTCTTTATAGCATCCCCATTCCATTCCCTATGTCTGGAATGTTTTCTCCCTCTTTTTCTTTATTCATCTTTAAGAGCACAATTCAGATTTGACCTCCTTCATGAAATCTTCTATGATTTCCTTCTGATGAAACATCAACAATCTTCCTTCCTTCTAGGCTTTATATGTTTTTTCTTTTTTTTATTTCCCCCTTCCTCCCCCCACCTCCACTTGCCACCCCAAGGCTACAATTGAGGATGGATATATTTATATATAGGTATTGGTATATACATATATACACATACATATATAAACATACACTTTCCCTAAGAGATTCTACTCCTAATCTTGTTTTTATGTTTTGCATGTCTCTTTTTTCCCATCTCTCTTAACTCCTTTACTTTACTTCTGCCTGCTACCTTGCCTTCTGTTATGGCAAGCAAAGTGGGAATTTTTGTTTTGCTCTTTTTTCTTTTGGAGTTCTAGTTATCCTCAGCACTAAGGAAATCAAGTGCCTTTGACTGAGACTTGCTTTTGTTTGATTCAAGAGTCTTTGGCCTTCTTAAGTCACAAGAAAGCCTAGGTCACATGAGTTCAAGTCACATGGTTATGATGCCCTCTGTGGGCTGACTCTGAAGAAGTGTATATATACTCTGAGGTTAGCATTTTGCTTTGGGGGCTCACTCATTGGAAAAGTGTGAGATTTGGCCAGACGAGACTCTGGGTAGCTGTTAAGGAAGTCCCCTGGCTTTGAAAACCCAGATGTTGGTGCTTCTCTCTCTCTGGTAACTATGTATAATATTGCTATGAACAGACAGAAGCCCTGTCTACCGATTTGTGTTATTTGATGTTTATATAATTTCCACTTGTAATTTCTGTTTGTGTTTTCTCTAAAGTTTAAGGTGCTAACTTTTTTCCCCTGAACTAAGTGAATTTTATATATATATATATGTTTAATTAAAGTGAGATTGTAAACCCCTTAAAGTTGCTTTCCTTAGAAAAGCAGATCAAAGAACCTGTGCTAGTGGCCCTCCTGTGTGCTGGTGTTTTGGTCTTATACCTCCACAGCAGCTGCAAGCAGCATTGTTGTTACACCCTCCTATTACTTAACCTACCCCCACATCAGCAATCCCTCCCTTATCCTCCCATTCCCCTAAATCTAAACACCCTTCTATACCACCTTTTAACCTATTTCCTCACCCTCCCCTCTAAAGATCCCTCCTTTATCCTCTACCCCCTCCCTATCTCCTTAGAATTTTATTTCTTTTTAAATTTAGAAGACTTTTATACTCTTCTAAGTGTATATATATATATATATATATATATATATATATATATATATTTCCCCTCTTAAACCGATTTCTGATATAAGTAGGTTTCCAGAACAGTCCTCCTCCCCCATCTAATTCCTCTGTATTGATTCTTCCTCTTGCACCTCATTTGTATAATATAATATTCCCTAGCTGTTCTTGAATGGTTTTATTTTTTAAAGTCATATCATGCTCAGTTTTACCCCAATCTTTCTTATGAGCTACCTAATTTTTGGTAACAATCTTAGACATAGGTTTTACAGGTAAATATTCTATCTTTATTTAGTCCCTTGTAATTGGTCATTGATATGTACCTTATAGTTCTCTTGGCTCTTGTATATCAAATCTTCTATTGAGTTCAGGGTTTGTTTCTTTTTTTCACAGAGTCTGGAAAGTCTGACAGTTGATCAAATATCCATTTTTTTTTTCATTCAGAATTATGCTTAGCTTTGCTGGACATGAAATTTTTGGCTGGAGGCCGAGGTTCTTTTGCTCTTTGATATACACACATACATACATATATATACATACATACATACATATACATACATACATACACACATACATACATACATATATATGTTCCAAGACCTGCAATCTTTTAGTGTTGCCAATGCTAGGTCTTGTGTGATTCTAATTTTGGTACCATCTTATGTAAATTGTTTTTTCTTGTTGCTTGTGATATTTTGTCCTTGATCTGGGGGTTTCAGAATTTAACTATAATATTCCTGTGAGTTTTCCTTGTGAGATCTCTTTCAGGTGGTGATGGGTGGATTTTTTCTGTTTTTCCTTTCCTCATCTTCTAATGCTTCAGGACAATTTTCTTTAATTATTTCTTGCATTATTGTATCAAGATTTTTTTTTGATCAAAACTTTCAGGTAGTCCAATTATTCTTATGTTTTCTCTTCTTCATCTGTTCTCTAGATCCTTTGTTTTTTTCTTATATTTCATATTCTCTTCTATTTTTTCATTCTTTATATTTTGGTTTTTTTATTTCTTCATCTCTTATTGCTGGCTTTCCCTTGCCCAATTCTGATTTTCAAGGAGTCATTTTCTTCCTTAAGATTCTGGACCTCCTTTTCTAATTGGTTGACTTTTTTGTCATAATCTTCAGGTTTTTCTTGTATTATTCTAATTTTTCTTTTTAATTTTTCCTCAGTCTCCTTCATTTCATTTTTAAAGTCTTTTTAAATGTTCTTCAATGAGTTCCTTTTGGGCAGGTGACCATTTGACATTACTCTTTGAGGTAGATGAGGGTTTCTTTGCTTCAGTATCCTCCTCTGAAGATAAACTCCAGTCTTCTCTATTCCCATAGTAGCTGTCTATGGCTGGATTCTTTATCACCTCCAGTCCTGGGGTATGGGGGATGGTGCCTCTAGCCTCTGATCCTCTTCAATTCTTCCCCCTGACCTCCAGCCTCCTGTAAGTGCTCATAGCCAGTGGTATCCTCAACCCACAGCTTCTGCACTCACTGGGCATGCACTGGTTCTTTCTCATCCCCCCAGCTCTCCATAGCACAGCTGGGTCTGCTGTTCCTTGTCAGCAGAGGTTCCCTAGATCTTCCCCATGTCAGATGCCCAGCTCCTCTCACTTGTCCTGGGGGTAAAAGTTCCTGTGGCAAGGTGGAGGCAGCCTTCCAACCCAGCAAACCCCTAGGGCTTACCACTTGTTCTTTAAGCAGCTTTTGGCCATTTGTGAAAGCAGACCCTAGCTTGGAGGTGTTTGCTCTTTACCAGGAGGAAATCTAGTCTCAGAGTTTTTCCTCAGGTCTTCACTGATTGTCCCCTACTCACATATGTTTTTTGTTGAGGGAGAAAAAACCAGGGATTTAGGAATCCCAAAACTAAAGTTCCCAGGACTGGAGTTCCCGGTTGAGGGGGAGCATCCCTCAAGGACCCCAATACTGGAGAGGGTCAGGGCCATCCAGAATGAATTCACAATCTCAAGCATTCTTTAAGTCAAGGTGGCAAAGATTTATTATGCTTTACAGCAGGCAAGAGTTCTTAGGGAACCTGAAACCTTAGAGGGGTGCAGGGAGAGCTTTTATAAGAGATTTAGGAGTGAAACATGTCAATTAGGTGTTTTGTGGTGGAGTTAGGGAGTGGTTAAGGTGTGGTCAGTTCTTAAAGGAACATGTACTTTTTGTCTCTACTGTGCAGGTATTTACCCAAAGTTCACTGGGAAATAGCCCAAGGAGGAGGGCTACTTTGGGGTGTGGTTTTGACTGTGAAACATCACTAAGTTAACTAGTGGTCAGGGCTGATTGGGAATATCTAGGTGGCTTTCATCAAATGTCTTGTTAGACAAAGTAAATGTAAGAGAGCATACATTTGACTATATCTAGGATACATATCAGTAAGGTCAGTAAGTAGTAAATATGGTCATGACCCAGTTCACAGCCAATTATCAGTACACAGGGCTGCCTACTGTGAAAGGAGTAGAGATAAGTGTGTTGCTTGGGCATGCTGCCCTTGAACTAGAGAGACAGTATTTTGAGGCTAGGGAGAGATGTGATTTTAGAACTGGATGTGGTTTTGGAATTGGGGTTCAGGCACAGGCACCCCAGCACTCCATCATTCCCCCTTAAATAGATGGGACCCAGAATCATTTGGGGTAAGGGATAAAGGTCTCAGCTTCTGGAGCTGCTTCATGCTGAGAGAGGACATAGAGCTGTCCCTGCCTCCCAGGAGCCCTCGTTCAAGGTGTTAGGTCTGTAGCCAGTGTCAGGAACTTGGTCAATGCCAGGTCCAGGGGGTGATGAGACAGAAGGGGCCTTGGACAGAGGTTGGTATCCAACTTGAGCTGTCATCTGCAAATAGAGTGCACTGAGCCTAGAGGAGATAAATCTGACAAGGAGATTAAACAAAGAAGGACCAAAAAAGAGTAGGAGGAAAATGACCAGAAGTGGGGTGAGTATAGGCTAGTAGAAATTTGATTGAACTATCAACTTTCAAATCAGGCTACATAATTTTCCTTTCTTAATCCATTACTCAAACCATTTCACTTTCCGTTATATTTCTACCATAGACAAGGTAGCTCATAAGTTATTACTCTTCACTAACATAACTGTACTGCCTTAAACAAAAGAGGTTCCTGACTTGAACCTTACAACTGAATAGATATACATTGTTGTTTCACAATCTTGTTTATCTTTTCTGATTATATTTACTCTGGAAGAAAGAGATACTTCAGAAATCGAATCTTTTACATATAATAAGTTCAAACATTAATTTAACTGTTGCTTAGGCCATGGAATGACTACAAATTCAGGTCAAAACAGCAAGATCTATCCTGCTTTACAACTCACTACATTAATTTAGCAATTAATTATCTTGCAAATGAAAGTTTAATAGGCCTTCTAAAATCACAAAAAAGATTTTGTAAACATTTCTTCTAAAAGCGTTTTCCCTTTTAAGACAGTTTTAAGATTTATCCTGATGTTAAGAAATAATCTCTAAACTTTTCTGAAGAAAATTGGTTGAAAACTTTTAAAAAGACAGCTTTCTTTTTCATCTTAAAGCAAAAAATAAACCTCTAAAATTGAAATTCATTATAACGAAGTTGGTGTAAAATGTCCTTAAGTAACAAATTCCCAAAGTATTATAACAAATACAATTTCTAGTTATTGAAGAATTCCTAGATATCACTAAGTTTCTTAGTCAAAAAGGTGTTGTAATGGAATCTCACATTAGTAGCAGTAAGAGTCTGATCACAGGAAAAATGCTACTGTTTTTAGAATCTTTTTAAACCAAGAGAACATCTTGAGGTGAGTCTTAAGCAGTTTGCATAAATTTCTGTGCATGTTCTACTTCTAGATAAAAAATAATATTAGATTTTCCAGTAACACAACACAAAAGAGCTCATATCTTATACTGACTACTTGTTCCAATCACATAAATTTGCTATAGAAGGAAAAAAGCAGGGACATGAGACATACCAAATATGACAGGATAAAACATCCTTGGCTTTGCTTAAACTCAGATATAGTTACAGTTCTCCAATCATGCAATATCTGTTCCACCTCATAACTAAACTCAGAAGTAGTCAGGTGGGAAACATTCCTTTCAAAAGGAACACAGTGGGGAAACTGAGCCAAGAGGATCCCATCCTAGATTGAGGCTAAGATTGTCCCCTCAGCTTTTTCCCAAATGTAGACCTCCACCTGTTAACAGTACAGAATCACATTCCCTCTGAGGAGCTTGTGACATTTCTCTCAGATGCTGATTTAATGTAGACAACTATACCTAAATTCAAACTCAAAACAAAATTGGTTATAGTCCCAAGTGCCTTTTGCCTTAAACAGCAAGTTTCACCAATGACAGCTTAGAGCCAGATACAGTTGCTTTTACTCCCATGGAGTTGCAATAAGCATTAAAGATTTACCAGGTCTCACATACATAAGGAATTTCATTAAACAGCTTTCCCTCTCAAATTTAAACTTGTCCTGGTGTAAAAGCCAATCATTAGAATCCTTTCTATTTATTGTACATAAACTTGCGACTTCTCAGCAAGCTAAGTTCATTGTTTAGGACCTACATAAATCAAACAAGTTCTTTTCCTCGGGCTAATGAACTAGCCCATACAGATAGTTTCCAGGGGCCCTGGCAATTTGCAAAATGAGGAGAATTAACATGGACCCCAGGAAGGGGTTAATACTGGTGCCCTTGCCTGCTGACCTCCATTTGGATTTGGGAAAGGGGAGAGAGAGGGACTAAGGACTGGGGAGTGCTGGGAGGCTGTAGAGTCCAGCATCTGAATTAAAGCTCTGATCAGCCATTGAGGAAGGGGATTTGGTGGATAAGGAGGAGGGTCCCTGAGGAAGCTTTGCTTCCTAATAGGGGTTGCTAGGCTTTGGGGAACTTGGAGCAAAAGCTCTAGGTTCTGGTGGTGTGGGAGCAAGGACTTGGGGGCTTGAGAGGAGAGGTTCCTCTGCTTGCCTAGAGGTGTAGGCTTCAGGGTGCCCAGGGGTCCAGGGCTGTTGCCAGTGCTATTTTATCTCTTTCATGGAGGAAAATCTTGAGAGCTTGAAATTTTCTGACCTATTCCACCATCTTCCCAGAATCCTCTCCATTATGCCTTATATACCAAATTGTTCTGCACCTCCCTGGTGCATCTATGTACCTTATCACCTAATGTAGGGGTGTGTGTGTGTGTGTGTGTGTGTGTGTGTATGTGAGAGAGAGAGAGAGAGAGAGAGAGAGAGAGAGAGAGAGAGAGTGTGATATCTCCTATTGACTGAGCTCCATAGGACAAAAGGACCATGTCTCACTCAAAATTTGCATCTCCCCTAGAACAGTACTCTGCATACAGTAGGTGCTTAATAAATGTTTGTTCATTGGTTGGCTTATTATAGAACTCTCAAGAACAGCCAAATTTGTTGTGTGTCTCACCCCAACATCAAAATCATTCTGCTGTGAAATCGACTGAGGAAAGCGACAAAGGAAAGTACACTTGGGAAGGAGAGACCAAATGTATGGGAAAGAGATGAGAAATAACCAGTCTCAGTGAACCACAAAATAAATCTTTGATTTTACAATTTGAGGGCCAAGATTGAGTCTACAAAGTTTCATATATGCGTGTATATGTATAGCTATCTATCTATGTATGTTTATTATACACACATATCTAGCTACATGTAGATGTCATAGGAATACATACATCTAGATATATATGTTGTAAGTATGTCTATAACTATATACATGTACAATTTGACAGGTACATATACTATATGTAGATAAATCTATAGATATAGTTATATCTAGATAGTGATCTAGCTATAAATATATCTACATCTATATATTTCATTGTTGCTGTTCAGTCTTTTCAGTCATGTCTGACTCTTCATGACCCTATTTCGAGTTTTCTTAAGAAAGATACTGGAGTGGTTTGCCATTTCCTTCTCTAACATCTCTACATAGATATATGCATATGTTTTGTACATATACATATATACATGTACACATATGTATATATGTATATATGTATATATATCTATATCTTTAGAATGTAGAATGTCAGAGCTAGGAGGGACCTTAGAACATAGAATGTCAAAGGTGAGAAGGATTTTAGAACAGAGAATCTCAGAGCTAGAAGGGATCTTAGAACACAAAATGTCAGAGTTTGTGACCTTATTCTATTATACCCTACCATCCAATGTAGGGATCTCCCTGATGGGATCATCCAGTCTCTTCATAAAGCTCTCCACAAAGATCATTATCCAAAAAAGGCAGTCTGACCCATGGTTGGACGCATATTTGGAGCTGGGCACTCAACCCTGAGTCTCCATGCTGATTACATTGCGTGTCTTCTTCTCCCAGGCCCAGTCTGCACCGTCATCTTCATCAGCCTCTTCTTCACCTGCTTTTGGCTCCTTAGCATCCTCTACTCAGCCTGGTGAGCCAAGGAAAGGTGGGAGGCAGACCAAGATCATGAAGCAATGGCATGTGTGGAAAGTACCTGGCAGACTTCTTTCCTATCTCGGTAAGTGGCTGTAGAGTTAATGGAATATAAGATCTTCCCCGTCCATGAATAGGCATATGTGACCACGTGTCCCCTTTTTTCCTTGAAACAGGGACTGTGTTACCAGGCCTAAAGGTACACAGGTATTTCAACTATGGATGTCCTGCTGCTTTGAGCTCCAGCCCAGCTCACGGCTGTGATACATTCTGAGTCACATAGAGCTCACTGGGGGAGGAACTTGCCTAAGGCAAAGCTTACTTAGGGGAAGCTTGGAGTCTGGGTGCTGTCTTTCTCTTATTTTCCACTCTCATCCCATGACTGACCAGCCTGCCTTCTTTCCTAGTTCTATCTGGCTCACATGACATTCTTTATGTTATTCACCTTGTCCAGTTCTTGTCTGGTAATGTGGCATAACCTCCTCATTCCCAAGGTATTCCTTTCCACTGGCTTTTGGGTGAACCTCAGCTTCGGTGCTTTGGAGATAGAGGCAATCTGTGTAGTATCAACATAAAAACATGCTGTTACTAAAAAGATGGCCCTTGTTTGGGGGAGGAGCTTAGATTATAAAAAGAACCAAATAATTTCACAAATTAAATAAAATTCTCTCCTAGTGTTTAATTCTGAACCCATCTTATTATCTCTCTTTAATAATATGTGAAGAGCTCTATGGGTTGTCCATCCAAACTGCTGTGTGCCAGACACGGGGAATACAAATATAATAGTGAGACCTTCCCTGACTTCAAGACACTTACGTTTCCCTAGATACAAGATGTGAACAGATCAGTAAATACAGCATGTTTTCAAAATAAATATACCATACCACAATGGGGGTGGGGGTGGAGACTACTCATTGAGGGAATCAGGAAAGAATTCTTGAAGAAGGTGGCATTTGAGCTAAGTCTTGGAAGGAAAAGGGAATATTAGGAGACAGAACTGAGGTAGGAATACTCCCAGGCATGGGAGTAGCCTGTGCAAATTTACTAAGGAGATTGGAGAATAAACCTTTATATAGGGCCCATTATGTTCACTATGTTAAGTGCTTTTTACAAATATTATCTTCTCACAACAACCCTAGGAAGTAAGTGCTATTATCCATATATTACAGATGAAGAAACGGAGGCAAACAGAAGTTAAATGACTTGCCCAGGATCACACAGCTAAGTGTCTGAGGCTGGGTTTGAACCCTGGTCTTCACTCCAGGCCCAGCACTCTATCCACTGCACCAATAGCTACCCCTAAAATATAACAGCAGGAGATGGAATGTTTTGTATAAGTAAAAGCAAGAAGACTGGCTATGAAGAACTTTAAATGCCAAAGGATTTAGAGTTAGTTGGAAAGGGCTTTGGAGATCATCTGACCTAACACCACCCCCACCCCATTTTGCAGATGTGTAACTGAGGCTCCAAGAACTAAAATGACCCCCTGTGTTAAGCTACATAGCCCAGATTTGAAGGCAGATCTCTGATACTAAGTTCAGTGCCCTTTCTCTACTCCTACCCTGCCTCTGTCAGAAAAGCTGATGTACCCCAGGGTTCAATCCAGCCACCTCTGTCCAAATGATGATCTGGCCTGTTTCAATTTCTCCTAGCCTGGAGACTTTGAGGGAAGCTGGTGTGATACTAGGACACTTCTGAAGTTTGGGAACCATACTTAGATTCCCAGGAGGCCTAATTACAAATCCAGCAGGGCTCTCTCTTTTAGGGGAGGAACCAGGTCTCCCTTCTCAGACCAGGACAGGAACCATGTCTGGGGACCCCTACTTATTGAAGGATGTCCAAAAATAAAGATCTCCCTCTGAATTGATCCTGAAAGCCTTCGGGATACAAAGTTCTGGGACGTCCTCAGAGCAGCCAGTGAGTGTCCCAACAAAATCTTCATCCTGGGAGCAGTGAGGGCAGTACTACAGAATGCCCAGCAGAGGGCGGATAGATACTGCATTTAGCTTAACTGGGATTCCAGTCTCTGGGAGAGCCCTTTGGTATTGTAGGGGTGCATTTAGGTTGGTAGAAAATCTGGCAAAAAACTGGTTCTTTTACTTGATTCCTCTCATCAGTACAAGGTTCAAAGACAGCTCCAAAAGACTCATGATGGAAAAAGCTATGCACATCCAGAGAAAGAATTATGGAGTGTGAATGTAGATCGAGGCAAACTATTTGCTCCCTTCCCCCCCCCTTTTTTTGGGGTTCGTTTCTCCTTTCTCATGATTCATTCCATTGGTTATGATTCTTCTTTACAACTGAACTATTATGTAAATAAGTTCAATGAGAAGGTATCTGTAGAACATACATTGGATTACGTGCCATCTGTGGGGAGAAGGGGGAGGAGAGGGAGGGAGAGAATTTGGAACCCCAAAACTTGTGGAACTGAATGTTGTAAACTAAAAATAAAAAATAAATTTAAAAATAAGGGAAAAAAACTGGTTCTTTTGATTTTCTTCTGCTGACCTTCGGGGAGAATCAATGAGAAAGAGATGTGAGAGGGAGTAGGTGGGGGATGGCATTTCTCTCCATTTGCTTTCCATCTTGGTGCAAGGTCAAGAGCCCTGGGCTGATTCATCAGAACTGGATTCTAATCCCTGCTGTGTCACTGATTCTGTGTGACCTTTTACTGTTAAAAAAAAAAGCCCAGCTATGAATGATAGCTACTTGTGACAGTGGATAGAGTGCTGGACTTGGGAAATGAAAATTCAAATCCTGCCCCAGCTGTGTGATGCTGGGCAAATCACTCCATCTCTGCCTCAGTTTCCTCAACTGTAAAATGGGGATTATAATACCACCTACTTCCCAGGGTTGTTGGGAGGATCAAATATTTGAAAAGCACTTTGCAAACCTTAAAACACCCCACAAATGCTAGCTGCTGCTGTTGTTGCTATGACACAGTCCTTGAGTGTTCACAAAGCATTTTGTATAGGATCATAGATTTAAAGCTGGCAGGTACCTCAGAGATCCTCAGACTCTTTCATTCGATTTTCACATTTATCCCATGAGTTGTACATTCTAGAGGCGAGGAAACTGAGAGACTGAGAAGATGGCGTTGCCCTCTACAGTAATAGAGGAGATGGGAGGCGGGGAGGGCTCAGGGAGAAAGAGAAATGAGTCAGAGAAAGGACATTCTACAAACAGGGGTGGGATAGGAACAGGTCCTGAGCTTTCCTAAGGGATCTTTAGGGATATGTCTGAACTTGTTTCCTTAAAGAATATATTATTTCATTCCTGTCTGTGGTTTCTAGTGAGTATAGAATAATCCTGTGTTATTTGAATTTCCTTTCCTTTATATTTGAAGACCTTTCCTCTGGCTCTTTGCAGAATTTATTGTTTAACATTTATTGTTAAATTTAACCACTATGTACTTTAGAGCTTAAACTATAGAGTTTGGGGTAGAGTTTTTTGGTTTATTTTGTGCAAGCAATCTGTATATATTTTTAAAATTAGGGCCTTGTTTTCTGTATTCAAATGTTTTGGGCAGTCGAATTGCTCTCTTGGAATCCCCCTGAGTTCTATGTTACATCAGGGATTGTTTCTATATCCAAAAACTAAGAAAAGGCTAGATCCAGCCAAGATTGAAATATCAAAGAGTGTCCTGGCATCTGACCATGAAGGGTTCAGAGTAACCAATGACACTGATTTTGGGTGCTCTCAGAGAGTGGGACCCAAGTAATAAGTCTAGGATCACCTAGCTTAAAAATCAGGCAAAGAAAGTGCTTGCAACTTTATGAGCAAATAATGGTGCAGGATGCTGTTAGGTGAAACAAGGATAGGTATATTAAGTACATCATGGGAATGAAACAATGTGGGGATTGAACATATAGCTATAAATATAAATACAATAAATACAAATTTAATCCTATTTATAATACCGAGGTTTTAATTCTCTTAACTGAAAAATTTGCATTTTCCAAGGATGTTGTGGATATTGTTTTATTCCTTGGCATTTTGTTCATGACTGATAATAAATTTATGAAAGTTAAACAGGCTTTTTTGTATTTTTAATTTTATTGTACTTTTGTAGAATTTGAATGTCTGAATGGAATTGTTGTAGTGTTGAAAGTATCATATTCTGTACCCTTTTGTTGTTGTTCAATCATTCAGTTGTGTCCAACTCTTTGTGACCTCACAGACCACACTGTCCATGGGATTTTCTTGGCAAAGATACTGGAGTAGATGCTGCCATTTTCTTCTCCAGTATCTCCCTTAGAGTTCCATAGGGAACACACCAGGCAGAAGGATCCCCCATTCTAATCTCTCTTTCTCTCTTTCTCTGTCTCTCTCTCTCTGTCTCTCTCTCTGTCTCTCTCTCTCTGTCTCTATCTCTGTCTCTATCTCTGTCTCTCTATCTCTGTCTCTCTATCTCTGTCTCTCTCTTTCTCTGTCTGTCTGTCTCTCTGTCTCTCCCTCTGTCTCTGTCTGTCTCTGTCTTTCTCTGTCTGTCTCTCTCTGTCTCTCTCTGTCTTCCTCTGTCTGTCTCTCTGTCTCTCTGTCTGTGTCTCCCTATCTATCTCTCTCTGCCTCTCTGTCTACGTACACCTACACCCACATCTCACACTAGGCTAGGAAGAGTCATTGCTGCTTTTTGCAGTGGTACGGGTGACAGATAGGGATGGAGTACATTGCAGAGCATCTTGAGCAGGGAGGTAGTTCCTGAAAAGGTCCCAGAAACAAGCTCAAGTCAGTTTTTGAACCCTCCCACAGTGTGGGGACTGGTAAAAGAGGGGTATTGAGTAAGTTCTTTAAGTAATTATTCTATCTCTGCCACATAATTCTTCTTTGGGGGTTTCAAGAGTTAGTGTGGCCTAACAAAAATATCTATTCCACCATTTTGTTTGTAACGTGACCTGGCATCTCCGAGCCTGAGGCCTGTCTTAAGAGATGACCTTGTTACACAGGCTGACTTAGAATTATAGACTCTTTAAGACTAATATTTTTTAGTGGGACTAACATGGTAATTAGAGATAAGGAACCTGGTTTCAAATCCTGACTCTGCCATTTACTAATTGTGGGATCTTGGACAAGTTACTTTCCCTCTTGGTCCTTAACTTTATCTGTTAAATAGGTGAGATCCCACACAGTTGTTCTTTCTGTGATGCTGGAAGGGAAAGACTGGAGGTAGCCCAAACTCCCTCTTTGCCCCTAACTATGATGCCTGCAACTGTCTCTCCTCATCTCCAATTCCTGGTTTCCCCAGCACCCTTCAAGTCTCAGCTAAACTCTCACTTTTCCTCCTTAATCTTAGTGCCTTCTCTCTAAGATTCTCTCCAATTAATCCTGTAATATATTGTTCATTCATAGACGTTGTCTCCCCTTTATGAGACAACATTGGATCCTTCTGCCATCCCTATCTGTCACCCATACCACTGCAAAAAGCAGCAATGACTCTTCCTAGCCTAGTGTGTGGTATGGGTATGGGTACGTATGGGAGAGAGAGGGAGAAGGGGAGAGGGAGAGGGAGAGGGAGAGAGGAGGAGGAGGAGGAGGGGAGAGAGAGAGAGAGAGAGAGAGAGAGAGAGAGAGAGAGAGAGAGAGAGAAATTAAAGTGGAGGATCCTTCCGTCATAGGTATTGTCTCTCATCGTAAGCTCCTTAAGAGCAAGGACTGTTCTTTGCCTTTCTTTGTATCCCTAGCAATTAGCACAGTACTTGGTACATAATAGATTATTAATAAATGCTTGTTGACTTGACTTAACATGACTTGATTCTACCGCCTTTATAGTAGCCTGAAATTAGAGATCTATTCCTTTGAGCTAAAGTATTGAAAGCCCTTTTTAAAATGCAGATTTGTCTGGGAAGTGATAGACAAGAAGGCTATGTGCCTATCATCCTTTCCCCTGTGACAGTTAGCTAAGAACAAGGCCCTGATGGTGCAATGGTTTAAGGTTTGGGAGATGGAAAAAGGAAAGCTTCCACTTGACATGGGAAGCCAGGACTGGGTCAACCCAGGAAAGGCAGACTCAGGGAAGACTATGACTTCCCTAGTCTCATTTTCTCTTTTGGGGCATTGTATGAGTCAGACTTTGATCCCTCCTGTGCTCTAGGATGGTGTGGGCTGGTCCTGCTTGATCCTGGATATAGTGGCTAAGATTAGACTGCATTTTCTCTTGGAATTCCCAAATTTCTGGCTCAGTCTCTTGGTGGCTTTGACCATAGCTCTTTCCTGTCTTCTTCTGACAAGGTTTCAAAGCTGACTCCCTCTCTTTCTCTGAGCCAAGCAGGCCAGACTTTGTTGGTAGCAGGTCTCCTGTAGGGCCACAGGTGTTTTGCTGTTCTGCTTCCTTCTGCTCCAGGTATGGACTCCCTGAGCTGTCTGGTTGCTCTGTTGCCTGGGCTTGGACACTGTGGTGTCTGGGCAGTGGTCTGGCCCTATGTCTTGCTGTGTCTTCTATAGGGCTGCCTGTGCCCTGTACTTTCTGGGTGACATACTTGCCTGGCCACTTCACTGCCTGGGTACTAAAATGCCTGAGCATTGGTCTAGTCCTTCCTCCCGCTGTTCTAACCAGGCACTGCCTGGGCACTCCACTCCTCCTACCTATCTAACCACTCCTTCTCAGCCTCCTTTGCTGAATCCTCATGCCCTCTCACTGTAGGTATCCCACAAGGTTCTGTCTTGGGCCCTCTTCTCTTCTCCCTCTTTACCACTTCACTTGGTGATCTCATCAGCTCCCATGTCTGTGCTGATGATTCTCAAATCTACCTATCCTGCCCCAGCCTCTCTGCTGACCTCCAGTCTCACATCTCTAACCGTCTTTCAGGTACCTCAAACTGGATGTCCAGTAGACATCTTAAACTCAACATGTCCAAAACTGAACTCATTATCTTTCCCTCTAAATCCTCCCCCTGTCTCCTCTATTACTGCAGAGGGTAATGCCATCCTCCCAGTCCTTCAAGGCTCAAAACCTAGGAGTCATGCTGGATTCCTCACTATCTCTCACATATTGAATCTGTTACCAAGGCATGTTGATTTCACCTTTGCAATATATATCAAATACCCCTTTCCCTCCTCTGACACTGCCACCACTCTGGGGCAGGCCCTCCTCACCTCATGTCTGGACTATTGTAATAGCTGCTGCTGTGTCTGTCTGTCTCAAGTCCCTCCCCTCTCCAATCCATCCTCCATACAGCCACCAAAGTGATTTTCCTAAAAGGAAGGTCTGACCGTGTCTCTCCCTCTCCCTCTCCCTCTCCCTCTTTGTCTCTCCCTCTCCCTTTCCCTCTCCCTCTCTGTCTCTCACTCTCCCTCTCACTCTCTCTCTCTCTCTCTCTCTCTCTCTCTCACACACACACACACACACACACACACACACACACAAACTCTCTCTCTCTCTCTCTCCGCCAATGGCTCCCTATTACTTCTAGTATCAAATACGAGATCCTCTGGCATTCAAAGCCCTTCATAACCCAGTTTCCCCTCCACACTTTTCCAGTCTTACACCTACACCTCAGTCCTCACCACACACTCTTCGAACCAATGACACTGATCTCCTGGCCGTTTCATGAATAAGACACTCCATCTCTCTGCTCCAGGCATCTTTTCTGGCTGTTCCCCATGCCTGGAATGCTCTCTCTCCTCATCTTTACCTTCTGGCTTCCCTGGCTTCCTCCAACTTCTAAATAAAATCCCATCTTCTATAGAAAGCCTTTCCCAATCACTCTTAATTCTAGTGCCTTCCTTCTGTTAAGAATTTCCTATTTATCCTGTATATAGATTGTCTGTACATATTTGTTTGTGCATTGTCTCCCCCATAAATTGTAAGCTCTTCAAGGGCAGGGGCTCTTTTGAGAGTATTTAAAAATTGTTTTCATTCATTCAATAAACATTTATTAACTGCCTACTATGTGCTAGGCACTGTGCTAAGTACTGGGGATATAAAAAGAGGTTTCTTGCCCTCAAGGAGCTTACATTCTAACAGGGTGGGTTCAGGGAGACAATATGCAAATATCACCAGCACTTAGCACAGAGCTTGGCACATAGTAGACAGTTAAGCACTTAACAAATGTTTATTGACTGACTACACAGCATCTCTCTCCTGCTGTGCTTTAGGCAGGTCTGTCTGGGCACTGAGCTGCCTGAGTGGTCTCTTCTGGCCCTTTGTTTTGTTGTGGCTCAGGAGGGACCATCTGCGTGCAAGTTGTCTGGGCACTGGTCTCACCCTGTCTTCTGCACTGGGTGCCGGTCTGTCCTTCTCTTCTGGTCTCATCTCCTGCTTTGGGTCTGCTCTGCTGCTTACCTCCATCCCTGCCCACCATCTAATCCCTCTTCCACCTGACATCCCTTCAAAATGCTTGAAGATAGGGTAACTCTTAAGGTCTCTTAAGGTCTCTTTTCCTGAGCACAAATGCTTGTATTACTATTATGTATAGCATTTTATACTTTACAAAGAACTCTCAACATTATCTCAGTTGATCCTCTCAACAAGGAAGCAAGGATATTACACCCTTTTCATAGCTGAAAAATGAAAGCCCTTGCCTTGCTCAAGGCTCCACAGTACATCAGTAGTAAGGCCAAAACAAGACAGACCACTGGGCCAAACCAGCAGAGTTGGCTTCAGGTCCCCCTCTGCTGTTATTAGTTATGTGACCTTGAGTAAGGCCTGTCCCCTCTCTGAGGCTTAGCTGTGTCCTCTGCAAATGAGCATGAATGGATTAGGTGAACTTCCAGCTCTGATTCTACGAAACCTTAGTCTACTGACTTCTGTCAAATGCTATCGTCTCTCAAAGAAACGAGGGCGAGTGATAAAAATAGCAGCTACTTCAATCATCTAAGCCAACTGGTTTCATTCCTTAACCTTAGCTCCCCTGTGTCCCTCCCCTAACTCAGGGGGCAGACAAAATCAGCAGGATTTAGCTCCTGGTCAGTGGAAGACAGCTCGTTAATCTGGTCTTGTTCATAGCTTTCCTGCGGCACTGGGCTGGCCATTTGTCAGAGATGTTGACATTCAGCTTGGCTTATTCATGCTTCTCTCCTGCCCTCAGCTTCCTCCCACCTTCCTCAGTGCCTCAAATGGGACTACGGTAGGGGAACAGAGAATCCCCTGAGCTCACAGGTGACGCTGGAGGACAGAACACCAGCCTGGACACCCTGCAATTCAACATTTAGTTCAATGAATGTTTATTAAAGACTCAACTGTGTTTAGAGCACTGTGCTAGGCTAGGGGAGATAGAGTTTAGCAAGTTAGCTAGTGGTTTATTGATTTGGGTAATCTTTAAAAAAAAAACAGATCTTCATCATATTTCTGTTTTCAATTTTATCTATTTCTCTTCTAATTTTTAAGAATTCTTCCAAAGTACCTGTTTTGAAGTCACTTAGTTATCTTTCCTCATTTAAAAACTCCATGCTAAATTCATTGAGGCATTCCCCCTTATTTTGTTAATATGTGGTTTCACAGCTATACATTTTCTTCTGAGCACTGCTTTGGCTATATTGCATTCATTTTGGTAGGTTGGAGTGATATTGATTGAAAGTGACCCTCGTAGACCCCACAGCCAAGTACCAAGGTAGATTTATGCAAGCAAGCATATGTACAGTGTTACACGAGAAGTGCATTAGGGAAGTGATAATAACAATGATTGACATTTTTAACACTTTAAGATTTGCAAAGGGTTTTGCATATGTTATCTCATTGGCTCTTCACAAAAATTCTGTAAGATAGATGCTATTATGCCCACTTTTCAGATGAGGAAACTGAGGCACAAAGCAGTTTAACTGGTAGTGTAACACAGCAAATAAGTTTATGAGGTAGAATTTGAACTCTGATTCCTGATTCCAAATCTAGCCCTTTGTCCACCATGCTATCTAGTTCCCTCAGGTAAAAATCAAGTGCTCTGGTGAAGTTGGGGGTGGGGAGGGGGGTGTAAATTGCCAGGTAGGGTAAAAGTAGAGGGGGCAGCAAGAGTAGGAACCAGAAGACTTCTGGAGGAGATGGCATTTGAGTTGTCTAAAAGGATTGGTTGGGATTTTAGGAGATTTCTCATAGACTCAAAGAACCTTGGACTCTGAATCAATTTCAGAGGCATCTAGTTTAATATGTATTAGAGTGGGAGTCTGCTCCATAACAACCCTTCTGTTCCACCTCAGAAGCTGAAAGTGGTCATCTAGCCCCTACTTGAAGATAACCGGTGATGGAAATTCACTCACCTTGAGGCAGCCCTTTTCACATTTGAACAGCTCTAATTGTTAGGAAGTTTTCTTTATATGGTTCAAAAATTGACTTCTCTTCAACTTCCATTTGTTCTTCCCAGTTCTTCCTTCTGGGTAGAAGTAAACAAGTCTAATCCATCTTCACATAGCAACCCTTCTTGGGAATGGGGATGTGGGCTGTAAGAGAGCTTTGTGGAACTTGTCAAACCTGGAAACCATTGTATTATGATAAATGATATCATCAAAAGGAATTTGGAGAACATTGCTGGGATTATAAACTTGCGGGCAAGAAAACTGTAGGGACATGGGAGGCATTTTCATTATTGTTGCTGATTGAAATCAGGGACCTTGAAGAGACATGTTGATTTGAATAATGAACAGCTGGCTGGTTGTACTTATAAATTGTGGGAAGAACTATTAGGAGAATAAATAGCATAAACGAGAGAGTGGTAAACTTACTCAAGAAATAGACTTCCTGAATACTGGAACAGACCAAACAAATCGATAATTCCATGAGACAGCAAGTAATGTTAGTACAAACTCAAAAGATTAAAAAAAATAATGCAAGATACCTGATTTTAAAAACAACTGACCTGGAAACAGGTCAAGGACAGATAATTTAAGTATCATTAGACTCCCTGAAAACCATGATTTAAAATTCTAGAATTATATTTCAAGAAATCATAAATGAAAACTGCCTAGATATATTAGAACCAGAGGGCAAAGTAGAGAGAAAAAGAACCCATCAACCCTGTCCTGAAAAGAACTCCAAAAGGAAAAGTCGTAGCAATGTCTTAACCAAAATTCAAAGTTCTTATGTCAAAGAAAAAAATGGATAATTGCAGTTACCCAGAAATAAGTAGTATAAATATGAAGAAATAAGCAGTTCAACTATAGTCAGGGTTGAACAAAACCTGGCATTTATACTATAAACTAGAGGAGATCTTGGAATATAATATTCCAAAAAGTAAAAGACTTGGGCTTGCAACCAGAAATAATTGACCCTGCAAAACTGAATATAATCCTACAGGGGGAAAATCGATCTTTAATGAAATAGAGAATGTTCAAGCATTTCTGACAAGAAAACAAAGGCCTAGGCTGAGTAGGAATTGTTGAAATCTAAACAAGAGTCCAGAAAAGCCGGGAAAGCCTTGAAAGTTACCTTGCAAGTTCCAAAGGTCCTTCAGTTGTCAGATGGAGTTATATGAGGGTCCATAGGAGAAACCTCAAGGAAGTTTCCTCATTAGAGTAAGTGAACACTAACAGGAGGGTGAGCCCTAGTCTTGGTCTGGATTGGCAGAAGTCATAGAACAGAATGGTTTCTATGGTACAAAACTGAGGTGAATTCTGATTGCTTGTCTTGTTCTTTTAACATTCATTTTGTGTATGGGAAATAAATATCTGTCCCATAACTATAAATATATAAATCTAAGCCACTGGCATTGTTACAAATCCAATGTACTCTGGTGTTGATAACTGCCTCTTCAATGATGTTTTCCAAGTTCAGATTTTCATATGCCAGGTTTTCTTAAAGTAGAGTTAACTAGCTGTGCTGGGGAATTCTGCAAAGTAAGGTTTATGAAGCCACCAGAGTGGGGAAGGTACTAATTGTCCAAATAGTTTGTGTCTCCTCAGCTCATCAAGACAGCGGAATTGGACCCAACCTGGAACTATATTGCTAGTTTCATGGTGTTCTGGCTGCTGGAGCCTTCACCAACTTCTGTACTGAAGGCACCAGTTTTCCTTCTGTGTTTCCTGGGATCCTTCCCCTCTGATGATACTGACTTTTTGGTTATGGCTTCCTTTCTTCAGATATATTACCATGAGGGTAGGTATGTATCTTTCTCTACCCTGCCTCCCCATCTTCACCTGCCCATGTAGGATTTAAGGTGGGAGAAACAGTTAATAAAAGAAAACAGCAAATAGGTCTTATTTCTCTACCAAAGAGAAAGGGGTCTGATAGGTAACAAGAGGGATTGTAGTTAGAGAGAAGAGAGTTGATCATATAAGAGCTGGTAGTGCTTGAAATTTTCTCCTGGAGTCAGAAACACCAAGCAGTGGATCTTAGGATGGAATTAAGTGACTCAGGTTCAAATACTTTGTGTGCCGCTTACTGTCTTAGGCAAGTCACCTAACTTCTCTGGCCTCAGTCTCCTCATCTATAAAATCAGTGACCTCTGAAATCACTTCCAGCTTTAAATCTGGGAAACTCAGAGACGTCAAAGTTTGAATAACCTTTAGATCATAGAACTTAAAAAGAAGCACTTTAGAGACCATCTATTTTACCCTCTAAGTTTATAGATGAGGAAACTGAAACCAGTAGAGGGAATTTGATTCTGCTAATGTCCAACAGATATTTGAGTAGCAGAACTAGGATTCAAACCCAGGTCTTCTGAATTCAAATTTAGTAATTGTTTCACTACACCAAACTTTTTGAAGGTAATACAGAGGGGAGAAGAGACACAATGTCCACCCTTGGGAAACTTTTACTTTCATGAAGGAATGATAGTCTCTTCTCTCCATCTATGTTGTGTAGCATTTAATTTCTCTCCCTTCCCCATACCCATTTCACCTGAACAATTTAGAAAGAAAAAGAAAACCCTCATAACAAGTATGCATACATAGTCTAGCTAGATCCATTCTCTCGTTGGGTAATGTTCAAAAATGTATCTCATTCTGCATTTTAAGTCCATCACCTCTCTGACAGAAAGTGGTTGTCATGTTTTATCTTCAGTTCTCCAAATGTGATCATTGCATTGATCAGAGTTCTAAAGTCTTTCAAAGTTGTTTTTTAATAACATTGGCATTATATAATATATACATATATATTATATGTAAATATCTATATCTATATCTATCCATCCATCCATCCATCTATCTATTAAATCTCCTGCTTCTATCCACTTCACTCTGCACCAGTTTCTAGAGATCTTTCACAGTTTCCTCTGAGACTGGCCATGTCATCATTTATTTTGACACAATAACTTTCCTTTATATACCATTATATACCATAATTTATTTAGTCATTCCCAAATACATATGCACCCCCACAATAACCTCAGGGTTATTTTTTTTGCTACTATAAATATTTTTATAAAAATGGGTCCTTTTCTTCTTTCTTTGTTTGCTTTGGAGTATAGACCTAGTAGGTGTATTGCTGGGTGACTTTTTGTTAGTGGTCTGTTCTTCTGAATTCAGTCCAAATCACATGAGCTTTTTTGAGTGTCACATCAGACTTCTAATTCATGTTGAGCTTGTAGACTTTTAAAACTCCAAGATATTTTGCAGAACAACTGTCTGTCCATTCTTTTCCCATCTTGGGGTTGACTTTCTGTACTCAAATGCAAGACTTTACATTTATCTCCATTGAATTTTGTCTTGCTTGAGTCAACCTAATACTCTAGTTTGTCAAGATCCTTTTAGGTCCTGACTCTGTCATCCACTATGTTAGCTCTCTGACAACTTTGTGTTATCTTCAAATTCAATGAGCCATATCTTCATCCAAGCCATTGATACAAATATTTGATGGCACAAGACTAAGAAAGATCCTCCCCTGGAGACATCCTGCCACATTAACCCTGAACCATTAACAATTACTCTTTAAGTCTGTCCATCAACCTAGTTCTGAATACATCTGATTGTATTATTGACTAATCCATTGCTCTCCATTTTCTCCATAGGAATAGTAAGAGACACTTTAGCAAAAGCTTTGCTGAAATCTAGATATATTATCTCCACAGCATTCTGCATATCTGCTAGTATTCCTGTCAAAAAAGGACATGAGGATATCTTGGCATGAAGCCATGCTAAGTCTTTGTAATCACTGCTTCCCTTTCTAAATGTTACCAACCATCTTTTTCATGATCTGGTTTAGAATTTTGCCAGAAATCAAAGTCATATTCATGGCTGATAGTTGGGAGATTTGGATTTCTTTTTTTTTTTAAATTTGTGGCATTTGTCCTTCTTTTATTTCATGCCACTTCTCCCATTCTCCATGTTCTTTCAGATATCACTAAAAGCAGCTCAGCCATTACATCTGCCAGTTCTTTTAGTACTACGGGTTGTAGTACATCCATCTGAGCTTGTTGACCTGAATTCATCAAGAGGAGCGAGGTGTCCTCTTATTGTCTCCTCATGTGTCTTGGGTATCAGCTCCCTGATAGTCATTTTTGCTATGTCACTTCCAGTATAAAGGTCATCCTCCTCGGTGGAGAAAACAGAAACCAAGTAAGAATTTGGCAGCTCTGTCTTCTCTTTATTATCAGTAATCATCATCCAACCCACCAACAAGTGAGGTTCTCTTCCTTCTTATATCTTCCTTTTTCTGCCAACATCACTGGAAAATCCATTTTTTGTTTTTCTTGGCTTTCTTTGCCCACCTTAGCTCATTCAGAGCTTTAATATTCCTCACACTATTGTTACAGGACCATGCTTCTTTGTAACATTCATCTTCTGTTTCCTTCTATTGCTTGCTTCCATCTTCTGCATTTTTTTTAAATCAAAGTTGGTTGTTGAGTTCCCCATGCATCTTCTTCAGACAAATTCCCTTCCTCTTCAATGGGAGCTTTCCTTTGTGGCTTCAGAATTTAATTCTCGAGCATTTACCTTCCTTTCCCCCCTCCAAAGCACTTTATGCCATTGGAATCCTAACTACCTTTCCTCTGAACTCTGAAAACTGCTTTTTCAAATTCTAAGATGTATGTCAGACCATGTACATGTTTCCTCTCCTTCAACAAATGCTAGAATGGAACTGTTATTTTGTCCCAAAGTTTCCATCATTTCCATTCCTGTAATTACTTCCTTCTTGTTAGTGAGAATCAGATCCAGAATAGGATTTTCCCTTATAAGTTCCTCCACCTTTTTAGTTAAATTTTTACTCATTTTAAACTCAAATGTAAAAAGACCAAAAAAAAAGAACATTTCCATGTACAGAACACAGCATAAAAAAGAAGAGAATTTCCATTTCACACTCTTTATTTTTTCTGAAAAACTGTGTAATAAAAACTACACATTATTTTCAAAGCTACCCTACTTTTCTGTGGTTCCTTTTAATTGTTGTTTTGTTTTCTGCTGTGTACTTTTTATGTTTTTTCTCTTTCCCTGCCCATCCCCTGCCTGGAGAAAGCTACCATTAAACACACACACATATATGTATATGTGTATATACACATACACATACATACATATATACACATACACATATATATATACATACATATTTGTTATATATTATTTTACATATGTATGTGTGTATATATGTGTGTGTGTGCGAGCGCCTGTGTGTATGTGTGTAAAATCAATAGTGTACATGTTTCTATTTATCAGTTCTTTCTCTGGATGTGGATAGCATCTTCCTTCTTAGGTCCTTTATAGTTGATTTGAAATTAATTGATCTTTAAATGTTCTATTGAATTCACTTGTAAATCCATCTGATCCTGATACTTTTTTCTTAGGAAGCTCATTTATAGCCTATTCAAAGTCTATTTGGATATTCTGTTTCCTCTTATGTTAGTCAAGGCAGTTTATATTTTTCTAAATATTCTTCCATTTAACTGAAATTGTTAAATTTATTGGTACACAATTGGGCAAAACAACTCCTTGTAATTACTTTAATTTCATTTTCATTGTTGGTATATTCACCCTTTTCATTTTCAGGCAAGCTAAACCCATTCATATTTGGGCATTTCCTGTCTTCTTCCCTACATCTCTACTAGCGCTGGTATCATCAGACAAGGAGTGTCTTATGAGCCAGAAGGAAGGAGGATTGTGGGAGGGGCCAAGGAGACCCTGGATGCCCATCCTGGAGACTATACACTGCTACCGAAGAACCAGAAAGGATTTGTCAAACTCTCCTTGATTCATGGCTAAGGGCCATCTTGGCAAGGTCCATTCTTGGGTTTTCAGCTACTCTCAAGCCAAAATCAATTATATTTTGATATTGATATGCTCAGTCCTAGGCCAACATAGATTATATTTTGATGAGGAGAAAGATTAATTTCACTGAATCACAGAAATTTAGAGTTGGAAGAGATGTCAGCCACCATCTGATACAACCTAGACCTACAAGAAATCCTCACTATAACATGCCTTACAAGTGGTCATTCGGCCCCTACTGGAAGACTTTTTGGGAGTGCAACCTACTAGGGCCACCTATTCTACTTCTTGATGGCTCTGATTGTTAAGAAGTTTTACCTAGCAAGGCTAAATTCCCCTAAATTTGCCTCTGTGCAACTTCAAGCCAATCATTGTTCTTGTTTCTCCCCTCTGGAGACAAAGAGAACAAGTCTTCCATGGGATAGCCCTCAGATACTTAGGGAATATTGGTGACATTCAGTCTCTTGCTGAGACACTATATTTTGATGGTGATATGTCTGAGCCAGTACCAATACAGATTCTATTTACTTGGGGGAGATTGTTGGTGACTTAGTCTAGGAGTTCACAGGAGGTCTTAGAGGACAGAAGTGATTGATTTCTCTTGTTGACTTGCTTTTCCCTGTAGCAGCAAATGCTTTCTGAATGAGTGATTTTGAGGCAAGCCTAAAGGCACATCAAAGGAAATGAAAGGTAAAACTTAAATATCCTAAGAAAGCTTATTGAAAGACATTTTGAGTCCCAAACAACCATGCATGGTGACACTAAGGATACAACTACTGATTCTGTCAGTGCTTTCTTACCTGATCAACGGAATTTCCTGATCCTATACCTCCTGGTGACTCAGCCCTCAGGAAATATAATATGTGGGCCCAGTTCATAGTACGGCCATAGGAAAACAATTTCCCACTTTTCTCCCATTATGCAGGAAGAATCCCATCTCTGGCATGGGTAGGTGATGCTTCAGTTTTCTCACTTCTGAGAAATTCTAGGGCAACAACTGATTTGTAGAGAAGTTGTCATTTATCTCCACTTCCAAATCTCTGATCTGTGATCTTAAAGCATTATAATTGGCTGAGGATTCCAAAAAGTATTTGCTGACTAGAAAATTGGTCCAAATCTAATAAAATAAATTTGATAGGGATAAATGTGAAATCTTACATTTGGCTTCAGAAAATAAGGATTATAAGAAAAAATGGAGAAAATCTGGATAGACAGAAGTTCATCTGAAAGAGATCTGGTGGCCTCAGTCAATCGCAAGCTTGGTATGAGTCAACAATGTGATATGACAGCCCAGAAGTGAAAGGTAGTGTGACATTTTGAGAGGTACAGTGTACAGGACTGGGAAGGTGATGAGCCTAACAAACTCTGCCACCATCCAATAACGGCTAAAACACGGTGCGATGAATTTGAAGAGGGATAGTATGTCCATAGAAAGACAATCAGGATGGAGAAGGATCTTGAGTTCATGGCATATGCAGAACCATATTAGAAAATGAGGTTTAGCCTGGAGAAGAGACAGTTATGTGATGCAATGGATAGAGCACTGGGCCTAGAGTCTGGAGAGACCTGAGTTCAAATTCAATTTCAGATACTTCCTAGTTGTGTGACTCTGGGCAAATCACTTAACCTCTGTTTGCCTGAGATTCCCCTCGGCTGTAAAATGGGGATTATAATAACAGCCACTACTTCCTACAGTTGTTGTGAAGATCAAGTGAGATAATATTTATCTAGCCCTTAGCATATCTATTTATATATTTATAGAATTTTTTAATAGAATTTTTAGAATTTTATAGACTTTATAGAGATGCTTATTTTATAAAATTTATAGAAATGCTTATTCCCTTCTCCTCCCTCACCCTCCAGGAGAGATGAGATATTACGCAATGTTTAAGGGTTTTCACGGAGAAGAAGGATTGTTTGGTCTTTTTGGTTGGCTCCAGAGCAGAGCTAGGAATGCATGTTTAGAAGTTGCAAGGAAACAATATTAAACCTGAAGCTATTTGAGTTAATAGAGTGAACCCAAAATAGAATCAGCCATCTCAGGAAGCTGTGGGTTCCCCCTCGCTGAAAGTCTTCAAGAAAAGGCTCCAAGGCCATTGACCAAGTGTGTTGCTGAGTATATGGTACGGGTTAGATTAGATGGCTCTTGCTGAGGGCCCGTTCCAACTCTGAGATTGTATGATACAGTGTCAATGACAGGATTCCTAAGAAATCATGGAATCACAGCAGGATGTTCCTGAGTAGTTTAAAAGAGAAATAAAAATTGTGAAAGCAAGACTTATAGCCTGCACAGCAGAAATAATTGGCAGAGTAGGAAAACTTGAATCCACCATGGTAAATCTCAGCAAAAAAAACAAAAAAAGAGAAAAACTGATGCAACTTAAGGACAGTGTCATTGACAGCAAAGGTTCTATTTTGGTGAGAAGAGATTCAGCCTATCACCAACACATTATCTCAGTCAATAAACATTTGCTAAGTGCCTACTATGTGCCAGGCACCATGCTATGCACTGGTGATACATAGAATGGCAAGAGATACTCCCTTCCCTCAAGGAGCTCATAGTCTAATGGAGGAGGCAGCATGCCAACAAACGTGCACAAACAAGATCTAGACAGGATAAATAGGAAATAATCAACATGACGAAGGCAGTAGCATTAAGGAGGATCAGGAAAGATTTCCTGTAAAAGATGGGACTCAAAATAAGCCAGGAGGCAGAGATGAGGAGAGAGCATTCTTGGCATGGGGGACAGTCATGGAAAATGCCCAGAGCTGAGACATGGAGTATCTTGTTTAAGAGACGGCAAGGAGACCAGTGTCACTGGATCCAATAGTATGTGGGAATTGGGTAGTGGTGGGAAGTTAAGGAAACTAGAAAGGTAGGGGCCAAGCAATGAAGGGCTTTGAACCCGAAAGAAATGAAATGCAAAAGTTTCCATTTCAGTTCAACAGATGTTTATTAATGCCTACCACGTTATACACAGGCCCTATGCTTAACTCGGAAGACACAAAACGAGAAAATAACCCAATCCCCTCCCATCAAGGAGATTTCAATCTAATAGGATCAGATAGGACACATTATAGCCACATATAATGGCAGAAAGACTAAGCTACATCACCCTGCCTCCCTGCCCTCAGTAGAGGCTGGATGACCACTTCTCAGAGAAACCCCTAGAAATACCCCCCCCTCCAATCCTGCCCCTTCTTTTCCCACCTCCCTCCCTTGAAGATAATTCTAGAACAAAGAGGATGATGGAGGATTTGTTTGTTTTACAAAATCTGTATCTTCCTCAAGGCTCAGTGCAAGTGCTACCTCCATCAGGACATCTAGCCTGATGCTCCCAGTTACTAAAACCTCCCTGTCCAAAATTCTATTGTTTTAGATTTATATAAACTCTATGTAACAACAAATTGGCTCCAGCTCCAGGGGGTTAGGCATGCCCTCTCCCACAAGGGGCTCCCTAACTCTAGATTCAAGTGCCAGATTTAGTCCTGGGCTGGGAGGGATGAGGGAGGGTCTGGCCTCTAAAGAGAGGAGTTATGTTCTTTCTTGTTGGCTCTTTGTACCACCATCCTAGTGGTCCTTGAGAAAAATCACCTAAAGCTTGAGTTCAGCACAAGTCTGGCGTCTCCTCAAAAGGAATCTGGAAGATGCTCAGTGTAAAATGTAGATCAAAAGTGTAAATTGTAGATCCAGTAGAGGTCAGTTATTTATTTCCTCCAGACAAAAGAAATTCTTAAAACACAAGACTCCCAAGTACACACTGAGAAAAACTTAACACATGGTATAGTGATCCTGTTATACTCTCCTGGGAAGCACATGCTTCAAATATTAAAAAATGAAACAAATAGTGGGGCCGCTGAGTAGCCATCTCACATTCACCTCAGCTTTGCACTGTCCAAACAACTCCATCAAGGGTCGTATATTCTGGAAAGCCAGGCCGTAACTTGGGTTCATCCTCTTGTTAGTGGTAATCTTCTTTTACAAGTATTGTGGTAATTTCAAAAGTACCTCCTGCAAGGCAGTCAGTAACAACTGTGGGACCCAGGAGCCTCTGACCTTTTAAACTCCCAGAGTTGAAATGCCTATACCAGAATTGCTATTTGATCATGTAGGCTTAGGGAAAGAAACACAAACAGATCTGCTCTCGGGCTCACCTAGATAGCACATGTGCTTAATGCCAGGTAAAAGCAGCTACCATTGTCCACCTGCCCTCCCCCACAGGAAGTCTCAGAGAAAAAGTTTCATTGCACATGAAACGGGGAATTTCTCCTAAGGACAGAGGAAGAAGAAAGGGTTTTCTTGGATTTGTACTCAGCCTCCTTTAGTGCAGAACCCTCTCATGAGGTGCAGGGAGGCACATGAAGCTGTGTACGTCTTTAGAAAAGGGTCTGAACTTCTCTTGTCATCGTGGGGACCAAGGGATTGCTGTATCATCTCGTAGTCCTTCAGCACTGAGAACATGTCCCCTGATGTGACCAGGGAGAACTCAACTGAGCCCCATGAGGCTCCGTGGGCTGTGTTCTACCCCTAACCCTTGTAGCTCCTTGTGGGCAGGGGCTGCTTCTTTGTTGACTTGGGCAAAAAGTCATGTCAGCCAGATGGCTCAGTGAAAGAGCGTTGGTTATGGAGTAAGGAAGACCTGAATTCAAATTCTGCCTTGTATGCTTGGTAGATGTGTGGTCCTGAGCAAGTCACTTAACGGCTGTTTGCCTCAGTTTCCTCAGCTGTAAAATGGGGATAATGATAGCACCTACCTCCCAGGGTTGTTGTGAAGATCAAGTGAGATGACAGATCTAAAGCACCCCATAAGTGCTGGTTAATATTATTTTTATTATTACTTTCTATCCCCAGTGCACAGCACAGGACCTCGAAGGCAGCAGGCCCTTAGACAGGGGGTGTGGTGGACTGATTGCTGTTCAGGTGTGATTAGGACTGGCGGCCTCTAAAGCATTGCACGATGCTTCGGATACCTGAGGGGATCTCGAGGGATTGCCCCGTGAGGATGGTGTCAGGGATCGTGGCCTCAGCTGTCCCCGTGCCACCGTTAGAGGCCGTGAGATGGTGTAGTGAATAAAGTGCCAAGCCTTGATGCAGGAAGAGCTGAGTTCAAATGTGACCTCAGAGACTTAACAGCAGTGTGACCCTGGGCAGGTCACTCAACCTCTCTCTGACTCAGCTTTCCTAACTGTAATAAAATAAGGGTAGTAACAGCCCCTCCCCCCACCCAGGGTTGTAGTGGGGATCAAAGCACTTAGCTCGGTGCTTGGCTAGGCACATAGCAGGTGTTTAATAAATGCTTGTTTCCTTGCTTCCATGATCATTGACCAAAGTGTCAGATAAAAGGGCCTAGGTGCTGAACCCAAGAGCCCTGTCCTACCTCTACCTGAGCACCCCAGGCATGAGCATTTTCTCACTTCTTCCCCATCTCCTCTCTGTCTCTTTAGGGCAGCTCTGGTGCCAATATTCTCCTTTGGGGAGAATGAAATCTTTGGCCAATTAGGCAATCCCCAGGGATCTTGGCTATGCTCAATTCAGGATGGACTGCAGAAGGTCAATGGGCTTCTCCCTCCCACACTTCCATGGCCAAGGGATCTTCCAGTACAGGTCTGGCCTGCTCCCCTATCACCCAATCTGTCACCACTGTGGGTAAGTTCCCAGGATGCTAGAGGAGGTGGGATTGACATGAGATGAGCCCCTGTTGGCCTGATCCTCAAGCTTCGTCCCTGCCTAGGTGTCCCAGCATGGCCCCTGATTATACACAAACTGTTCTGATGACTCCCTTTCTGGGAAACCCCAGAACCAAGAAGGATCTGCAATCATAATGTAGCACCCATTCTGGGATCAGTTTCCAAATCTCCACTCAAATGATCAGATTGGGTCCTCAGAGGGCAGTTGACTATTTCTATCTTCAGCGTTTTAGGGACAGCCCTAAGGAGCTGGGTGTGGATTCTAGTATTATTGTCTTGAGCCTCCTCTCCCTTTGATTATCAATTAGCCAGCTGGAGTTATTCCCTATCAGAAACTGTTATTTAGTAAGTTGGTATAGTAACAACACTTGATACAAAAGTCTTCCCACCCCCAAGCCTGTGACACACTCTCTGTGCACACACAAGGTCTCTGGGGAGAGTGGGCTCAAAATGAGAGAACACATATAGCCAAAAGGTAATCATGACTCCTGTTTATTAGAAGTCCTTTTCTTTTGTGGAAGCTTCAGGAAGTTCTTCTTTGGTCTATCTCTCTTTGGATGGATCTCTCAGAAGTTTGTTGCCTTGGGAGTCCTGAAGCTGCCCGTGCTCATTGTGTTTAGCGTATCTCCATCAGGTCTCTCAGCTCCCAATGCAGAGGCTGTCTTTGGGAGACACTGGGCAAAGCTTTCCTCTGGTCAAGGGGAGCAGGGGGAAAGAGACTTCCTCCTCCCTGACAATTTTAAAACAAATAAATCTTAAACATACAATAAAAAGGTAACAATTAGATGTTCAATGATCAAATTATTTGCAGTCACTGTTAAAGCAATAACCATGTATAGATGTATTAATGTATAGATATGATGTAGAGTTGTTTTTCAGCACAAAATTCTTTAAAGTGAGGTCATCAATGACATTGTTATACTTCATTTTTTTCATTTGTTATAGAGATGTGATTTTTAATTATTGTTAATTGCATTATCTTTATCACTAAAACTATCTGCAAAGAGAGGAGGGGGAGGGGGAGGGGGAGGGGGAGGGGGAGGGAATGGCCTTTCTAAGGCAGAGAAAGAATTGCTCTTCAGAGATATTGGGGGAAGGAGTTTGAGGGCAGTCAGGTCTTGGTCCCTGAGGCCCCAGGTCCATTTACACTTGACCCCTCATCAACAAATGGGGTTCATCAGGGGCTTAGACAGGGGAAACATTCGAAAGACCATTGAAGGGGTCTCTGGGGAAGGAAAGAATCAGACAGCTGGGACTTGGAGTCAGGAAGACTTAGATTCTAATCCTGCTTCAGATATGTAGCAGCTGTACGATTCAAGCTTATGGTTCTATAATATAATGGCCTCCATTTCATCACACCTTCAAAGGGATTGCTTCACTGACTGAAGCTGCTGGGTTGAATGGGGACAGAGATGACTTCTCTCCTCTGGACCTTCTCCCCATTACCATTGCCCACTCTGCTTCTAGGTGTCCAGTGCCCCTGACCCTGAGAGTCCAAGGACTAAGCACTCATGATGCTTAGGGATGCTGCAAGGTCTTGGATGCCTCCCATTTGGCAGACAAAGAAACTGAGAGACAGTTTATTATGACCTAGGGGTCCCATGTGATTGTTGGTCCCAGTGTCAAGTTAGGTTCCAAAGTTTTCCCACTTCCATTTCTATAGGACTTTAGGGTTTACCAATGCTATCTTTAAAACAATCTTGTAGGGTGGGAGAAGTACAGAAGACTTCTCACCTTCTACCCCTGCTTTCTGTCTCCCAGTGGGGAAGCCAGGTGGGGTGGAACAAAATACCAACCCTACCCAAAAGGAAATGGACCGTCTGCAGCAGCATTATGTGACAGAACTGTGCAGCCTCTTTGAAGCCCACAAGACCAAATACGATGTCCCCCCAGAGCAGCACCTGAAGTTCTGATGAGTCTGCCACTTCCTATATTCCCTTCTCCTGTCCTTACCCCTGCCTTTGGATGACATCACAAAACAAAAACGGTATGGCAAAGTGGATAGGGCAATGAATTTTCCTAGGTTCAAATCCCACCTGAGATGCTTCCTAGCTGTGTGACTAGGAAAATCACTTAGCTCTCTGTACCCCAATTCCTCATCTGTTAACCAAGGGGCTTGGACCCAAAAGATTCTGTTGTACCTAAAGACTGTTCTAGTTCTAAATCTGTAATCCTACATTCCAATGATCATTAACTATCAACTTTTGTGCTTGAGGCAATCAGCAAGAATGGGTACAAAGTTTCACTAACTTTGTACACATTAAAATCAACTTTATAATTCACTATGTGGAAAGTTATCAATCAGTAATTAAGAAAAATTCAGTTGTTCTTTGGGGGGAACTGAGAGAGCCTGGATTAGTTACTAGAGAAGCTGTAAGAGGTCATGAATTAAATTTTTGTTCCCATTGAATTTCAATACCCTGGGACAAAACCTCAATTGCTTGCTCTGCAAAGTAAGTTGCAGAACCCCAAATAATTTTGTCTTGGTTCTTCCATTGCCCCAGTTACTTTACCCTTGGACCTGGCAACACAGGAATATACTTCTTCCTTCCTCCCTGGCAGAGATGGTATGAAAGGGAAACTGAGACCTGGACCGGGATTTGGGGAATGAGGAGGGAGCTTACAGAATGTGGCCACCGTGAGTTCCAGGTCTTAGAGAAGGTCCCAAAGCCCATCCTTGGCCAGGCTATCCATCTTCATTCCTTTTTGTTCTCTAGTCTTAGCATGAACTTTTTCAGTCCCCACACTATCCCCATGAGAGTTCAAGAAGCCACTCTCCCACTTTCCTTACCTTCTTTGGGACCAATAAACTGCAGACTCCATGGATTTACAGCTTGTGTGACCATGGCCAGCTCCCTTCCCTTCTCTCACCCTGTTTCTCCATCTATAAAATGAAAGTGTTAGGGTTTATTTTATTTAATAAATCTATTTTTTTATTTATAAATATTTATTTTTAACATTTAAAAAATTTTAGTTCCAAATTCTCTCCCTCTTGCCCATCCCCCATCCACTGAGAAGGCAAGCAATATGGTATTAAGTTGTTTCAACAATCCGGCTAGCAGCTTCTGTGGGGGTATAAGATCCACCCACAGCCAGCACCCAGAAAGCTGCCAACAGCACAGGTTCTTTTGATCTGCTTAACTAAGGAAAGCAAAGTGAAGGGGTTTGATGAGCTTATTTTAATTCAGCACACAAATATCATTCATTTAGTTCAGGGGAAAAAGTCAGCACACTGAACTTCAGAGCAAAATACAAACAAATTACAAACATCAACAGACAGACCCAATACAATTCATAGTTACCAACATCTAGGTTCAGCCCAGGAGCTCAGAACAAGGGCTGGCCCAGAGTCACATGCGCCACCACTGCTGCAGCAAGGAGCTCCAAGGAAGAGACAGCCAACCCCTGGTTTTTATATCTTTTTCATCGTCAGGGGTGAGTCACACATGCGACTCACCCATGTGACCTAGAATCGTCACAAAGAGGCGGACTTAAACCCACGTGGTCTAAAAGCCTCTGCTCTCCCAGACATGTAAACTAGGCCCTCCCCGGAGTTAGCCCCACCTTGGGCCCTGCCTTAGTTGCCAATCCACACCCACATAGGTTTTACACCTAATAGGGGTTTGGGCCTGGGGCTTAGCACTTAGTAAGGCTCAATGAAATACACTAAATTACTCAAATGGAACAAAAGCCAAACTATTCAAGGGCACTTGTTGAACTAAGTGCTAAGGAGCCCATTTTGCCTACCAACACATAAGTATACATGTGAAATCCTGCAAAACACATTTGCATATTAGCCATATCATGCTCCCAAAAGCAAGAAAAATAAAGTGAGAAAACTGTACTTCAGTTTGCATCAGAGTTCATCATTTCTTTCTCAGGAGGTGGACAACATTTCTCATCATGAGTCCTTTGGAATTTTCTTGGATCACTGTATTGATCGGTGTAGCTAAGCCATTCACACTTGATCATGGCATAATATTGCTGATAATATGTACAATGATCTCCTGGTTCAACTCACCTAACTTCAGATCAATTCATGTAAGTTTTCCCAGGTTTTTCTGAAACCATCCCTCTCATCATTTCTTATAGCACAATAATAATCCATCACAACCATATACCACAGCTTGTTCAGCTATTTTTCCGTCCATGAACGTCCCCTCAGTTTCTAATTCCTTACCATTTCTAAATTTCTGTCTAACTATCAAGTCTATAAACCTATGACTTTATCTCAGGCCCCTCTGCCTTTTCTTCCATCTGGCCCTACAGGTCTGACATTAATCTGTTGCCTATTCTAGGGAACCAGCTGAGTAGATTGAATTTTATCCTGTAGGCAGTGGGCAACCAATGATGTTTTTAAAAATGTTTTTCCAAGATAACTCTGGAAGTGGATGTAGATTAGATCCAAGGAGGAGAACCATTAAGAGGTTATTTCAATGGTCAGAATATGGATTAATAAGGACTTGGACTAGGATGGTAACTGTAGAGATGAAGAAAAAGGCATGGATTAAGGAGGCATTTCCAGAAAGGAATTAAGAGGACCTGAAGACTCGTTAGAAATGTCGAGGGAGAGAAGGAAGAACTAGATTTTAAGCTTTGATGACTGGAAGGATGGCAGTATCATCAACAGAAATAGGTAAGTTAAGGGAAAGAACAGGCTTAGGAGTCGGAGAACTTGGTAAATTCTGTTTTGAAAATGTTGGCTTTGAGATGCCAGTGGAACATTGAGTTGGAAATACCCAGAAGGGATATAAAAAATGCAATACTCTAACTCAGGGAAAAGGTGAGGGCTGGAGGTATGGATTTCGGAGTCAGCGGGGACTGGGAGTAAATAAGATTGCTACGGGAGAATAGACACAGAGAGAAGAAGGTTCAAGATATATTCTTGAGGGAAATCCACACTTGGTTGATAGGAGGATGAATGGAATCGGCAAAGGAGACTTCCATTTCTGTAGGACTTTAGGGTTTACTAATGCTATCTTTAAAACAATCTTGTAAGGTCATTAATGTTTACATGTTTTAATAAATGTTTGTATATTTAATGTTTAATTACATTTACATATTTTAATATGTTCATTTTCATATTCAAGGTAAGGAAAATAAGGCTCAGAAAGGATAAGTGACTTCTCTATGGGCTATTAGCGAGTAGGGATCAAAACCAGGACCCAAGTCAGATCATGAACTCTAACTAGCATTCTTTCCATAATACCAGGCTCATTTTATTACGGGTTGTGAACCATGGTGTCAGAGCACCTCTCCTGGAAAGGGACTCAGATACAATTTGGGGGATGCTCCCCAAAAAGAATCTTTGGCTTGTGCCCCACCCAGGGTTTCCTATGAAACCATCAGAATTTGGCTCATGTCTCTCCCTAAAGGGTCCCAGAGCTCCCCTGCAAGCACTCAAACCTCCTTGAATATAGCACAGGTTCTGTTTTTAACCTGACAGAAAAAGCAGAACAGGCTCATATCTCAGTCTTCACAGTTGACAAAATTCTCCTTCTCTTTCCAGAGGCCATCAAGTAACCCTCCCTTCTTGTGGGTCCTTCCTTCTCTCAGAGTTTATATGTGACATCATACCAGCAAAGGAATACATCCAGGTTGCTCCTTGTTGAACATCATTGCCTACTATGCTAGGTTTTGTTCCCCTTTGGGGCCACACAGAAAGTGCAGCCTATGGGCTTCTCTCATGCTCTGCCTCATTTCCCACCTTGTCTTCTTGAAGTTCTAAATCACTTTCCAACCATGTCATCCCTGCACTCATAGTGACTCAGTGGCTCACTATCACATCTAGGATCAAATACAAAATCCTCTAGCTTTCAAAGCCTTCCATAACTAACTATTCTAATCCTCCCTGCCCCTGCAACTACCTTTCCAGTCTTCTTACATCTTATATCCCAACATATACTCGGGCATTGATCCAATGACACCAGCTTCCTTGCTATTCCACAAACACGACACTCCATCTTGTTTCTGGGCATTTTCTCT
Source organism: Trichosurus vulpecula (assembly GCF_011100635.1). NCBI lineage: Eukaryota > Metazoa > Chordata > Mammalia > Diprotodontia > Phalangeridae > Trichosurus > Trichosurus vulpecula. Next base: position 121,342,263 of record NC_050574.1, on the reverse strand, counting down.
GGCTGTCCCCCATACCCCATGCTCTCCTTCCTAATTTCTACTTCCTGGCTTCTCTAACTTCTTTTAAGTCTCAACTAAAATCCCACCTTTTAGAGAACTCCTTTTAATTCCAGTGCTTCCTTTCTCTTAATTATTCCCTCTTCATCCTGTATGTAGCTTGTTTGTACACATTCGTCGCTTGTTGTCTCTCTCATTAGATTGTGAGCTCCGGAAAGGAGGTATTCCCTCTTGCCTCTTTTTGTATCCCCAGGGGGTTGATGAGCTACAAATTGGTCACCAGTTTGGCATTACAAAAAATTGAAAGATTTGCCTGGGTATGAGCAGATCTTATGATGCAGATAGAATTTCTGGGAGGAAAGCCCTGGGCTGTGGAGCAGATAGATTTATAAACCAAATGGGAATGAGAGGGTGCCATGGAGTGACAGACCTACAGGCAGCAGGAACACAAAGGTTCCCTTGTCTCATGGCTGATGGAAGGCTTTGCACTGGCGATGTGGTCTCTGCATCCCTAGGACCTTATGAAAGGCACCCAGTGAGGGGAATCTATTACTACTGTGTGAGCAACGCCAGCCCTCACTTGAGCATTGTCTCTGTGGAGAAAAGGGGAGACAAAGGGAGGTTTTGGCACTTAACAGAACAGAAGCAGAGCCAGAGCCAGGCCTATCAATGGGTATCTTTGCCCTATGTTTGACCTCTGTATCTTTACAAGCTAAGTTAACATTCTTTTAATACCCTGACTTGTGTTGCTCGTGTCAAATCTGGCATTTACACCACTCCAATTCTTGAGGTTAGGATGACTGCCAAGAGTCCCAGATAAGTTGGCATCATTGACAGGAGAATGAAAATGACTCCTCAATTCAAGCAAGGAGAAAGTACATACCAGATTAGACCTGGCAAAGCCCCACACAGGAGAGAAGCCTCAGACATACTACCCAATTTTAAAATTTCTTTCCCAGATGGATACTTTGGGCAGATAAAATCCAGATTAAGTTGATTTAAGAAGGAAGTGGTAGTGGTTTCAGGTAACATCAAGCCTGACTACATGGAAGACATAAAGCCATTGATTACAGAACCCTGGGAAGGAGAGGCGATTGTGGAAGACATCAAACATTACTTTCTCTAAGGTCCAAAAGGAGGGGTGGAATTCTCTGGACCTGTATAACAAGAGCCCAGGGAAGATGGATTTTCCGGGGCTTAATTGTAGCAGTAGCAATGTTAGCTAATAAGCTTCACAGTCTCTTCAATTTTAGGTAGAATGCTGTGCCCAGAAACTAACCCAAATTTGAACTAAACAGAAGGTCTGGGTCCTTCATTGCTAAACATAATTGGGCTCATGGGTTGGTTGCCCACAATCCTAATTAAGTTCAATGAAAAATACCTGAGTTTGAGCACGCTCTGTGATGCAAATAGAATTTCAAGAAAGAAGTCCCTAAACTGTAGAAGAGACAGGATTCCAAGTCACGTGGGAGCTAGGGTGTGCTGCAGAACAGGAGCACCAATCATGTAAGCAGCAGGAGGAAGGAAGTAAATAAAGCCCCTATATGTGCTAATGGCTTTATACACATGCTCTCATTTGATCCTCATAACAACTTTGCAAGTTAGCTGCCTCTATTTAACAGTTGAGGCAAACAATGGTTAAGTGACTTGTCTAGGGTCATCAAATTAGTAAATGTTTGAGGGCAGATTTGAACTCAGACTTTCCTGACTCCAGACTCATGCTCTATCCGCTGCTTTACCTTGCTACCTCCCAACATGGTTTCCAGCTCTCACGGCCCTCTTAGCAAACCTGATTGGTCACTGTTCTCTGTCAGTGATTCCCCTGTCACTCCCACAGCTTCATTTGACTCCCTTTGTACCAAGGGAGCCCCTGTGGGCAAGTCCAGGGAACCTCATCAGCAAATTTGTACAAACTGTGTCACAGATGGCAGCTATTTGGAGGCTTCGAATTCCTGTGTGCCTACCCCACTCTGTTTTCTTGGAATAGCTTACACAGCCAGGTGTTATGCAGCACTCAGGTCCCGGCTTCGTTCCTCAGACCTTGACATTTTACCTCCATGGTATTGCTTAGACTCTTTTGGGCTAATTCTTGGTGCTGTTACTAATTGCTCACTTGGCACTGACTCATTATGTGCTAATTATATAAAGAGCTTCTGCCTATATTTATTGGCGGGTGGCCCCAGCCTCTCCTTGGGTCCCAAAGGGAGTCTACACGTAAGCTCTAACAACATCTATGATGCTGAATTTCCCAGAGGTTAGGAGTCTCGGGATCCTGGGTGGAGATAGGGAGGAGCAGGGTGACTAGACAGACAGAAATGTTGCCACATGCACCCTCTGCTCGTTCAGCAGCAAGGTTGGCTTTGTCCCTGGCTCAGCCCAGTACCCTTCAGACAACCTACGATCATGCTTGTTATTAGTGACCCAATGGACATATGGTTGACACTGTGGTCAGACGACCCCACCCTTGCCCCACCCCGAAGCTATTTTTGTTGCTCTTGGACATTTTCCACAGTTCAGTTCCCCTCCAGGGATGACTTGTGTGGCTTGTGTCAAGTCCAGCAGATGGCACTCGTCACCCATCTGTTTCTCTTACTCTGGCAGTTCAGTGGTGGTCATTCCCTTTCCCAGTAGACCAGCTATCTGACCTGGCCCAGATGGGACAAGTCTGCTTGTGTGTCTAATACCGCTTCTTCATGACAACAGTTTAGATCAGGGGTGGGGAACCTGCGGCTTTGAGGCATAGCCTTGAGGCCGCAGGTTCCCCACCCCTGGTTTAGACAAATCCCTTCCCTCTTCTCCCAACTCCTATGAAATCCTTCCTTTCTTTCAAAGCCCAACTCAGAAGCCGCCTTCTTGGAGACTTCCCTTTCTCCCTCCCTGCTCTTGATGGAACAGATCTCTCTTGCCTCAACTCTTTCACAGAAATTTACCTGGGCCTCGCTGGTGCAATTATTCCCCCATCTCTTGTATCATTGTTATTTATATATTTAATAACAGCTAGCATTTACAGAATTTATTTAAAGTTTGCGAGGCACCTTATGTATATTATTTCTATTGATTCTCATAACAACCCTGTGATGTAGGTACTATTATTATCACTCCTGTTTTACAGGTGAGGAAACTGAGGGTGAGAGGTTAAGTCACTTGACCAAGATCACACTTCTGATAAGTGTCAGAGGCAGGATTAGAACTCAGGCCTTCCTGACTCCAAGTCTGGCATTCCATCAGTGATACCACTGACCTGCTCTACTTGGATCCATCAGACCGTACACTGACGGAGAGCAGGCTCTACGCCACATCTCTCTCTGTCTCCCCGTTGTGGAACGAGAGTCTGGTGGAGCTTTGTCAGGTACTTAATAAAGATGCACTGAACTGAGATAATGCTGTGGTGCAGTGTAAAGAGTGCTCCATCTCAGGTCAGATGATGAAGGTTTGAATACCAGCTTGGTTTTTTTCTGACCAGTGGAATTCAGTTTCCTTTTCTGTTAAAGGAAAAAGTTATATTAAAGGATCCCTTCTGACTGTAAATTCTATGAGCCTAAGAACTACCTTCAAAGCTGGATTAAAAATTCCCTCCTTACAGGAAGCCTGCCCTGATTACCACCCCCACCACCATGTTTCTACCTGATCAATCTTCTCAGGTTCTTCCTGGGAATTTTAGTTATTCTTGCTCTTTATTTATACTTGCTTCATATATTTCCATACATGGGTCTTTTATTGAACTATCCTAGACCCATGGGCATAGGCCTCTCGGGAGCCAAAACCTAGCATTCATTCAGAAGATGCTTACTGAGTATCTGCTATGGATCAGGCAATGCTTAGGGACTGGAGATCTGACGTTGCAAATGAGTCAGTAAGAAATTATACATAAAGTACACAGACTGGCCCTAATTTCAGGAGAGGGGGAGTGGAAGTCCTAATTACTTGACTTAGAAGCCCTGGGTCCAAGGCCCAGCTCTACTGATTTAGCAGAAAAAAACACTCTAAGGAAATCCAAAGAGATCTAGTTCAGGGGTCACTAAACTCTTTCTGTAAACGGCCAGATACTAAATATTTTAGGCTTTATGGGCCAAGAGGCAAAATCAAGGATATTATGTAGGCGCTCATAGAATAATAGAAAACAGATTTCCACAAAATTTTCATTGATGAAATTAAAAACGAGGTCATAATAATTGAGTATATATTTTCAGTAATAATGTAATAATGAAAAGAATGGAATTCTTTTTTGAGGGAATACCATTTCACTTAATTGACATTCAAAGTTAGTGTTCCCTTTTAAAATGTTCATCAGCTAGTCTGTAATGAGATTTTACATATTTCATCTGTGAAAATGCCTTTGAAAATACTGATATCATTTTAATCGAGCATATTCATCGCTTGGAACACATTTAGTAGAATTCCATGAGATTCTTTTCTTGGTATTTACCTTTTAGAAGTGTTTACATTGTATGTTACTCATTTCCAATGGAAAGTTAAGTGGAAAGTCCTCATTGGCACAGTTACGTGGATTTTGAAATATAGACATTTATTTTATACTAGCATCAAAGTCCAAAAATTACGGTTGGAACTGTAATTTGGGCTCAGGAAATAGATCCATGACAAATTTATGTACAAATGGAGATCTTGCTTCTTGTTTTAATTTTTGACAGCCTAAGAAGTGTATAAAGCAGCTCGATATTACTTATGATTTGAACATTAATTGTCATCTAGTTGACTTTATCACAGTATACATTTTGCATATAAATGCTGTTTTGTCTTGCAATTTTAGGATGAATTCATTAAGAAACATTACTAAGTCTTCAGCAAAAGCTAATTTCCAAAATCATTCAATGTTGGATCATAGTAGTTGGGAGGGGTTCTTCTCATTCAGAAAAATTTCAGTCTTAGGCCGGAGGTTAAAAAATTGTAAAAACAACACCAAAAAAACACTCCTTTTCCCCCTCCTCTTTTCTCATTTTGACACGAGTACAACCTGGTAATAAAGTGATAACAAAATGTCATGGTAGTTGAAATGTCATAACCCCAACACTATGATTCTTGGTATTACTTGGTACTACTGTGAAGCTACAAGAGTGGCCCTATGTTCTCTGTCACAACCACTCACCACTTTTGTGCTTTCTAGCACAAAAGCAGCCATAGTCAGTATGTAAATGAGTAAGTGTGACTATCTTCCAATAAAACTTTATTTGTGGACACATGATTTTGAATTTCATAAAATTTTTACATGCCATGAATTCTTCTTTTGATTTGCCCCTGATCATTTAAAAATATAAAAACTATTCTTAGTCAGTGAGTTGTTTGGCTTTCTGGCCATAGTTTGCCAACTGCTGATCCAGTTCAGTCCTTCATTTTACAGACAAAGAAACTGAGGTTCTCAAAAAAGCCAAGTGACTTTCCCAAGGCCACACATCAAATTAATGATAGCCTGGCCCTTGGACTCCAAATTCTATGTTGGGCTATCTAAAAATAACCTTAGAGCATGGGGACATGGAATTCCAAGGCTGGAGGAAAACTTAGAACATAGAATGCCAGAGACAGAAAGACCTTAGAGCATAGACTACAAGAGCTAGAAAAGACCTTAGGACTCAGAATGTCAGATCTGGGAGGAACTTTAGAACACAGAATGTTAGGTTTGGAAGAGACCCTAGAACACAGAATATTAGAGTGGGGAGGGGCCTAAGAACACAGAATATCAAGACTGGAAAATTAGATTGCATACAGTGGAGATTTGAATTATTAGATAGTCTTCAGTCTACCCTCCCAACCTATATGGAGAGTGCCCTCTATATCCTCTCCAATACATTTATCTGGCCTCTGCTTAAAGAATGTCAGTGACAGGGAGCTCGTTACCAAATGCTTGAGCACTGTTGGGCAATTCTGCCTATTTGGCCATTTTTCATTATGTTGAATTGAGCTCTTTGGCCTGAGTCTCCCTGCTGACTGCATTGCATGTCTCATTCTCCTAGGCCAACTGTACACAGACATCTTCACTGGTCTCTTCTTCAGCTACTTTTGGCTCCTCAGCATGGTATACTCAGCCTGGTAGTACCTGAACAGAGACCTTCCAAGGAAATGCAGGAGGCAGACCTAGACTCTGAAGCAATGGCAGACTACTTTCCTATCTTGCTAAGTTGGCTCAATGGGGAATTGAGAGTGGATGAATTATTGCCACGAGAGTCTCCAAGGCATGGTGGAAAGAGCCTGCAAATTAAATCAGGAGACACACATAGAAGCTGGATGGGACTTTTGGACAGAACATCAAACCCACCTTCCCACCCAATAGAGGTGTCCCCTCCACCTGAGATGATAGGGGGGTGGAGGAGTCATAGGATCAGATGCTCGGACCTGAAAAGGACCTAGGGGCGATCTAGTTCTACCTCCTCATTTTATATGTGAGGAAATAGAGGACAAAGGAAGGGAAGTGATTTACCAAGACATCTCAGGTCATAAGTGGCAGAGCTGGGATTTGAACCTTGATTTTTGGTTTGTTTTGCGCTAAATCCAACATTCTTTCCACTGTACCATGCTGTTTCATCTAGTAGTGAACTTCTCAGGAAGTCCAGTGTCCATATGCAATCCAACCCATTGCTAGACGGTTCTTGCCATCCTGGAGGCCTGGATTTGAGGCTCACCTTCAGTGCTTCCTAATTGTATGATATAGGGTAAGTCACTCGGAGCCTTGGCTTCTGTGTCAGTAAGGCAATAAACACAACATTAATGATAATTGTGAATATGCCTATGTAGTTCTGTATCACAAAGTATGAGAGACTCTCCACAAAGAAGGTAGAAGAAGTATAACATTTATTCAGACACCAGAGAACCATTTCCCACAAGCCGTTTGTCCAATCTATCAGAGCAGTAAAACATTCAATATACAATATCACAGCCTGGAGCCTGGCCACCCCAAAACCTCTCTGACCCCTTGCTAGGGTCTTCCCCAAAACAAAGTCACAGTAGAGCTAAGTCAGCCTGTTCAGTTCTAACCATCACAACGGCAGCCATTAGCAGCCATAACTGCTTTCTCTCTCTCTCTCTCTCTCTCTCTGCATTTCCTGTGACATAACTTCCCTTTCCTGTCAGAAAGCTCCTCCCACCACACATGTCTTAGGCTTCCTGTGACACAAGCAGGTCACATGGCCTATTAATGGGTGGGAAAGATGTTCAAATCTAAATTGCTATTACAGCTTCCTCCTTTACAAAATGGAGAAAGTAATACTTGGCTGAGACAACATCATCTACAACAATAATAGAAGGAGAAGAAGCAGAAGGAGGAGAAGGTGAAGAAAGTGAAGAAGAAGGATAAGATAAAGAAGAAGCAGGAGAAAGAGAAGAAGAAGAGAAAGAAGAAGAAGAAGTGGAAAAAGGAGGAGAAGAAGGAGAAGATGAAGAAGAAGTGGAAAAAGGAGGAGAAGAAGGAGGAGGTGGAGGAGAAGGTGAAGAAGAAGAAGAAGAAGAAGGACAAGATAAAGAAGAAGCAGGAAAAGAAGAAGAAGAAGAAGTGGAAAAAGGAGGAGAAGAAGAAGGAGAAGGAGGAGGAAGAGGATAAGGTGAAGAAAGTGAAGAAGGAGAGGAAGAAAAAAGAAGAAGAAGAAACAAAGAAAGAAGAAGAAATAGTATTTATCTAGCACTTTCAGGTTTGCAGAGAACTTTACAAATATCTCATTTGATCCTTATAAAAACACTGGGAGGTAGATGCTATTATTATCGTTCCCATTTTATAGATGATGAAACTGGGTCATGAAAAGGTTAAGTGACTTGCCCAGGGTCACACACCTAGTAAATGTAGTCAAGTCTTCCTGACTCCAGGCCCAGAGTTATTGGGACTATGGCACCACTTAGCTACTTCACAAGGTGGTGAGAATAGTGCTTTGTAAATCATAAAATGTTCTGTGCGTGTGAAGCTAGTATTGTATTGGGAGGGGTTGTGGAATAAAAGACCTGGAATGTAGTTCCAACTTTGCTACTGGCTTGCTTGTGACCTTGGATAAGTTACAACCCTTGTCTGGGGCTGATTGTTATCTTATTTAAAAATAGAGGATTAGGAAAAGATTCTGCACAGACAAAATAAATGCACCTAGGATAAGAAGAGAAGCAGTTGAATGGTAAAAAAAAAAAAATTCTTTTCTCTGATAAGGTTTGGTATCCAAGGCACATAAATATTTAACACATATAATGTTATATGTAAGATTGTCGTTCTTCAATTTTAAAAAAAATAGTCAACGGGTATGAATAAATAATTCTTAAGAGAAAAATTGCAAAGTATTTACAACCACATAAAAATTCTACAAATCACTAACAATGGAGAAATGTAAAGCAAAAACAACCTGAGGTTTCACCTCACACCTTGCAAATTGGCCAAAATAACAAAAAATGGCAATAGTCAATGTTGAAGGAGACGTGGAACAGTAGGCACACTAATACATTATTGGTGGAGCTATGAAATGCTTCACTGCAACCATTCTGGAAAACAATTTGGAATTAGGAAAATAAAATAACTAAAATGACTATACTCTTTTATCTAGAGATTTATTACTGGGGTCATGCCTCAAGGATGATATTAATAAAAACAAAATTCCTGTATATACCAAAATGTTTACAGCAGTACTTTGTCTGATAGCGAAGAACTAGAAACAAGGTAGATGCCCACACACTGGGGAATGGTTAAACAAACTGTTGTATATGAAGACAATGGAATATCACTGTGCTGTAAGAAATGATGTCTGTGTGATGAACGTAGAGAAACGTGAAAAGATCTGCATGAACTGAAGCAGAGTGAAGTAAGCAGTGTGAAGAACACATATACCTAGTACTAAAACAATGTAAGGGGAAAGAATGATTACATACACACACACACACACACATTCACACACAAAATCAAAAGTGAATGTAGCAAAAGTTTAAGGCCAAAGCATGATTCAAATGGCAAGATAATGAGGATACGCTTGATCCACCCCTTTGTGGAAGTTGGAGGTCTACAGATATTACACATTGTGCAAGTTTTTGTACTTTTTCAATGTATTGATCAGTTATGCTGATTTTCCTTTATTTATCTTTTAAAAATACTACTTATTATGTTGGATGGCTCCCTGGGAGGGAGAGGAAATCTCAGAAAAAATATGATGATGTAAAAAAACAAAAGATATCAATAAAAACTTATTTTTAAAAATTAGAGGATTGGACTATATGTTCTCTATGTGTTCCTCCCTCCCCATGCCAGTTCTAATACTCCATAATTTGATATCCTGCGAGAGATTAAGCCCTGGGCATTAGGACCCAAGTGAGCTTCTTGGGGTACCAGCATCCTGTTTTGTAGCACATCTAGAGGAACTTTGCCTTCAGCACCCACAGCTTTCTCCTCTTATACTTTCTAAAATTCCCTGATCCTTGACATTCACCCTGAGACCCCTAAGTCCTGTGGAATTTCCTTGCACCTGAGCCTTCCTGTTTCCCCTGATTCAGATACCTGCAGCTTCCGGTCCCTAATTATCACCACCGTTCCATACTATTGGCACCATCTCTTGGTACCTAGTTTTTTGTTTGTTTGTTTGCTTGCCTTGTTTTGTTTGTTTTGAGACTGGGTCTATCTCACCTGGGCTGGAAGTGCAGAGGCCATTCACTGTGTGGTTTCACTGCTGATGGGCCTGGAAGGCTAATCGCTCCACTTCTGACCTGGACTGGTTTGACCCTACATAGGCAGCCCTGACTCTACTCTCTGCCCCTTTATCATTTTTGTGCCAGACTTGCTGTGGAAACCCACTAGAGCTTTTGCCCTACTGAGTCTCAACACTTCTGAGCTCAAGAGAGCCACCAGCCTCAGCCTCTCCATCAGCCAGGATTTCAGGGGTGTATCACTTATACCTGAAAACTGGTGCCCAATTCTAGAACGCACTGGCTTCTCTGTTTTCCTTTGAAATAGAAATTTGATTTGGAGTGGGTGGAAGAAACATTTCTGTCACTTCCAAATGGCTCTACCACCTTCCACCCCCCAATTGGACTTCTCTTGTCATAAAGAAGTATAGTTAAGCAGAAAAAACCAACAAAGGTTTGACAACATAGACCTCACTGAGCACATATAGTCCACCAAACTCTGGCAAACGGACATAGACATGTTTCACAGGTAGTCCTGTGGAGTTGATTGGTCACTACACTGGTCAGAGTGCTAATGTCTAAGAGTCATAGATATAGAGACAGAAGAGACCTTAGAGGCCATTAAGTCTGACTCCCTCATTTTACAAATGAGGAAACTGAGAACCATAGTGGTTAAGTAACTTACCCATGGTCACGCTAATTGTCTGGGGCAAGATTTGAACTCGGGTCTCCCTAACTCCCATGGGTAGCCAAGAAAACTAAAGCAATTCCATTTTGTCTACAGATCCTCTATCTTGCATCTGCCTCTGTTCCTTTTGCCGCAGACCTTCCTTACTGCTTAAACAGCCAGAACATTTCTATCCCTTAGGATGGGGTTACAAAAGATGCCTAATCTGAAGAGACTTTTGTGCTCCTAGTCCAGGTGCTGTCCAATCAAGGGACACCACATGCTTTATCCCTACCCTGCAAGCTCCCTGTAACAAGGCCAGTCCAATCCTGAGGTGCCCCATACCCAATTTACCTCCTGCCTAAATTGAAACCTATATAAATTTTGTCCTTTTGTTCTTGAGGGAGTCTCCATTGGTGTGGGCAGGGCTCCCTTGCTGCTGAACTCAATAAACACTAGTTGGTTCCTAAATTTCTGGTTTGGGTTTAGGTTTGGTTTTGGTTCTGGTTTGTCCCAGAACCGAAACTTTTCCCCACACTCCAAATCTAACTCTCTGTCCACTGTACCGTCAAGCTTCCTCTTTCAGAATTCTTTCGTATTATTGTAGTCACTGTATTACTTGGTTGTTGTCTCCACTTCCTGACAGCCTCCTCACCAGCTGCCTTATCTGGACCAGAAACTATGCCTCTGGAGGACTTAAGCCTTTCACCCCTGGAATGCCTGCCCTGAAGCCCTAGCCTGGGTGGTGGTTGCCTCACATCATCAATACACTTGGGCCCAGCGCCAGCCACGCCCTGTCACATGCCCATCACTGCCCTATCATCTTGCTCCATTAAGCACAGCCTCCAGCATACTGCTCCTTGAACCCTATTCAACCAGTATCAGTTCAGCTGGTGCTCATATGTTAATCTACTCCCCTATGAGTCCATTCACTATCCCTGTAACCTTCCAAAGTTAAATACTTCTTTCTGCTGGGCCACAACTCCCCTATAGGCACCCTGTTACAATGTCAGCTTTTTGAGGTCGGGGAATCCCTTCACATCTATGATCTACAGACCTACTGACCTCTCTATTGAGCCACCCTATGATTTCTACACACTGGACTTACTGTGAGTCTATATTGTCTAATTACTTGGGCAGATCCTCAATCTCATCAAAGAGGGCACTGCCTCCAGAGAACAGCCCTTCCACACCTTCCACACCTATGTGACCCTTGTGTATGGTTTCTCATAAATTTCCATGGAGGATCAACCCAACTCACTCAAGGCCTTCCTCTCATTCATTTTGTATCTTTTTTTTATGTCGACCTTGGAGCCAGGATCCCAGGAGGGTTATTACTGTCAGCCTAGCAGCAAAGCCTTAAGAAGCTAGGGTGCCAGACAGAAGCCCAGGAAAAGCTTTGAACATGCAATTTGGTGAGACTGGTGTTATATAGGAACTAAGTTAAAATGTGAACCTGATACTCTTCCCCTCCCCAGAGACTGAGAAAGTATAGGAGAAGATTATGGTCTCCAAGGATTGCAGGGTGAGATGTTTGTATGTTTATTCTTGATATACCTTTGAAGTAAACATTCCTTTTTAAAAGCAAGTTTGTTAAGTGACAAATGTAACTGGGGTTTCCAAAATTTAGGGAGCACCATCGGTGGGGGCCTGAGTCAATGGCAGAGACTAGAAACCCTCCAACCCCCTTAAGGGTGCTGGAAAACCGTGCTGTAAGGGTCAACGCAACTCACTTTGCCTTTAAGCAGAGGCCAGGGTGATCACTGTTTATTTACATAGTGTTGCACATCTGTCTGTATGTCCTAACCAGTGGTGTACTGGTAAATGTTTAACAACCGGCTTGGGGTGGAGGGTGTGGTGCGTACGCGTGACATAATTTTAAATTTAATTTGCATTACTTTTTTAAAATTACTTTCTTAAGTGTAGAATCCAGACAATCAACAAAGCAATAAATCAAGCTCTAATGTATGTTTGCCAATTTCTGAATCTTTCTGGATTCTACACTTAAGAAAGTAATGGAGAAAAAGTAATGCAGATCAAATTTAAAAGTGTGTCAGGCATATATTCCCTCCTGCCAAAAAACAGAAAAACTGGTTGACTTGCCCAGGGTCACACAGCTAGTAAGTGTCTGATGCTAAGTTAGATGCCTGACTCCAGGCCTCGTGCTCCAATCACTGTGCTGCCTAGTTGCCCCATGATAGGTAGTCAGAAATAAAGATTAATCATCTTCTGAGCTGATCCTGTGAGTGACTGCAATTGAAGTGGAAAGAAAGTTGTATTTTAACCACTTGAATCCCACTTCTGCCACATTATAGCTGTATAACTTTGTACTAGTGACTAAATCTCTCTAGACTTTCATTTCTTCACCTGAAAAATGAAGGGGTTGGGCTAGACGGCAGATCTCTAAGGTTTCTTTCAACACAAAAGCTATGATCCTTTATCCCTGTGATAGTATTCAGAAAAAAAAATAAGCTTGTACATGAAGTTATGGGAATGGGCAGGGAGCAGATCAGAAGAGACAATCTTAGAGCCATTAATTAAATTACTCTGTGCCCAGTCCAGAGAGCAGGGAGGGAAGTACTAGAGACTGGCCAGTAGAGGGGTTACATGCTACATTTAACTTTCCCCTGGCCCTGACTCCTCTAAGAAAGCCTTCCTGGGTTTGGTGTCATTGAACGGAAGACAAAAATCTGCGGTTTCCCTCAGGGATCTCCAACTGAAAGGGTCTTGACCTTGGCTCTTTATCTTGTCTGCTACTGGTCTTTGAGAACAACCAATAACAAGAGGAAAAGCAGAGGAAAATGATGCTTCTTTCCACATATGCTTCACAGGCCCATAGATTTCCAATTTGTTAGGTTCCTCAGATGTTATCTAGTGCACTGCCTTCATTTTACAGATAAGGAAAATCGAGGGCCCTGAAAGTTAAATGATTTGCCTAAAGTCATAGGGGTATTAAAGAGTAAAGCTGGGATTTGAACTCAGGTCCTCTGATTCCAATCCAGTACACGCTCCATTATACAGTCGGCTTCTAAAGGAGCATATGATCATAGAGCTGGAATTGAAATTAGCCCCAATGACTGTCCAGTCTAACCTGTGACTTGTCCAAGGTCACAGAGGTTGTCTCAAAGGTAGAATCTGAAACCAGCTCTTCTGACTTCTGAACCAATCTTCTCGTCACTGTCCCAGAGATAGTCTAGTAACAGTGAAAAGAGCATCTGGGTCCTCATCCCTGGGGCAGATTAAAGTTTCGTTGTGTCCTATTCTTCATGACCCCCATTTGGGGTTTTCTTGGCAGAGATACTGGAGCAGTTTGCCATTTCCTTCTCCAGCTCATTTTATAGATGAGGAAACTGAGGCAAACCAGGTTAAATGACTTGCCCAGTCACACACCTAGTAAGTATCTGAGGCTAGATTTGAACTCAGCAGGATCAGTCTTCCTTGACTCCAGGGCTAGCACTGTATTCCACTGAGCCACCTAGCTGCCCCAGGTTAAAGTTTACAAAGCACTTTACACACAAGATCTCACAAGCACCCCAAAAGAGAGGTACTGCTACTCTTCTCATTTTACATATGAGGAATCTGAGGCTCAGAGAGTGGAGGTATCAGAGGCAGGATCAAAGATTTAGAGCTGGAAGGGGCCCTCCGAGGCCATTGAGCTCAAACCCTTTATTTTACAGATAAGAAAACAGACCCACGAAGCTTAAATGACTCGTCCAAGGTCATACACATAGTGTCTATCAGAGGTGGGATCCTTTGCCTTCACAGCTAGTATTATTTCTACTCTGTCCCACTGCTTGCCTCCCCAAGGTTACGAGCTAGGATGCTTGTAATCACCTTGCCCCAGCTTCGGCTTCCTCATCTGACCCAGATGCTGGCCGCTGTCCTTCCCAGCTCTGACATTGTCCAATCCTACACATACTATTAGGGATGACAAACAAACTTTCCTCCTGGGCTTACCCCCTGCTACTTGGATCCTCCTTCTCAGAATTCAGCACAGAGAATTCTGTTTGCCAGTTACATTTGTCTGTTTTCAGCTGTGCAGTGGACAGAGTGCTGGGCCTGGAGTCAGGAAAACCTTCGTTAAAATCTGGCCTAAGACACTTACCAGCTGTTGCTAGCCGACCCATTTAACTGCTGCCTTATTCGGTTTCCTCAACTATAAAATTCAGATAATAAAAGCACCTCCCTCCCAGGGTTGTTGTGAGGATTGAATGAGATCATGTTTGTAAAACACTTTGCAAACCTAGAAGCTCTGTATAAATACTATCTTTTGCATGGAGCTGGAGATGGCTGGGTGGGGGGGCCGCAGGGAGAGTCTAAAGGGGGAGTACACGCGGGCCTTGACCTCCAGGAGCTCACAGGCTGCCTGGGCAAACAAGACTCACACATGTGGAACAAATCACATGTTCGGATTCAATGTTACAAACTTTTATTAAGTGTTTACTGTGTGCAGAGCCCTGCGGTAAGGCCCAAGGAAAACAAAAAGTTTTGATAAAACAAAGTCCCTGTTGTCACTGTGTAGTAGGAGGGAGTGGGAAATATAAACGCCTACAATGCACAAAACAGATAGCTTCCACAGATAGTAAGCGAGGCATAAATAACATCAGGGCAAGTCAGAATGATTAAGTGTATAGGAGAGATTTTTCTGTGGTTTCTTCCAAGTGGAACAATGTGTTATAAAGTGTTACATTGCGCATTTCAAAATAGTTTCTGGTCTGGGCTCGGCTGGAGGTGGGTGTGTCAGGGGGTGGAGTAGGGTTCAGCCAAGGTTTGGACCAGGGCTCTGAGATGGGAACAGCGAACAGAGACTTCCATCTGGAGCCAGGGTTAGTCCTCAGGAGCCAAAGATAGATTTATTTTGCTTGGTCAAAGCAGGACAGAAGTTGGGGGGAAGGGCCAAGGGAGGACAGATTAAGTTCAGTTTTAGAGGGGAAGCTGCTAAGAAGTTGATTTGGGCTCAATGTGAGGACAAACTTCCTGCCGATCAAAGCTGTCCTACCCAGAAATGATCCACCCGCCTCCAGAGATACATTACTGCAAACCTTCCTTCAGATATGGGATTATTGGAGATAGTCTAGGTATGGTTGGAATTAATGACTGTCAAGGTCTCACCCAACTCTGAAAGTTTATGCCCTGAAATATGATTCACTGTGATATCATGAAAAGAGTACTAGCTTTTTAATTAGAAAGGCAAGGCTCAAAGGCCTGCTCCAGTGATCACAGGATGGATGACCAAAAACAAGTCATTTAACTGCTTTATGCCTCAGTTTACTTATATGTCAAATTAAGATAACAATACTTAGACTAGTTACTTTCTAGAATTGTTGTTAGGAAAAGTACTTTTCAAATTTTAATGGTTTATTATATAGTACTTCTAGAAATATATTAAACTTTGGGGAGAAGAGACTATATCACTTATGAACAGTAAATAATCAAATATCATGATAGGACAGAGGAAAATATTTGAGAGTAGATGGTGATTTCCCAAGTGAACTTCATATCATATCTTATGGGTTGCCACCTACTTCACTGAAGTCTAAGCTGTGGAAAATACAGGTACCTACTTGTCCCCATTTTGTGAGCTCTCTAGGGAATCCCTCCACTTAATTTCACAATCTCTTGGGCAAACAAGGACTTCAAAGTCCAGAAGCCTCAACCCAAAGAGGCTGGCTTAGATCGGGGAGGTTATCTTGGGCTACAAAAAAGACCCCCCAGGGTAGGATCCTACTCTGGCCCCCAGGGTTTGCCTTGAAATGACCCTTCCCTCTTCCCTTGCCACCAGGCCAATACTTTGGCTCTGGGGAGGATCCTAGGGGTGTGGTGGTTTTGTGTAATGGAAAGAGCATTGGATTTGAGGTCAGAACTATGGTTCTATCACTGGTAGGTCTCAATTTCTTCATCTGTCAAAGGAGAAGGCAAACAAGGTGATTTCTAAGGCCCCCTTCTAACTCTAAAAATCCTATCCCCCTACTCTTTTCGGGGTCATGGATGACCTAGATGCATAAGACCATCCTCCCAAGGCAACAAAGCCCCTGAGCTTCCCCTCAAGTACCTTTAGCAATCTCTCTGAACCTTTTCCTGTCCTTGGCTTCAAGTCCCTTTCCATGAATGGATTCTCTGTCTTCGTGGACACTGAGAATTATAAAATCTTAAAGATAGCTTGATAAAATAGGAAAAAAATTAGGCAATCTCTCACTCAAGATCTGTTGTTCGGTCATTTTTCAGTCATGTCTGATTCTTTGTGACTCTATTTGGAGTTTTTTTGGCAGAGATACTGAAGGTTTGCCATTTCCTCCTCTAGCTCATTTTACAGATGAGGAAACTGAGGAAAACAGAGTAAAGTGACTTGCTCAGCATCACACAGCTAATAAATGTCTGAGACTGGATTTGAACTCAGAAAGATGAGACTTCAGGCCTGGGACTTTATTTACTGCACCATCTAGCTGTCTCAGGAAACCTGAGTTCAAATTCATTCTCAGATACTTAATAGCTCTGCAATTTTGTTTCTCATTGGTAGAATCAGTGTCAGAATACAGGGAAGAACAATGCAAAGGCTTCCTAGTTTGTATTTTGTCTATCAGATTTCCATCATAACTGATAGTTCTAGTGAGAATCACTTGTTAAATGTTCAGTGTGAGCATTTACAACTCTGAAACAGGCAAATACTACAAATAAGGTCTTGGTTTGTTTTTTCTTTATTGTCTCAGCCTTAGAAAGTGATGGAGAAAATGTTAATGATGTATATTCTCTTTAAAAATATGTCTTGTGTCCTTTTTTGGGGGTGGGGAGAGCTACTTGTTAAACGTTTGCCACCATACCTCTGGCTGTAACTTTAAGAAAAAGAAGGAATATATCTACTAAGGTGGTAAATGGCTTACTCTTGAAAACATTTTATAAACCTTAAAGCAGTGTAGAAATATGAACTTTAAAAAAATATTATTAAGATCTCAGAATGGGAAGGGTCCTCAGAGGATGACTACTCCAATCTCCCACGCAATGCAGGAATCCTTTCCAAGGTCTCATCTCTGCTTCTAACCTCTTCTCACTTCTGAGCTCTTTGCCTACCAATACCACTTCCCTAATAATTTGTCAGTCTTTAAAGGGCAAGGGTGGGCCCCCAATGCTCTTAGCTTCTATTGGTAGCTTGTCAGAGATGTGCCAACCAGAAATTTCTCTAACCCAGTCCAGATTCTGGATCCATTCCCTGTATGGGCCTTGGATGTAGTGAAGAGAGCGCCAGATCTGATGTCAAAAGATTTGGGTTTAAAACTCAATTTTAGACAAGTCACTTCTGCTCTCTCATCTGTAAAATGGGGGAAGGGGAGACTTGATAGTACCTTTTAGCTCTAAAGACTGTGATCCCTCTCAAGAAAAATGAGTTTCCCCTGGAGACTCATGGAGTCATAGATGCTCTTCCTCTCCATCTCCCCCCAGCTGGAAGGGATCTCTGGTACCTTTCTTCCAGGAAAAGATTCTCCCCAGTCTTGCATCTCTACAGGGGACTAATACTCAGTACGTGTTTGAATACTTTTAGTAATGGGGATCTCATTACCTCATCCCATTTCTTTATAGTTCAGCTCAGATAATTAGGTGGCAGTTCTGTTATTGAGTGAAACTACCATTTCATAAAAATCTGTTATTGTTATTTGTTTGTTCTTCATTCTTGAAGAGGACCATGACATCAGGAAAATGATGCTATGACTTGCAAGAGAATTGGATTTAAGTGAGAGAGGGCTGTGCAAAGTCACCAGCCTCACTTTCTCCCCCAGAGATATCTGGGTCCAGTGACCAGATATAGATCAGAATGATTGGAGATGCTCCCCCCATAAAATCTCTCTGTGGGGATCAGGGCAGGGCTAAATAATAGAGGGAGAAGTAAAAACCCGTGGGAGCCAAGGTAGAGCTAGAGAAGGTGAGGGCAAGGAGTTGGTATGATAGATGAATAGTGATCATCACATCCCACATCTTCATTGTAGAGATGAGGTTCACAAAAGTGGAAATTAGTTGCCTAAAGTCACACAATTAGTAAGCAGCAAAGTTGGGATTCAGGCTCAGTTCTGATGATTCCAAATGTAGTATTCTTTTGACAGTACCAGGATCCCTCTTATAGGATATTAGGGCTGGAACGGATCTTAGATGATCAACTGTATCAGGAGTTTTTAACCCTTTTGTGTATCATGGAACCTTTTGGCAGCCACACAGTGAAGTCTTCTAAGAACGGTTTTTAGGGGGCAACTAGATGGCACAGTGAGTAGAGCACTGGCCCTGGAGTCAGGAGGACCTGAGTTCAAATCCAGACTCAGACACTTGACACACTTACTAGCTGTGTGACCTTGGTCAAGTCACTTAACCCCAATTGCCCTGCCTTCCTCCCTCAAAAAAATTATTTTTAAACACATAATATAAATTAGATTACAAAGGAAGCCAATTATATTGAAATAAGATATAATTTCTCCTATCCAAGTTCACAGACATCCTGAAATCTATCCATAGTTCCCTTGAGTATCTGTGGACACCAGGTTAAGAACCCCTGGTCTAGTCCAAACCCTTACATTTAAGAAATGTAAGACTGAGGATCAGAGAGAGTGGCCCATTCAAGGTCACACAGTGAGTTAGTAGCAGGGTTAAGACTAGAACTCAGGTCTTCTGGTTCCTACTTCTGGGCTCTTCTAGCCCCATCACACTACAGAGGCTCTGAGAAGCCAGGGCAAATCATGAGGGTACCATTTGTTGGGAAAGGGGCTCTAGAAAGAAAAATAGATTTAGGTTACAAACTACATTTACCAAAAACCTTCAGAGGTGGAGTTCTCACCACCTCGCAAGGCAGCCTATCCCTCTTTTGGACAGTAGTAATTGTCAAGAAGTTTCCTCAATGTTGAGGCAAAGTCAGCCTCTGTAGCTACCAACCATTCACCTTAGTTCTGTCCTCAAATGAAGAGCTGAGCAAGATGAGCGCAATGAAGTCACCTGTGTACAGTCTTTCGGTTCTTTTTCCAGTTGTGTCTGACTCTTTGTGACTCCATTTGGGGTTTTCTTGGCAAAGATAGCTGGAATGGTTCATCATTTCTTTCTCCTGCTCATTTTACAGATAAGGAAACAGAGGCAAACAGGGTTAAGTGACTTGCTCAGGGTCACACTGCTAGTAAGTGTCCGAGGCCACATTTGAACTCGGAAGATAAGTTTTTGTACAGCCCTTTGTACAACACATAGCAAATCTTAAAGCATTTGCTATTATTAATTAGTTGTAGTAATAATCCAACTTCCAGGACAGCTTGATGGTACAGTGGATAGAGTGCTGGGCCTGAAGTCAAGAAGACCTATCAAATCCAACCTCAGACACTTATTGGCTATGTGACCTTGGACATGTGACTTAACCCTATTTGCCTTAGTTTCCTTATTTATAAAATGAGCTCAAAAATGAAATAGCAGACCACTGCAGTATCTTTGCCAAGAAAACTCCCAAAAGGCATCATGAAAAGTCAGACATGACTAAACAACAAATCTCACTTCCATGTGACAGCCCTTAAAATGCTTGGAGACGGCGATGGTGCCCTTCCAAAGTCTTCTCTTACCTTTGCTAAATGTATGCATTATTAGATATAGCACTTCTGAGTTTAGAAAGTGATTTCACACACCTTTTCCTACCCACCTGCTCTCCTTTAAACATCCCCATCATGACCCCTGCAAGATCACTTGGACCTCTTCAGTACCTTCTTTCTGCCCCTCTGATTGGAAGGTGGTAGAGAGAGCTCCTCTCCAAACCTCCATCTTAGGTGGGTGCCCAGACCAGCTCTCTCTTCATTTCCCACCAGGCTGCACTCCTTTGGCCTTGTCTGTCACCCCACTCCATGGGATATCTTCTCACCCTCTCCCCTCTCCCCACATTTTAGCTTCTTTTTGCATGTTGTCTTCCTCCATTCAATGGTAAGCTTTTCATGGCATGGATTATCATTCCTTCTCCCTCCTATTTGTATCCCCAGTGCTTAGCAAAGTACCTAGTATATAGTAGCTGCTTAATAAATGCTTATTGACTGGCTGATTAACATTATCTTAGTACAGTAGAAAAAGTACCACCACTATTGACAAAGGACCCCAGTTCAAATCCCACTGTTGATGCTTACTGCCTGTGTGACCTTGGGAAATTTACTTGCCTTCACAGGTACTCAGTTTCCTCATCTGTAAAACAAGGAATTTGGAGTGGCCTGTAAGGTCCCTTCCAGATCTAGATCTGTGGTCTTATGCTTTATGTTGCATGAGGTCTGTTTACTAAGGCCCAGAAATCAGACATGACTTGCCTAAGGTCACCTAGCAAGTCAATGATAGAACCAAGAATGAATAACCGACTTGAATTCAGAAGACCTGGGTTTGAGTTCCTGCTCTCCTCATTAGCTGGGTGACTCTGGGTACATCTCTTCGCTATCTGAGTCTTAATTTCCTCCTCAGTAAAATGAGTTGTTGGACTAGATGAGGTCTGAGAGCCCTTCCTGCTCTAATTCTATGAAACCTTAGTCTTTTGACTTTTAGTCCAGTGATTGCTCTTTGCCCAATGTTGTGTTCTCTCCAAGATGCAAGGGACAGGGACAAAAATAGCAACCGCTTTAATCATTGGAACCAACTGGCTTCATTACTTAACCTCAGCTCCTCCCATCTCAAGAGACAGGTGAAACCTTCAGGGTTCAGCTCCTGGTGAGTGGAAGATGGTGCATTCATTTGGTCACTCTCCTAGCCCTCCTGCCGCCCTAGGTTGGACCTTCGTCAGAGCAGAGGATTCCTTCGCTATTGACAGTCTATCAATTTAGTCATTTTTCAGTCATGTCTCATTGACTCATCATGACCTCATTTTGGGTCTTCTTGACAAAGATACTGGAGTGGTTTGCCATTTCCTTCTCCGGTTCATTTTACTGATGAGGAAACTGAGGTAAACAGGGTGAAGTGACTTGCCCAGGCTTACACAGCTAGTAAGTGTCTGGGGCTGGTTTTGAACTCATGAAGATGAGCTTTCATGATTTCAAGCCCATTGGTCTATCCATTGTGCTACCTAGCTGCCCCTTGACAACCAAACTTGGCTTATTCATGCTTTTCTCCTGCCCCTAGTTGTCCCCCACCTACCTCAGTACCTCTAATAGAACTGAAGCAGAGGGACAGAGAGTCAGTCCCCAGAGATCACAAGTGATCCTGGGGGACAGAACACCTTCCTGGGTCCTCTTCCAATCAACAAAATTTAATTCAATGAGTGGTCATTAAATCCCTGCTGCATAGTGCACACTTTGCTAATCTGAAGGAGCTAGCATTTTACCAAGATAGCTTATGATTTATTGCTTTTCTTTTCTTACAGTACTTTTTAGTTCTTTTTATTCAGTACTTAAAAAGTAATTTTTATTTATATCTTTTGTTTTTACATTGTCTAAACTCTGCCACTCCTCTTTATTCCCTCTTCTCTTCACAGAGAGTCTTCTCCTATAATAAAGACATCTTTAAAGAAAAAAGGAAGAATCAATATATACTTTTTAAAAATCTGATAGCATATACAATGTTCCACACTCACGGACCCCTCACCTCTGCAAAAGAGTTGGAGGAGGTATTCTCTCATATCTCTTCTTAGGGGGCCTTAGTTCTTTATAAAAGTCAATTCGGTAGTCTTTTTATTTTTAATTTTATCTATTTACCATCGGGTTTTCAGGACTTCTTTTATGTTTGTCTCCATACAAATAAAATTTTACCCTCAAAAGCTGACATTTATATGGTTCTATTTTATAAGGTCCCTGCCATATCTAACCTTCTGTAGTAGCTGACATGTACAGAGTGCTTTAAAAGCCATTCAGGGTGAAATCCCTCATCTTCCCCTCTCTTTATTTCACAGCCCCTTCATGTCAACCCACCCCTTCCTTATTCCTTCTTTTATTTAGTCCATGATGAAGAAGAGACCCTTCTCCCCATACATGCCCTTAATCCTATCTTCTCCAGCAGACTGACCCACAACCATGCCACCAGCACTCTCCCCCATCTTCAACTTCTCTGTGTCTACTTGGTCCTTCACCGATAGCTATAGACATGTCCAAGTCTCCCTTATCCTTAAAAAGAATCCTCTCTAGAGACTACCAACCTTTCATTCTACGTTTTCCATGTCTCAGCCAAACTAGAAAAAGCTCTCCACATTCATCACCTTGAGTTCCTGTTTTCTCACTCATTTCCCAACGCTTTGCACTCAGGCTTCTGACTCTATTATTCAATATCCTTTCTCAATCCACATCCTTCTTGACCTCTCTGCAGCATTTGACACTGTTGGGCATCCACTCCTCCTGGATACTCTCTCTTCTCTGAGTTTTCTTGACACTGACCTCTACTGGTTCTCCTTCTGCTGAGCTGACCACTCTTTCTCGCTCTCCTTTGCTGTGCACCATTCTTATCACACCTTTTAAATGGAGGGACATGCCAAAGCTCTGTCTTGGGAACTTTTTTCTCTACTCACAACTAGGCAGCTAGGTGGTGTGGTGGATAGAATGCTGGTCCCGGAATCAGGAAGACCTGAGTTAAAATCTAGCCTCAGACACCTATTAGTAGTATGTGACCCTAGGCAAGACATTTAACTTCTGTCTGCCTCAGTTTCTTTCTCTGTAATATAAGGATAATTATAGCACCTGTTAAATGGGCTAGAACTGGCCTCTAACCTGTGGGTGGCTGGAGCCAAACAAACAGAGCAGGCTAGAGGCAGGAGGGGCAGGACACAAAACAGAAATTTAATTAATTTCAGATTGAGGAAAAGGGCGTATACATACAGAAGCCCCCCTCCTAAGAAAGAGGGCTTAACATGTTGGACTAAAGGTAGGTCTTAAATACATACTGGACTGAAATATGACATAAGTATTTTTAGGTCTTGAGTTACTGTTTCCATGGGCCCTGTGGGAACAGTATTGTCTCAAGTCTTAGGGCTCGTGCCTACCCTGTGGGGCATATTACCAGAGTTCTGTGATAGGAACAGGAACACAGTACCTGTCAGTGGAAAGAAACAGGGATTGTGAATATGTGATGGATGGCCCTGGGAAATAGGGGGAGCTAAATCCTTCAGTGAACACCTGGTGCTGGTCCAACCAATACACTTTGCCAGAGGGTGATAACATCCTGAGCACAAAGGATTATTGTTATGCCAAGCTCGGGGCACAGCCTGCTTGGTGGAAAAGGGGACATCTCCAAAATATTTTGACACACCTAACTCCCAAAGATGCTGTGAGGACCAAATAAGATAATGTCTGTAAAGGCTTAGTACATTGCCTGGCATACGGTAGGTTCTTAACACATGTTTATTTCCTTTCTTCCTTCCTCTTCCTTTACCCTTTGTTGGTGATTTCATCAACTCACATGCTGTCCATCTCAAAGCTGATGACTTCCAGATACATGAGTTCAGCCCTAATCTCCCTCCTGAGCACCATCCCTCATCCCCAACTGCCTATTAGGTATTTCCAACTTCATCTTCTCCAGGCATCTCAAACTCTACATGCCCCAAACAGAACTCATTATTCTCTCCTCATCTCCCACCCAACTCATTCATCTTCCAAACTTCCCTATTCTTGTCAAGGGTACTGTCATTCTTCCAGTCACCGCTTTCACAACCTTGATTTCATCCTCAGTTCCTCACTGACTCTCACTCATCCCATATGTCTAATCAGTTGCCACTTTTTACGGTCTCTGCCTCCATATCTTCCATATATATCTGTCCCCTTTTCTCCACTCATACAACCATCACCCTAGGTCAGGCCTTTATCTCTTCTTCCCTGGATTCTTTCAGTAGCCTCCTAATTGGTCTCCCTGTCTCCAGCTCCAATTCATCTTCTATATAACTTCTCTATTTATTATGACATGCTGATTTCGTGGAGGCCCTGCTTTCATGGGCAAGCATTCATTCCTATATTTTAAGTGGTGGTCCAGAAAACTCAGTTCCGTTCCTGACCCCTCTTGGAAGCTGTATCAGTTGGGTCCTTTAACAATCAGGAACACGCTACAGAAACTGATCTGTATAGCAGCATCGGCAGTAGCAGTAGTAGTAGCAGCAGCAGCTAGCATTTGCGTAGCACTTTAAAGATTATGATGCTTTAAATACATTAACTCGTTTGGCCCTCCCATCAGACCTCTGAGAGATGTACTACAGGCATCTTTATCATTTTCTTGTTTTAAAGATGAGAAAACTGGGGTTCAGAGAAAAATCCCTCCCCCACAGTCAGACCGCCAGCGTCAGAGGCGAGATTTGAACGTGAGTATCATCCAACTCCAAGTCCGGCATGACCACCAAGAACTGGTCTTTCCCCAGGATGTTAAAGCTGAGTGACTGAGACAGGTAGGAACACAGCGGGCAGGATGCATGAGCTCTGAGCCTGGGAGTTTTGTCTCTCATGAGAAGGATCACACTACTAGAAGCATTGATTTGAGGAAATTAGGGCTTGTCTGACACAGTCTTCCTCACCAAAGCTTGGCTTTTTCATCACAGCTGTGGGCATGCTCAATCCCAACCTGGTATGTTTGACTAGACTAACTGAGGAAAAGAACCTCTCCCTGCCCTTCCCTTACAGCAATACTGTAGGACTGAGCACAACCCCTCATGCTAACACTAGTGGCTGCAAGGATGGGTAGTGTCCTAGGACCATAGATTTAGAGCCAAGGGCACACGGCAAGTCAGTGGTAGAGCAAGGCCAGAAAGAACAAGACGTCAGAAGACCTGGAACCTTAGAGATAGATAGGTAGATAGGTAGATAGATAGATAGATAGATAGATAGATAGATAGATAGATAGATGGGGGAGTGGGGGAGAGAAAGGGAAGAGGAAGAGAGAGGAGAGGGGAAGGGGAAGGGGTAGAGGGGGAGGGAGCATTTATTAAACATTTATGTACCAGGCACAGTGCTAAATACTCAGATTACAGAAACAAGAAACCAATATGACTCCCCTCTCAAAGAGCTGACATTCCAATTGCTGTTCAGTTTTTGTGACTCTTTGTGACCCCCTTTGGGGGGTTTCTTGGTAAAGATACTAGAATCGTTTGCCGTTTCCTTCTCTAGCTCATGTTTACAGATGAGGAGCTGAGGCAACCACTGTAGCAGTAGTAGTAGCTTGTAAGTGACTTGCCCCAGGTCACACAGCTAGTAAGTGTCCGAGGCCAGACCTGAACTCATGAAGATGTGTCTTTTTGACTCCAAGCCCCAAGCACTTTAACCATTGTGCCTCCTGGCCGATAAGGGAAGAAAAAACATAAAAGAGCTAGAGCGAAGGGGAGAAAGGAAGAATGGCATCCAAATGGAGGCCAGGCTACCAGTACAGAGGTGCAGCAGATGGTTGTGGTGATGGAGGAAGCTGGAAGAGGGGAATAAGCAGTATAACTGGGCCTTCTCTTGACATGGTAGCCCCAGGACTCACTAAACATCTAGAAGGCCTCAGAGGGGACTTCTCCCAGGGGGCCAGGAAGCCCCTGAAGAGGGGGAACAACCAGTTGTAGTAGTAGAACATGGTGGAGGGTGAACCCAATGTGGAAAGTGACCTTAGAGTTCATCTGAT
This sequence comes from Trichosurus vulpecula, assembly GCF_011100635.1. Classification (NCBI taxonomy): domain Eukaryota; kingdom Metazoa; phylum Chordata; class Mammalia; order Diprotodontia; family Phalangeridae; genus Trichosurus; species Trichosurus vulpecula. Next base: position 121,316,474 of record NC_050574.1, on the reverse strand, counting down.
CCTACCTTCCCATTTTACAGGTGATATAACTGAGGCTCAGAGACATTAAATGAGTTGCCCAAGGTCAAACAGGCAGCAAGTGGCAAAGCCAGAATTCAAACCAAAACCTTCTAAATCCAGATCCAGCATTCTTTTTATTGTACTGTGCTAACCATCAAGAATACTCTCTATGAGGTCAGGGACGGTCTCCATTTTGTATTTGTTTCCCCCATACCCACCACAGTATAGAATCCTAGCATGTAAGAGATGCCTAATGACTGTTTGTCAATTGATTTAATGAACCATTCTCAAAACAATTATATTGACCATATATAGCCTGCCACGTGCCAGGGGAGGTGAAAGCCTTCTTCTCCATGAACCTTCTTTGAGCTTCTCAGCCAATAACGTCCTTTCCCCCTTCATACTTCTCTCCAGCCCTGTACCTTTTGTACGTATTTATCATGTTATGTCATGTGTTATGAGAGTAAAGCTACAGCACGTGCGGTGGCCACGCCCCAGTAAAACAGTCGTGGCAGACAGGCTAAACCAGGTTGAGGGTAACTGATAGGCCTCAAAACCATCACTGAGTTAAGGGAATGTCTGTCCCAAGCATGTGAAGACTTTCCCTGGTATCACATCTGAATGAGAATAATCTATTCCAGTAGCTATAAAGGCAGCTGAAGCAGGCATGGTAGAGCACTTAGAGCTTGGTCAGACACAGAAGATGCCAAGGTCATGCAGTACCTCCCATGCCATCGCTAGTCATCTTGACTTCTGACCTACCATCGGACTTCGATGACTCAGGAAGAGAGAGAGTGAGGCCACGATTCATGCTGAAAGTCCAGACATAAGCCGGTGATGTCACCGGTCCTCTTTGAAAATGAACGACAAACAACAATATTGTGTATTATAGTTAACTGTGCTGTGTTGACCCCTTACTAAACTATAAACACAGCAGGAGCATGCTGATACAAACTTTGTATATCCTCTAGCCCATGCTCTGGACACCATAGACACTTTAAGAATGTGTGTTCGATTAAGTTGAACTGAAATGAATTGAATTCAATTGGGCAGGGAGCTAAGTGGAGACAGAACTCTTGCCTTTAAGGCAGTGGTGTGCTGTTAAATCCTCCCCCCCCCCCCAAATGTTCATAAGACCCATTTTGTGATCATTTTCTCCATCACTTTTGTAAGTTTAGATAAGCAACAAAACAACAAATCAAAGTCCTATTTGTAGCATTTATTAATATCCTAGGTGTAAATGCTAACACTGAAAATTCAACAGTAGGCTCTGGAAAGCAGTTCAGAGTTGGCTAGGCCACCCCTGCCTTAGGGGTTTAGTCTTATCACTTAAGCAGTGGGTCTTTATGGCATGCCTACTACAATTTACCTCTTAGTTACACCTGAATTCATCATGGGCATTCTAGGATGACTGCTGCCAAAACCCAGACCTAAAATATCATTCTATTGTTAGGCAATAGAATGAAAAAAAAAGCAACAAAAAGGCAATATTGATAAAACTAAAATTTAAAAAGGAAATAAGTGAGCTTGGCTTTCTATGCATTCATAAAAGGCGTCCAGCCCTCCTAACTACTACTGACACTACTTCCTCCTACACCCATCCACCCACACCCATGTACATACTTCAGCACACACACCCACATACACACTTGAGCACCCACACCCGTACACACACACTTGAGGAAACACGTGTACGTGCAGATTTGTATGAATTAGCAAAGTTCTAAATGATAATCTTTTAGACTGAAGCAGCAATGTACAAAGCAGAAAGCACCATATTCGATTTGAGAGTACCTGAGTTTGGATCTCAGCTGTCCCATTTACTTACCTGTGCGGCATTAAACAATACATCTTCCCTCTCTGGGCTGTACTTTCCTCATGTGTAAGAGGAAAGGGTTGGACTAGCTGACTCCAAGAGTCCTTCCAGAACTGACTTTTTGTTTCCTCTTACTAGGCTATGCTCCTTCCATCAGTTGGCCTACAGAAGTTTAAGCCAAGCTGGCCCTTTAAGAATCCTGTCAGTCAAATCCAGTCAGTCTGGCTAAGAGTAAAAGCTAAGCTTATCAGCCTCTAGAGAACTGCTTTCAACACTTTCTCTGGCTCAAATCCAGAGCCTCCCACTGCAATCTCATGTCCTCAAACATGCCTCTCAGCCCAAAGAAACTGGAGAAAGTAGTCCTGTTCTGTGCATCAGGGACCTTAGTGGCCCCCCAAAGCAGGCGTAGACCATGAGAACAAAAGCAATGAGACCAGAAAATATTTAGGCAAGACTGAAAGGACTCAGGCAACAGGCTGCACTGGGGAATTAAGGACACAGACCTTGACAAAGTGGTTGGGCATGCCTCTCTTTACACAGCAGATGTACCCCCTTCCCAGGCAGTATATGGGAAGATGGCAGACTCAGAGCAAAAAGAGACTTTTTGCCTATCAAGGTAGCTAAGTTACTCAGTGGCTAGAGGAGTTAGGAAGATCTGAGTTCAAATCCATCTAGCCTTAGACAGTTACTAGCTGTGCAATCCTGGGCAGTCAAATGCAACAGTAGAAAGGGCTTAGTACAGTGTCTGGCACATAGTAGGTGCTGTAGAAATGCTTATTTCACCCTTTCTCCTAAAAGAGACCTTAGAGTATATCTAGCCCAACCACTGCTAACCCCGAATCCTTTAGACTTTCAGCCTTCAACCCCCAATGTAGTGCCTCCTGGGTCCAGATTCAGCACTGCCACTTGGGGATAACTGCCCAAGCTAGATATCAATGTATTGCTAGATATAACAGAAGCACAAAAATGCAATATTAATAAGGCTGCATTTTAAAAAGAAAATTGATTATCTTTACTTTCTATGCATTTATCTAGGGTTAGCCCACATATACATATATGTGTATATATACATATATGTATACATACATGCATACATACATGTATGTATACATGTATAATAACTATATTTCAATTTAATTGATTTCCTTTGTCAGACTATGTATTTTATTTTGTGCTTTAAAAACATGATTCTGCGAAATTTATAGAAAACTAGACTCTCAGCTCTCTCCAACTTTGCATTTGCTGCTCTGCCTGGTTTCAAATCTGTGGAACAAGATGCCCCTCCCAGGATAAGCTCATGACTTCTAAACTTACCACCTTGCTGCTAACTCAAAGCCTTGATGGACACCATCTCCCTCAGCCTCCTCTCCCCTTTGACTGGAGGGCTGGAGGACAGAGGAATAAATTCCTCCCAATACCTTCCTTTATACAGAGCAGAAACTGTATTTGCAGCTCACTCCACTTTTCATCTGCTACCCTCCCTGGTTTCAAATCCACAAAACAAGTTGCCCCATGCTGGATACCTCTGGGGTTCCCCCTCGTCTCATGACTTCCCACCTCCTTTTGGGTGTAGTCCACCCTCTAGATTGTAAACTCCTTGAGGGCAGGGATTATCTTTCTTTTTATTAATTGTATCCCCCAAAACTCTGGTGGACTGGCCACATTGTTTGAATGCCAAGTGTACGTTTGTCTAAAAGAGTATTCACAGAGAACTCACACCAGGCAAGTCCTCACATGGAGGTCAGAAGGAGTGAGACAAAGATATTCTCAAGGTCTCTCTGAAGAACTTTAGAATCGATTGTGTGACATGGGAGACACTAGCACAGGACTACCTAGCATGACATGGCCACATCAAAGAAGCTCTGTGCTCTATGAGCAAAGCAGAATTTCAGTAGCTCAAAAGAAACATGAGATGTGCAAATTTAGAGACCTCTCCACTCAATGCTCATGTGGACTATTTATGCCTGACCTGTGACAGAGCCTTTCAAGTTTGTATTGATCTGATCAGTCCAGCTGAACACACTGTACTTTGACTCCAGCATAGTGATGTCATCTTAGTCCTCTTTGAGAACAAAAGACAACAACCAACCAACCATCCCCACAACTTAGCACAGTATGTGGCACATAGTAGGTGTTTAATAAATGTTTATTGGATTGGATTAGACTTCCGTTAGACTTCCATAAAACACACACAAAAAAGATTAAGGACCTCAGACCTTAAGGATCTACCCAAAATGCTAGAGTTCTTTGAAGATTTCATAGAATACAGAACTCTCCCTGTCTATCTGCCCATCTCTCACTCTCCTTATAGGACAAGTCCACCATCTTTTCTAGTCACATGTGTCCTTGTTGATGTTTTTTTTACATCACTTCTTGCTTTTAAGTCTCTGTTGGACCAATGCCACAGCATATGTAGACACTTTCATTCCTTTACCCTTTGGGTCACCTGCAATTGTAATGTTTCTGATGATACAGTATTTCATGATCTATGTCCACACGGCACCATCACCAGATTCCTCAAATGGATCTGTGACCTCATCAACATGGATGTTACCTTCCATGAGGTAGACCACGACCTATACATGCCTACCCATTCTACTCTGTTCTTGCCTATGCATTCCCAAAAATTCACCAGAGGGAGTCCATTCAACAAGCCTTCCTTACTTTCTCTTGAGTGCAAGAGGATACCATGGAGGGATGGTCTCAGAGAAACATGGGAACAGATGTAGAGTGAAATGAGGAGAATTAGGAAAATGATTAATTTAATAGCAATGACATTGTAAAGACAAACAACCTTGAAAGACTTAAGAATTTTGATCAATGCGATGACCAGCTCGGATTCTAGAGGACCCTGGTGAACCTTCTTCTTGACAGAAAAGTGATGGATTCAAGATGAAATATACATTTTTGGACCTGAATAATGTGGGTTTCCTTGACTGAGCATATTTGTCACACAATAAAGAGCCAATAAATATTTATTAAGCACCTAATATGTGCCATGCGTTGTGCTAAGCATCGGAGATACAAATACAAAATAAAACAAAGACAGTCCTCAAGGAGTTTAGCATTTAATAGGGCAAGACAACACCTAAAGGGAAGCTGAAAAGTGCAGAGGGGAGTACACAGTGTGGGGCCATGATAGAGAGGTTCAAAGAAGTCCAAAGCAGTATAGCTGGTAGGGAATGGGGAGAAGACTATAGTGAGCCCTCTCCTTTAACAGAGATCCTGGAGCTCATGGCCCTCTAGTCAGGAGAAATTACACAAGAGTTTTGTTTTTCTTTTTCTTAAAATGGGAGAGGGGAAGAGTGGGAGGTAAAAGTGAGAGAAAATAAATGTTTATCTATTGAATTTTTTAATTTTTGAAAAGAAGATATTATTAAAACACATAAATGATCCAAAGGTTATCTTTCATTTTTACCACATGACCAGCCTGTCCTCTTTTTAATCATACATTTCTTGGATAATATCTTAAGAGATGGGCTGTTGTGTCAGAGATAATTTTGAGATAATCAAAAGCAAAGTAGAATTTCCCATTTCCACAACAAATTTGTTTTGTCTTTGTATAACCCTAGCATAGTGTAAGCTGTTAACAAGTGTTTGTTGAATTTGATTGAATGGCCTTCAGGAACCCAGGTGGATTAGTGTTATTTTGGAGTACATAGAGGGTTTTAAGGGAAGAAGAACCGAACAGAGATTCCTATCCACCTTTCTTTCTACCATTTAGCAGCAAATGCTCTCTAAATGAGAGATTTGAGGATAAGCCAGTGGTCACACTGAAGAGAGAAAGACAAACCTAAGAATCTGTGGGAGGTTTATTACAGCCAGTTAGGGCATTTGGGCCTAGAGACAAGGGATTCTTATCATCTGCATCTTGATTTGTGTATCCACCAGCCACTTGAGCAGCCATCTCTGGGCTCAGATCAGCTCATGGAAATGTCAATTTCAAAGATAGCTCCTCAGCTTTCCCTTTTTATCCGGGAAAGGTTCCATATCTGAATGTCAATGATGTTTTATCAGTTTCACTTGCTTTCCAGGGGTCGTAGAATGGTGATTAAGGCAGCCAGGCAGCTCAGTGGATAGAGTCCCAGGCTTGGAATCAGGAAGACTCATCTTCCTCAATTCAAATTTTTCCTCAGACACTCATTAGCTGTGTGACCCTGACTAAGTTGCTTAATCCTATTTGCCTCAGTTTCCTAATCTGTAAAATGAGCTGGAGAAGGAAATGGTAAACCACTCCATTATCTTTGTCAAGAAATCCCACAATGGGGTCACACAGTTGGACATGACTGAAAAATGACTGAACAACAAAGAACAATGAGAGGTTGGAAAATGAGCTATTATATTATCTCTACTCCTAGAGCTCCGATTCTGGATGTTTTTGGTTTTTTTTTTTCCTTTGGAGGGGGGAATTCAGGGCGATTGGAGTTAAGTGACTTGCCCAAGGTCACACAGCTAGTAAGGGTATCAAGTGTCTGAGGCCGAATTTGAAGTCAGGTCCTCCTGACTCCAGGGCTAGTGCTCTACTCACTGAGCCACCTAGCTGCCCATGAGATGTTTGAGCATTGTAACTGATTTGGGTAAGAGATGGGGTTGAATGAATCTGACTGGGTGAATGCAAATTTAACATAAACCACAGAATGTGAGGGACCTGTTTCCATGGCCTTGGCTTTTCTTTGAGAAATTTTCCCAGAGCCCATATCTTTAACTTTCCATACAAATGCCAATTATTTTCCTGGGAATTTGGATAATGGACTTCATAATTCAGGGAATGCAAAATGAACAAAACAAAAGGTACTATTAGGTTTCTTCATGGACTTTTTTTTGGCAACTCTTAACTTTCCCGAGACAGCCTACTGACTCTAAAGTATGTTATCAATATGGTATAGTAATGGGTCAACATTCACTCAGGGCTTTTGTTCAGCAGTTCTTATATTGGGTTGTCTTGCATCTATGAGATGGATCAGCAGCCCCTAGAGCATTAAGGTCACCTCCCCATCACTATGAGATATTTTGAGTAGAACCTTTGTGACTATATAAATCTGTAGCAAGGTATGGTGGTGCCTACCTATAATCCCTGCTACTGAGAGAGGCTGCAGCTGGTGAGTCACTTGAATTCCAGAGTTCCAAGATGCATAAGGGCTAGACCCGATGGAGTATCTGATGGTCAGGCAGAAATATGGTGAGCCCCTGGGAGTGGAAGACCACCAGGCTGCCTAAGGAGAGATGAACTGATCCAGGTATGTGAAAGCCTCCATGCTGATAGGTATTGGGATTGCATTTGTGGGTTGTTAATGCACTTCTAGCCTGGGTGAGATAGGAAGGCCCAGTCTCAAAAGACACAAACAAACAAATAAAAATTAATAATGTTGTTCTTACTATTATCCCTATAGATAAAAACTTCTTCACCAATGTTTCCAAAGTTCAGATTCTCATAAATCAGGTTTTCTTAAAGCGGAACTCCATTCCTCTACCATGACTTCTGTCACTTTGTTGGGATCTCTTTGGAAGGTTTCTGAAGTCCCTGGAATTGGGAGGGGGAGGACAAGGAAGGTAATGTTTAATAGCTGGCATCTCCTTGGTTCAGCAGAAAAGCTGAACTGGATTCAACTTGAAACTATACTTCCAGTCTCCATTCTCATGGCATTCTGTCTATTGGAACCTTCACCAACTTTTGCATTGAAGCCACCGACCTTTTTTCCCTTGTATCCCAGCGCTTGATGGTGACCCTGAGGGACTTTATCCTGGGTGTAGGTACGTAACTCCAGCAGCCTCTCCCCCCCCCCATTACCCATTCTCACCCATAGCTGATTTTGGAGGTGGGGAAATGTCTGTCTCCCCGGGGACAATGTTCCCTGATGTGACCTGGTGGACAAAGACTTTGTACTTAATGATTTGAACGTTGTCTCCCCCATTAGACTGTGAGCTCTTTAGAACGTGGAACTATCTTTTGCCTTTCTTTTGTACCCACAGTGCTGAGCACAATACCAGGAACATAATAGGTGCCTAATAAATGTTCTTTGATTAAAAAGAGAGTAGTAATTAACTGGGTTGTTTTTTTTTCCAAAAAACCAATCAACTATTTATGAAGTTTCTGTGTGCTAGGCACTGTCCTAGGTGCTAGGGACACAATCACAAAAACAAGGTACTCCCTTTCCTCAAGGAGGTACATTTTAAAGATGGAGACAAAATGCGCTTAGACAAAAAACTGACAAAAGATACAAGGCTCTGTCTGAGAGTCATGAGAAAGAGATTAGTAATAATAGTTTACATTTCTATAGTTCTTTAAGGTTTATGAAACATCTTGTAGGCAGATAATACAAGCATTGTCATCCCATTACAGTTGCATGCCCATCATTTAGCACAGTGCCTTGCACATTGTAAGCACCAAATTAATTAATTAATACTTTATTCACTCATCCCAATCTCAATGAGGAAGTAACAGTGCTCAGAGAGAAGTTGTTTGCTCATAGCCAAACAGCTAGTAGTCAAGTCAACAAGCATTATTTAAACTCCTATTATGTGTGCCAGGCACCATGGGGATACAAAGAAAGCCAAAACACACTCCCTGCCATTAGATCTTGCAGTCTAATGGAAGAGATGACATATAAAGAGCTAGGTACAAACAAGCTATATACAAAATAAATTGGAGATAATAGCAGAAAGGCACTAGCATTAAAAGGGATCCAGGAAGACTTCCTGCAGAAGGTGAGATTTTAGCTGGGACTTGAATGAAGCCAGGAGGCTGAGGTGAGGAGAGAGAGCATTCCAGGTATGAGGGACAGCCAGGGGAAATGCTCAGAGCTGGGGAATGAGGTGTCTTGTTTAAAAAAAAGCAAGGGAACAAGAGTGACTAGACTGTGGAGTAAGGAGAAGACTGGAAATGTAGGAGGGGGTCAGGTGATAAAGGGCTTTGAATGCCAAGTAGAGGATTTTATATTTGATCCAGGAGATAATGGGGAGCCCCTGGAGTTTTTTGAATAGGGGTGGCATGATCAGACTTGCAGGTCAGAAGTAGGACTCAAATCCAAGACTCTTGACTCCAGCTCAAATTCCCTTTCTACTATACCTGGTGACCTTTAGAGAGCGAAGAGGATGTCAGAATCTCACAAATGTACTAATTTGGAGATACTCCATTATAATCTCTCTTTAAAGGAGGTGTTCTCCCCTAAGCTGGCTGGCCTGGGACCTAGGAGATGCAGGTACTACCCTCTGGGGATAATGAGGGCTAAATCCATACATACATGGGTTTCACCATTGTCCAAAACAATGTGAAACATCTTCATTCCTAACACCACTTCTACCAGGGCTGGTCATATTAGACAGAGATTCTATCTCATCCCTAGTTTTTTCCATGCAATATATCTCACATTCCTAGTTACACAATTCCTTCCAAAAGACAGTAATCAGAATTTAATGTGTATATACATATATATGTATATATATGTATGTATGTACGTATATTGTCCTGGAGAGATTAGCACAATTCAATAGTACGTCTTCTTCTTTAGACAGAAGAGAGGATACGAACACAATTATCCTGTTCTTTAGCACAAACTCCACAGAAGCAAAAGTTCTTTTACAGTAGAATATGTGAACTCAGGATTGAAGATCCTGGCTTTCAGTAGGTCATTTGGTGGTTAATAGCAATCTGGTTACAAGTCTTTGAGGTCTATCTTAGCAGGAGGACAAACTTCAATTCATCCTAAAACCATATACATTATAACAAGAATATAGTGATCATTTGGCCATTTGAATACATGTATAATAACAAGAAATCCCCCCAAAAGGGTCATTAAGAGTCAGACATGATTGGAAAATGACTAAACAAACAACAGCAAATGATAACAAAAAGAAAAAGACCCATCATGTATTCTGCTGTCTTTGCCCTAGTAGCCAGCATTTATATATCGCTTTAAGGTTTGCAAAGAACTATATCTATATCTCTATCCACACACATATTTATATACATCACCTTACTTTATCCTCATAATGATTCTGTAAAGTAGGTGTATTATTATCCATATTTGCCAGATGAGGAAACCGAGGTGAAGAAGTTAAGTGACTTGCCCAGAATCACACAGCCACTAAGTTCCCATAGCAGAATTTGAACTCGGGTCTTCCTGACTTCAAGTCCAAAGTTCCATCCACTGAACCACTTAGTTGCCTCTTTATAATGATCTAGTTTACCAATATTATGCACCTGGCAAATGAGGTCAATACCGTTGGGTCATTAGAAAAAAATTCGACCAAAATTTTCTTCTTTACCAACCCATTAATTAACAATACCTATTAGCATTAACTCTTTTTACTCAAGCACATTACATGATGCTCTGAAACAAGATAAATACCACTTTTAGATAAAAAAACAAACCTTATAGAAGAGCAAGTGTTTCTAGACTGATTAATAAAGCTAAAGAAGACTTAAGATTAAGTCATAATTGTGCTTCCTGAGGGCGAGGAAAGTCTACAGATCTTGGCTATGGAACCAGTCAAGATCTCCTTTTCCCTAAATTGCCAGGCCATTCTTAGGATGGCCTTGGATTATACTTCTGAAAAATCCCTCTGCATGGGCTTCATGCAGTCTATAAAACAAAGATACTCAAGTTTATTTTTGGCCTGAGTTTTCCGTTTAATTTTTTTCCCTCCTAAAACAGCATCTGGAAATAGGATATCTTTCACTCAGGAAGGAGCTGTCCCAGTATTTCCTATATTGAAAAGTTTCATATCAATGAGAAGGGCTCTGCAGGCAATTAATTGTCTTGGGCTATATTCTGCCCAACTGAAAAAAAACTAGCTAATAACAAATTTTACAATCCCAAAGACAAGGACATTTGAATAGGCTATAGCCATACGGTTTGGATTTCTACAGATCAATAACCAAATTCATCATTTTAATACAATATAAATGTTTATTTCACATATTGATTACTTTCAAATATTCCCAATCTTTGTAGAACTTGACTTCTTTTCAAAATGTACCTTATAACATTTTCAACTTCCAATGTCTGCTATACTATTGACCAAACCCAAATTAACTAATTGAAAAGCCAGCGTAAACCCATCTGAACACTTAAGATGATCCTTAACCAGAAGAAGACTCTACCTTCCAGACAAAAGTCTCTACTGAATAACTAAGTTCGTATTAAAGAGGATCTGTCTTTCTCATGATATAAAATGCTTCACACTACAGGTGTAATTCAAAAAACTGAGAGCTCTTCTATATAATAACTTCCAAAACTACAATGAAAAAAAAACCCAAACAACCCAACCCATAAACAACAAGAACATATAATAATATCATGAACTTAAAACATGACATTAATCTAGTTGAATGCATCTGCAAATCAGCTACAGAAAAACAATTCATTCCATTCATCTACCAATTTTGGCATTCTATCACGGTTCCATGGAGAAACCAGCATAGAATAATTATCATTTTTGTTCTCAAAGCTACAAAGATATGATACCATCTGTTACCAGTCAGAGCCCAGACCAACCATGCTGTAAATAATAATGGTCCCCAATTAATTTATCAAACTCAGTATAAATAAAAAAATTTTAATAGATCAATTTTAAAGTTTGATACATGATTCCAACTACTTTTCTACATCCTCAAAAATACCAGAATCTGTGAAATTAAGCTGAGAAATTATTAAAATCTCCAAACTAAATTCATCTCCCAGAGGAAGAAATAAGCATTTCTCCAAGTGGCCATAACAGCTTTGCAGGTGTGTCAATTTCTTCATTCTCCACTTGACCCAATGACCTCTAAAAACTTCCTTAAAGTGACTTTGCCATATTCTGGAGTCCTAGGCTTTTCTTTTTGCTCAAGTTAGAGATCCTGGTGGCTGGCAAAAAATGAGAACCTTGTCTTTTCCCTGTTTAGGTGAAAAATCATTATTTCTGGCCTTGTAAATCACCACATCTCTTTATGTTGATTGAATACTACACTTTCTCATACTGCGAACTTCTCAACCTTATACTTCTCTGCTTTCAGATCATGTTTCAAATTGCTTTCATATTTATTTTCCTTTTATTCATTAAATCTCTTTTGCAAATTAGTGCAATTTTCTCATGCATCTCTAATTTATTGCAAAATTTTCCTTTTAGATTGTTAGAGCTGAAGCTTCTGGGTTTACTGACACTTATTCATTTTTCCATGTAAAGTATTTCCAATTCTGTTTCTTACTTAGGAACTTGTAAATGCATTGTCTATTCTAATTTCTTTAGGTGGGCTTGCTTCTAATTTACTAGACAATTAAATTCTGCCAAATCACCCAGAAGCTTAGTGATTAGGTAAACCGTTCTTAAAATCAAATTTTGTCCTTTTGCCTAAGTGACTTGCTCTTTTTTTAAAAAGTCTTTTACTTGCCTTTTTAAAAGAAACTCTTCTACTCAAGGCAATTTGCAAAAAAAGTCCCCTTTCCAAACTGGAGAGGAGAAAATTTTGAGAACAGAACCTGCAAGGTGTGGTTCTTAAGTACCAGATGAAGTTTAATTTACAAACTCTAAAATGCAAAACCACATTTTTCCCCTCCACTTTTGGAGTCACTGGCTAGAAAGTTTGAAACTACTTTTACTCCTGTTAAGTAATGAATGCCTCTTTTCTGAACAGGTAACAGCATAACAGGAAACACAAACATTTCCATTGCTAACTCTATTCATTCACACAACTAGAAATATCCTGAGTGCACTCTTAATTTAAAGATTAATGGAACCTTTCGAAAAGCTTTAGCCAAATCATTTTGTGCAAGAATTCACAAATTTTCAATGCTAGCTTTTTCAGGGACAGAAATATTTTTACTTAACTCTGTTCCCCATTCTGAGATTGCCCCAACTTTTCCCAAAGTGGGCACTCAGTATTGACCTTACCTGAATAGGGGAGGGTCTATCCTTAAAACTCATTGATTTACAATAGCCTAATTCTAGCTTCACCCTAAAACAGGCAACCCAGTTTTGTTTTGTTTTTCTGGGCACAGAGGCGTCTCTAGTCTTATTTCATATTCTTGAAGATCCACTTATCTTGATATCAGTCACTCAGGCAGGAAACCCATTGACCAGTTTTGGTCAAGCACTCCAAAATGACCAGAAGGATTTCTTGAACAAGAGGTCAAGCATTTCTGGGAAGGGGTCCTTGTGAACTTGTAGTCTCATACCCCTTTACTGTGGAGGATCTACCAATTTTAAGATCAGTCACTTCTTAAGCTTTTACATCCCTAAGTACAGAACAGATCAATAGATACCGGAAAAAAACACCAACAGACAAGGATGGAAATAGCCACATTTTGTCAGTTGGTAATCTCTGGCTGAAGGGCCACAGAGTTGTAGAGTTCCCGGCAGGGCTGAGAGCAATTAAGCTCTTGGTTATGAACCATGCCATTAGTTCTAGGCATCTGCTGTCCAGATCAGCTGCCCAAATCTAAGAAAGGGGTGAGGAAAGCCTATTGTGCACAATGTATAAAGTGGCTACATCACATACTGGGAGAGACATGCACAAATTCCTCACATTGTGTGACTGAAAGACTTGGTCCTTAATGCTCTGATTCCATGAGCCCAGTCACGAGTCAGTAAGACTAGACCGGGCATCTCTTCTCTGAAAAAAAAAAAAACAACAACAACAAAACTCCCCGTAAGTGTTTAGGAGGCTCCTCACCTCTGTTTAGTTGCTGTGATAGCCTTCTGAAGACTGAGTCCAATGCTGGTTTTTATGGACATGTGAGTCACAGCACCATTTAACTATAGAGGCAAAAGTATTAATACTGTACCCTGTGTTTTAGGTATAAGTTGGCTAGAGCTTGATAAATATTTGTTGAATTGAATTAAATTGGACTGGTACCCCTGTGAGGATGGTGTCATGAAGGGTGGGCCCAGTTTCTCCCAAACTACTTTTCAGTGATCAATGATCAGAACTCCAAGTCTTTGATGAGGAGCTGTCTTTCAGCCTTCCTACCCCCAGCCTCCTCAGACTAGGGGTATCTCATGTTCTTAACTCTACCCCTATCTCCTCAAGGTGTTTCTAGTGCTAATATTCTCCTTTGGGGAGGAAGAGTTCTTCAAACAAACGAATGGGAGGCCTCCAGAGTTTCTGGATATGCTGGATCCAAGAATTGCTGAAGAAGGCACTGGACTTTCCCTTCCCATTCTTCCATGGATTGGGAAGGTTTAGGGTTAAGGTTAGGGTTAGTTATATAGTTATAACTTTCAGGACAACTTTGAGTAGCTCCCCTATCACTGGTCCATGACCTCTATAGATAAGTTCCAGAGATTCAGGAGGAGATGACCTTGGACCCCAGGAATCCTGTTATTCAAAATCAACCCAGTGTGGTTCCCAGTGTGACCATTAACAATCACCAAACTCCCCTTGATGAGGTTTGGCGTTAAGGGGTGCTAGAGACCCCAAAATACCAACATGCCGGGTCCTGCTCAAATGAATTCAACTCAAGCCTTCTCATAGCCAAGAGAAAAACAAAGTTTATTACAGATTCACCGTAATGGGTAGTCTTAAGAAATCTCACCATTTGTGATGGTTGTTTTCACAAGTGGGCCAGATTCAATCTACTGAGCTAGATTGCATCTGGGCACCTTCATGGAGGCAAGATGGAGCTTATATACAGAAAGATTGTGGAAAGGATCTAGAATGCTCATGGGATGATGGGAGGAGGGATTTAGGGAGGGTCTTGAAGAGGAGTCTAAGGAGGAGCTTGACCAGGACTGGGGTGAGGTCAGACTCTAGGAACCAAGAGAATGGCATTAAGGGTGGGAAGTAGCTGGAGATACCAGACAACATAGGGCTAGGCTATTTTGAGGGTACCAGATTTGGGCTTAGACACTTTAATAGGGTCAAGGGTGGAAACTAGCAAGACAATGGAGGGCTAGTATCAAAGATTTGAGTCTAGTGATAATGAAAGGCTTATGGCCTCAGGCAAAAGCCTCATCAAGTGGGAAGATTCAAGGAAGTTCAAGGGGGCTCCCAGATCCTGTACCCTACCACCCTGATAGCTTGTAAGATCCTTTATCCCAGACAGAGGAGGCTTACCGTATTTCCCCATGTATAAGACACACCTTAATTTTGGGGCCCAAAATTTGAAAAAAAAAATGTATTACATAAAGTTATTGAACTCAAGTTTTATTCATCTGCTCATAGCTTTCAGGTATCTTTTGGGCAAGTCTGGTGCATGTACACGTGCTTAGTCCATTCCATTTCATGAACCTGAAGCACCAATTGTGTCCTCCTTTGAAATCAGTAACTTCTATTTCATCAGCAATTCTTCTTGCCTCATGTTGAACTATCTTTGTGGACACAGGAATTCCAATTGCCCTTTGCTCTTCAATCCATATCTTCAATTCTGTCTCTAAATCAGGCCATTTTGCTGACTTGCCTCTCATGGCCTATTTCTGCCGTGGCGTTTTCAGTAGGGTTTCTTCTTCCTGTAGCCAGTCTCGGATTGTTTTCTCAGTTGGAGGAGGACCAAACTTACGTTCAGCAGCATGATTTCCATTCACTTTTGCAAACTGGATCACTTTTAACTTGAGTTCACCACTGTATGAAAAACTTTTCTGAGCCATTTCTGGGCAGACCATGGCAAAACGTAACCTAGTATACTCAGAAAAAAATGCAAAACAATGAGCTCAAAGACAGCAAGCACGAAAAAGCAAAAATGCAACTAAAAAAAAATCTACAACCTCTATATAAGACGTACCCAGTTTTTAGACCCCAAATTTTTCTTTAAAAGGGTGCATCTTATACATGGGGAAATGCAGTATACCCCAATGACTAACCTAGCACCTTGCATATAGTAGGTGCTCATTAGATTGGATTGAATTGGACTGGAATGCCTCTGTCACCATAGAATCCTTGGATTTACAGCTTACAGTGATCTCAGTGGTCATCTATTCTAACCTCTTTGCTTTCTAGATGGTAATAACTGAGTTCCAGAAAGAGAAACTGTTGAGGTTAAAGAACCATGTTTTTAGGGGTGCACAAGACCCCAAAATACCAACATGCTAGGCCCTGCTCAAATGAATTTGACTCGAGCCTTCTCACAGCCAAAGAGAAAAACAAAGTTTATTAAAGGTTCACTATATCGGGTTGAGTCTTAAGAAATCTCACCATTTGTGATGCTGCCAGATTCAATCTGAGCTGGATTGAATCTGAGCACCTTCGTGGAGGCAAGATGAAACTTTTATACAGAAAGATTGTGGGAGGGATCTAGGGTGGTCCTGGGGTGATGGGGGGAGGGGTTTAGGGAGTCTAAGGAGGAGCTTGATGAGACTGGGGTGAGACTCCAGGAACCTAGAGAATAGGATTAAGGGTGGAAAGTAGCTGAAGGTTACCTGGAGACAACAGACAACATAGGGCTTGGCCAGTTTATGGGTAACAGATTTGGGCATAGACACTTTGATAGGATCAAGGGTGGAAACTAGCCGGACAATGGAGGGCTAGGCCAGGTTAAGATTAACCAAGATTTGGGCCTAGTGATAATGAAAGACCTATGGTCTCAGGCAAAAGCCTCATCAAGTGGGAAGATTCAAGGAGAATTCAAAGGGGCCCCCAGATCCTGTACCCCATCAAAATGACTAGGAATTGCCCAGGTCCTCCATATAAGTAGTAATTGGAAGATCTAGGATTTGGACCCAAGTTTTCTGACTCCAAATCCAGGCTTCTTCCCATCACAGTATGCTGTCTCTACTGAATTTTTTTTTCAAAAACAGCTTTTATTACTATATAAAAACAGGTCAGGAAAAATAGATGTGTTTTTCTATAAGTAAGATCATTTTTATATCTCCAGTAAACATATTGAGATAGAATTCTTTCAAAATGAAAATCTTCAGTTTAAAACAACTGTCATCATTTTAAAGTATACTATTCTTGATAAGTAATGATTATTTATGCACTGTACTGTACTTTCTTGTGATTCCTAGTTAAACATAACCATTATACTGTGTGTTTCTATTTTAAAAGGTTACTACCAAGAAAAAAAAATCACTATCACATAACTCCATACAATTGATGGCAAGGTGTTTTTTTTTTTATTGTGGAGTCGTAGACAAGTAATCACTATGGTTGACAAGACAATGGAAAGCATACTCGCTTTCTGAGTCTTGGGAGTCAACATCATTCCATTTCCTTGTAATTTCAAGCTCGTGAGAGGAAAAGGCCTAAGCCAAATGGCATGTACATTTTCTTCCTTTGGACTTCAGATAACCAAAACTACTTGCCAGTATGTCCCTTTAAAAGTGCAGGTGGTTTCTTTGTCACTTAATTGAAGGTTTTGAGGTTTCTCTACTAAACACAGGGGCTTAAGGAATCCACACAAATACAGAAAAGAAAGTGGCATGGTGAGGGTTCATTTTGATTTATGGAGCAGGAAGATATTATCATTTGACGGGAGAAATGGTGGAAGCAATTTTTTTCCACAGAGTTGAAAGTATCTGCCCCTCTCCCCGAGCTTTAGCAGAATGCAAGTCAGGTGACTGATTAGATCAGAGCTGTAATCTAGCAGAGACCAGGCTTCTGATTGGGTTACAGGTTAGAGGCTTGTACTCATGTTTAAGATGCTGTTTGAGGGAAGCATGAGTGGGCAGTTCAGGGGGTTGCATCTGGCCAATGAAGAGCCAAGCAGCAGATTAGAATTAGGAGCCAATAAAAGGACAGGCATTTGTCTGAGTCCCTTGTACTCCCCTTACTCTATTCAGGGGATGTACCCATTTATTCAGAAGGAATAAGTGTAAGATATAATTAAAACCTTCTTGGCCTTCCAATGAGTATTGTTTCTTCCTAGACTAAGTATGTTTCTAACATTTGATGACATTCATTCAAGAGTATACTCATTTAAATTTCTCAACAAAACCACTTTTAGAGATTACTTTGGTGCTGGTTTAAATACATGTTAAAATAAAGTTTTCTCTCCTGGAATTAGATTATGGGAGGAGCCAAAACAGACCATTTATGTTGATATTATAAGCTATAATTATTTTGGGGAGATTCAATTATGTTTTGGGAACATTCAAGTTTTCCTGTTCCCCTATTCTTTTAAATTTATTATTAGATATTTGGTGGTAAGGTGATATCCTTTAAAGGGAAATATCAGTTTTTGAAAGATAAAGATGAAATTATCATTAGTACAAAAGCCAATTAAGAGAAGACAAAAAAAGATTTTCTGGATATATTTTACTATGGATTGTTCTTTAAAGAGGCTGTGTAAGAAGCAAAAGACAGTCCTATAATGTCTTTTAAGATTACCCTCAAATTAGCCTATAAGAAAGGTTGAATAAAGGGCTAGGATAAATTGTGGCCCAAATAATTAGTAATGGGGTAATAGAATCTTCACATCCAACTCTGTCCAGATACTAAAATCCAGAAGATAAAAACAGCCAATGGTAGAACTTATATGGAACATTACATAGAATATAATTACATGACATGGGCTCTGGCTTTGGAAGCCCATTTCAGCTGTCAGGGGCAGAGAAAGATCAGTTGAGCTACCTCTACACCCAACCCCTTAGCTATTTGTGACTCAGTCACAAGAAAGAAATCCAGGAGGTAAATGCTCCCATTTCCCTTCTCCTTTAGGCTGGTTGATTCTGGTATATCACTGAGGTTCAGTCAGGACTGGGGGAGCTGAGGTGAGTACACATAAGTCCATAAACTTCCCTACAACATACTGTAATGGCAAGTAAAGTGGGACCTTTTGTTGTATTTTGTTTTGGAATGCTTCTCAGCACTAAGGCAGTCAAATGCCTTTGAGTCTTGCCTTTGTCTGAATCGAGTCATTGATTGGAAACAATATATATGATGTGGTGCTAGTGATTCAAGATCTTTCCCACACCTTTTTGCAAAGTAGATGCCAAGCCTCAGGCCTCCACCCATTTGCTGATTGGTCATGAAGCCCTTGGGCCCTAAAAAGAGTATATACACCCAGAAGGTAGCCATTGAGAACTGAGAATTCAGAAGTCAGAAGTGAGAGTTCACAATTCAGCCCAAGGAGGAAAAGTAAGAACTCTGAGATGACAGAGCTGCAGAAACAGTGTGGAGCAGAGTGGAAACCAGGGAGCTTCGGAGACCAGAGAACTAAGCAGGAAAAGGATGCAGGCAAGTAGACATTTAGCATTTGTGAGTGTTTATGGAGAGGCCCCTGCAGGGGGGAAGGTTACAGGATGACTTGGCTCCTTGCTATAATACTGTGTTATAGTTTCCTTGTTGCTACATTGAGGTCGGCTTACTGGTTTTGGAATCTAATTACTGGTATATTGAATTGAGTTATTGTTCTTGGGATATGATCCTCTGGTGTCTAAATAAATGTCATATTTCCTCTGCCCTCCACCTAGAGAATTTTTCATACTTTGTGATTCTGAGCCATAAAGGCATGTTCTTGGTCATCCTCGAGGTCATGAATCTTGCCTTACTGATACACATGCAACCAAATCCCAAATGACTCCAATTTAGAGAAAATATAGGACAAAGAGTTACTTTGGAGATGCCTCAAGCATTTAGGCCTGTTCTAGGACAGGCTCAAATGTCTGGCTTAGAATAGACACTAGCCTCGAGTTGATACTGGGGCCAACCTGGAGAGTTCTCTGAACTAGGAAAAGGCAAAAGGGCAGCATAATTCCTGGGATCAAAAGCAGGTACAGAGTCACCTCACAAAATCTAGACTAACATCTTTAGGTCCAGACTGCATCTATACCAGGAGGTTTTCCCATAAGTAGAAGGGGGAAATAGAAGGGCACAATTTGCCCAATTTGTCTCGCTAACTTCTCTACTCTTTGGGCACGTGCAATATTTTTTACTATGACAAGAGAAAGGAAGGAAACCAACATTTATTAAGCACCTAATGTGCCAGGCACTGTGCAAAGCATTTTACACATATTATCTCATTTGGTCCAAACAAAAACCTGGTGAGGTAGGTACTACTTTTAACCCCATTTTACAGTTGATGAAATGGAGGCAAGAAGAATTTAAGTGCCTTGTCCAGAGTCACACAACTACTAAGAGTCTGAGGCTAGATTTGAACTTAGGTCTTTCTGACTCCAGGCCCAGCACTCTATTCACTAGGTTCCTATAAAGACATCAAGAGTACTTGATAATAATCTAAGTCTTTTTTTGAGGCCTCTGATACAATTCCTTCAGTTTTGTCTAGCTCCAGAGCTCAGGAGGCCTGAGAAGAAGCTGAAGATGTCAGACACTAGATTATAGTTTAAGGGTAGAGATGCTTGTAGTGAATCATATTAATCCACAAACATTGACTGAGTTCATGTTCTGTGCAAGGCATTTAACTGAGCACTGGGGGATACAAAAAGGTATGAGTTGTCCTTACCACCAGAGAACTTACAGTCCCCCCCCAGGTAGGTCTTTGGTTCTTGGGAAGAAAAAAATCTACTTGCTATTAATCCACAGTATTGAGGTGAGAAGGGGAAGTGCCATTAAGCCTTGGAGGAGGTGAGTTCCTAATCAAAGAGGGGATATAGTTTGTTATAGCCCAGGCAAGGAGGATGGACAACTGAGAAGGCTGAGAGGAGAAGCCAGCTCAAGGGTTTCTCCCAGCCCAGTCCACTCTCCTATTGGTCCAGCATGCACTGGTCTTGGTTTTGTATCCCTAATCACCCCTGAAAGGTCAGTAGGCAATAAAGGGCAGCATGCAAAAGTGGTCAGAGCCCTGGCCTAGGAGTCAATCTTACTTTAATTAAACATACATATATCATTCACTTAGTTCGGGGTAAAAAGCCAGCATCCTGAACTTCAGAGAGAATACAAACAGAAATTACAAGCATACATTATAAACAGATCAACAGACAGATTTCATAGTTACCAGAGATGCACCAACATCTGGGTTTTTCAAAGCTTGTGGGGGGGGGGCGGTGCTCCTTTTCATGTTTCTCTTGATTCTTGTATTCAAAAGTCAAAATTTCTATTCAGCTCTGGTCTTTTCAAGATTTAGCAGCTTCTACACAAAGGGATCAGAGGGCTTGGAATATGATATCCCAGAGGTAAAAGGAGATAGGATTGAAACCAAGAATCACTTACCCAGAAAAACTGAGTATAATATTTCAGGGGAAAAAATGAAATTTCAATGAAATAGAGGATATCCAAGCATTCTTATTGAAAAGACCAGAGCTGAATAGAAAATTTGACTTTTGAATACAAGAATCAAGAGAAACATGAAAAGGCAAACAAGAAAGAGAAACCATAAGGGACTTATTAAAGTTGAGCAATTTACATTCTTATGTGGAAAGATGATATTTGTAACTCAAGAGAACTTTCTCAGTATTAGGGTAGTTATAGGGAATATATATATGTATATATATATACATATATATACACATATACATATATGTATGTATTTGTATGTATATGTATATATATGTATGTATGTATGTATGTGTGTATATGTAGACAGAGGGCACAGGGTGAGCTGAATACGAAGGGATGATACCTAAAAAATAAATCAAGTGTTAAGAGGAATGTACTAGGAGAAAGAGAAAGAGAGAGGTAGAATGTAGTAAATCATCTCACATAAAAGAGACAAGAAAGAGCCTTTATAATGGAGGGGAAGAGGGGGGAGGTGAGAGGGAATAAGTAAGCCTTACTCTCATCAGATTTGGTTTAAGGAGGCAATAATATAAACAGTCAATTGGGTATGGAAATCTATCTTACTCTACAGGAAAGCAGGGGGGAAGGGGATAAGAGAGGAAAGATAATAGAAGAGACAGGTTGGGGGAAGGGGCAACCAGAAGCAAATACTTTTGTGGAGGGACAGATCAAAGGAGAGAATAGAATAAATGGAGAGTGGGACAGGATAGAGGGTAATATAACTAGTCTTTCACAACACGACTGTTGTGGAAGTGTTTTGCATGACTACACATGTATAACCTATATCAAATTGTTTGCTTTCTCAATGAGGGTGGGTGGGGAGGGAAGACAGGAGAGAATGTGGAACTCCAGGCTTTAAAAATGAATGTTAAAAATTGTTTTTACATGTAACTGGGAAATAAGATATACAGGCAATGGGACATAGAAATCTATCTTGCCCTACAGGAAAATAGAAGGGAAGGAGATAAGAGAAGGGGGTGGGGGGTAATAGAAGGGAAGGCAGATTGAAGGAAGGAGTAATCAAAGTGCATGCTGTCCTGGGGTGGGGGGGAGGGGAGAGATGGGGAGAAAATTTGGAATTCAGAATCTTATGGAAGTGAATATTGAAAACTGAAAATAAATTTATATGTAAAAGAAAAGATACTGTGCTCCATAAAGCTATTAGTAGTATTATCATTTACCATATCATTATTGTCATTATAAACATCAATTGGTACACCAGGTGGGAAGCCAGTAATGTCTTAATGAGGTATGTGAGGCTGGTTGACCCTACAATGAATGGTCCCAGGTTTCTGGCCTTTATGAAGCCCCTCTCTGCTCTTTGTAAGGTTGTTTTTTTGTTTTTTTTTAATCTCAGACTGACTTCACTTCTAGTGTGTGCTAACATCGATGGTCCTCACAAAACCTTTTTAATCTACTTTTTCTAATCTGTTGTGAGCCGAGGAATCAAATAACAACAAAGATATTAGCTGTTCCCTTTCCTTCAGCAGCATTGTATATTGGAAAAAACCCTGGACTTGAGTCAAAAATCCTGGGTTCAAATCCAGCCTTAGATGCTTTCTAGCTGAGTGATCATGGACAAGTCACTTTACTCCTCAAAGGCTTAGTTTTTTTCCTTTGTAAACTGGGAATGATAGCACTCATACTATCTATGTCATGGGATGGTGGTTAGGAAAGTGCTGTCAAGCCTTCAAGCTTTCTTTAGAATCGTCATCTGAAGTAGATAGTATAGGTATTACTGTGCCCGTTTTGCAAATGAAGAAACTGAGGCTCAAAGCAGCTATGTAATTTGCTCAGGGTCACACATGTTTTAAGCAAAGGAACTGAGATATGAACTACAGGATTTAGAGGCGAAGAGATCTTGGTCTATTGACTATAAGGCAATGTCACGTAATGGAGACAGTCCTGTATTTGGAGTCAAGTGAGCGTGAGTTTGAATCCTGTCCTTGACATCTACTGGCCACATGACCATGGTCAAATGAGCTTCAGTTTCCTCGTCTGTAAAATGGGAATAATTACATCTGTGGCTATCTACCTCACAGAGCTGTCAAGAGCATCAAATGATTTGCCATCTATAGGAAATGCTTTACAAATCTCAGTGATCTCTGAGGTCTCTTCTGTCTCTATATCTATATGCACTATATGTAATATATATATAGATGTGTATGTATATATATATATGTATATACACATATGTATATATATATATATTTCTGTCTCTACATCTCTATATACTTTGTACTTAAGGTGCTTTACAACTGACAGCTACTTGATAGAATATTAGTGATGTGATCACTCAATCAATAAGTAAGCATTTATTAAACACCTACTATATACTAGGCTGGGCAGGTGGATGGTGTAGTAGATAGAGCACCAGGCCTGGGGTCAGGAAGATGCACCTTCCTGAGTTCAAATCAGTCCTCAGACACTTACCTTTGTGATCCTGGGCAAGTCATCTAACCCTGTTTGCCTCAGATTCCTCATCTGTAAAAGGAGCTGGAGAAGGAAATGGCAAACCACTCTAGTGACCTTGCCAAGCAAACCCCAAATGGGGTCACGAAGAGTCGGACTGAACAACAACAACAATGTGCCAGGCACTGTGCTAAGGTGATAAGTACTAGGGACATAAAAAAAGACAAAGGATAGTCTCTGCCCTCAAGGAGCTTACAGTCTAACGGGTGAGACAACACGCAAATAAATATACACAAAGCAAGCTATATACAGGATAAATAGGAAATAATTAACAGAGGGAAGGCGCTAGAATTAGGAACACAGGATTTCAGACCTATAAGGAAACTTAGAACATGGAATGCCAGGGCTGGAAGGGACCTTAGAGATCAACTACTCCAAACCCCTCATTTTATTAATGAGAAACTACAGCCCCGATCATTCAAATAGTAAGGAGGAAAGCCAAGCCATTATGCAAGTCCTCTCACTTAAAATACATTATGCTCTTGTCACTACATGCTGACTTTTATCAAGCGTTGTCAAAATTAAATATAAAATAAGAATGAAAAGACAATGTGAGCTGGGGGGAGAGATTAAGTCACCGAGGTCATGATCTTTGGTGCATGGGCTTTATGACAACTCTTTTGGCTACTCAAAGGTTTTGTTTGCTCCATACTAGATTGTTTCTGTTTGTCATAAGACTGAATTCTGGAAAGGGAGGTTATACAAATGACAAAGTTGGTTGTTATTGTTGCTGTTGAGATAGAGAGAGAGAGAGAAAATAGAAACATCTCTATCCATATGTATGGATATGGGTCCTCCCTTCACAAATATTTATCATAGACCTTCTAAGTCATATTGGGATGTTTCATGAGTTGTTGTAACTTTAAAAAAAATTATCATGCCATGAGGCAACCCTTTGGGGATAAGCCTGTCCATATTTCATTAAATTGATTCTTATACTCACAGTCTTCTATTTTGGGTAGATCTGCCAGATTACTATGATCTTCATCATCATCATCATTCCTAATATTTATAATGCACTTCAAGATTTATGAAACATTTTACAATTATTATCTCATTTGAGCCTCATAGCAACCCTGGTAGGAGGTACCATTATTATCCCCCATTTTACAGTTGAGGATCTGAGACTGAGAAAAGTTAAGTAAATTATTCAGGATCACACAGCTAGTAAATATCTGAGTCTGGATTTGAATTCACATTTCCTGATTTCACACCCAGTGCTCTATCCATTTCACCACCTAATTGTCGCTACCATTTTTATTATTATTATCATTACTATTAATCCAAGGTATTACCTTAGGTGAATTACTAAACCTCTCTGTCCCTCAATTTCCTCATCTGTTGTTGTACTACCTTCCTTACAGAATGTTTACAAAACCTCGAAAGCTAAGTATGAGCTTTTATGATGTTATGGTACTATTTTGTTAGTATTAGCATTATTATTGGAATTGTCCTAAGAAAGGGAAGAGAGCTGGGGGAATTGCCTTTCTAAGCCAGAAACCTAAGACCCAAGCCTACTGATTCCAATCCTAGGGCCCCAGTCCTGCAGAGGGGATTCTCCTTTCAATCAGTCTAATCTAGACTAGCCTGGGTTCTTTCTAGCCCTTAGTTTCTCTGATCCCTGCCCTGTCTGCCTCACTAAGCTATTGGAAAGATAAAATAGCCAATGGATATAAAAGGACATGAGGAAAGCAAGGAGAGGGGAGCGAAAGGATTACCGTTGTACCAAACGTTGGTACACTCAGCATTCTCGTGGGAATTACCACATCTCTCCTCTCCCACCATACCAGCAAACATACTTACACATGTTGCTCTCTGTGCTAAAGGTGAAGCAGGAAGGTATGGGGTTCCTGTAGAATGTGTCAGTCCAAGAAATAAATCAGCTTGCCCTTTGAGCCTAAGAGTAATGAGCCCTTTCCTCAAGGGGCCTCCATTCCAGGGGAGTGAGATCAAGTCTTCTAGCCTTGGAATTCTGTGACTTGACATTGATTGAGCCCACCACCCCTTTGAGGCTACCATCATTCTCCTGGGCAAAAGGCCTGGCCCCACCCTCTGAAGCCTTTGTCTGTCTGTCTCAGGGAAGAGGAACCACCTTGGTCCTAGTATCAATCGGGCCAATCTTGTTGAGGCTTATGTAGCCTGTAGCCACCTGAGGCTGAGGGGAGAATAGGGAGTAAGGGGGATGTAGGGAGATGGGTAAGGGGGGGTACAATTGGAGAGGAGAAGGGGGAGGTGACTTTGTGTTCTGGGATATAATTTTTCAGCACCCGAAAGGGCTCCTGACTCTTTCCTGAGCCCAAGGAGAAGTGGATTCATGATGGACCTAGAAAATCTTCCTCATTTATACTGACTAGAGAAAGGATGTTATGATCACTAAGATGTCTCATCTCTAGGTATTTATTAAGAAATGGGATTTCATTTATTTTAGTTACACAGGATTTAAAGCTAGAATTTTTTTTTCATTTCACAGATGAGGAAATTAGGGCTAAGAGGAATGGCTTGACAAAAGTCAAAATTGGGTCTTCTGCTCCCAAGATCAGTTTTATAGCCCTTTGGGCCTAGTTCTAAATTGTTCTCCAGAATGGTTGGACCAATTCATTATTTCACTAGCAGTTCATTAGCATATCTATTTTCCTCTCAACCCTCTAGCCTTTGTCATTGCTGATAGATGTGAGGTGGTACCTCAGAGTTGTTTAAATTTTCCTTTCTCTAATCAATAGTGATTTAGAGCATTTTTTTCATATGACCATAAGATAGCTTTGATTTCTTCTTTTGAAAACTGCCTATTTATATCCTTTGACCATTTATAATTGGGGAATGACTCTTATTTTTATAAATTTGCCTCACTTCTACACTCAATGTATGTTTGAGAAATGAAGCCTTTATGAGAGAAATTTGCTATAAATTTTTTTGATATTGCTTTATTGTCTATAGTACCTTTTAGTAAAATGTAGTTTTCCTGATTATCCCTTTTAATTAGGTCAATTTTTGCTTTTACTTTGTTGAGATCATGATTGCTACTACTGCTTTTTTTTTTTTAGTTCAGCTGAAGTATATTAGATTCTGCTCTAGCCATTTATTTTAACTCTGTGTGTCTTTCTGTTTCAAGTATGTCTCTTGTAAACAACATACTGAAGGATTGTATTCAGTTTGTTGGATAGATGATTCTTGGTTATAATCTTAGCTCCTTTGCTTTCCAGAATATCATGTTCCAAACTTTCTGCTCCTTTAACATGAAAGTTGCTAAATCTTCTGACCATGGTTCCACAATATTTGACTTGTTTCTTTCTGGCTGCTTGCAAGATTTTCTCCTTGACCTGGGTGCTCTAGAATTTGGTTATATTACTGGGAGTTTTCATTTGGGGATCTCTTTCAGGAGGTGATTGGTGGATTTTTTTTCAATTTCTATTTTACTTTCTAGTTCTAAGATATCAGGTCAGTTTTCTTTGATAACTTCTTGAAATATGATGTCTGTAGGCATTTTCTTTGATCACAACTTTCCGGTAGTCCTGAATTCAGATAGTCCATAATTCTTAAATTATCCCTCCTCAACTGATTTTCCAGGTCAGTTGTTTTTCTGATGAGATATTTCACATTTTCTTCTGTTAAAAAAATATTTTGACTTTGTTTTGTTGTTTTTTGATGTCTCATAAGCTTTCATTTGTCCAATTGTATTTTTAAGGAATTATTTTCTTCACTGATATTTTGTGCCTTTTTTCCATTTGGCCAATTCTGGTTTTTAAGGTGTTATTTTCTTCAGTATTTGTGTGTGTGTGTGTGTGTGTGTGTGTTTTACCAAGCTGTCAATTCTCTTTTCATAATTTTCTTGCATCACTCATTTCTTTTCCCAATTTTTCCTCTACCACTCATATCTCTTTCCTTAATTCTTTCAAGAATTCTTGTAGGGCTTGAGTCTAATTAGCATTTTTCTTTGAGGCTTTGTTTGTTGCTGTCACAGTTTTTTGAAGTTTATGTCTTGGTTTTCCCTTTCATCATAGTGGCTTTTTATAGTCAAATTCTTGTGTGTGTGTGTGTGTGTGTGTGTGTGTGTGTGTGTGTGTGCATGTTTGCTCATTTTTTTTTCAGTCTATTTCTTGACTTTGAACTTTATGTCAAAGCTGGACTCTGATCACCTGGGGCTAGAGAGGAGGTTATCTCACATGCAGCAGACAGACTTCCACCTCAGTGTCATAGGCTTCTCCTGCCCACATCCTAAGTTCCTTAGGCCAGAAAAATGTCTCACCTTGAACTTTTGTTGACTCTGCCACTCCAAAAAAATTGATTTGATTTGAGGTGTTATTTTATAGTCATTTGAAGAGGAATATTGAGAAAGTGCATCTAGGTTGCCTCTAATCCACCATTTTCCACACAAAAGATTCTTAATAAATGTATGTTGAATTGACTCACTTAGGGAGAGTCCAAGTCTTAGATTTTTTAGTGTTCCCCTCATCCCTAACAATAAAATAATAGTAATAGAGGGCATTAATATAGTGTTTTAAGATTTGCAAAGCATTTAACAAATATCATCTTATTTGAACAAGGTGTTATTTTTATTACCCTTTTAAAGATGAGGAAATTGAGACAGATTGAAGTTAAATGAGTTATTCAGGGTCACACAGCTAGTAAATGCCTGAGGTTGGATTTAAACTCAGGTCTTCCTGACTCTAAGTCCCATGTTCTATTTAAACAAATGCAGTGAGGATATATTAAGCCTACTCTATGCAAAGCTCTTTGAAGAGCACTGGGGAAAAATCAGAATTTAGAGAAAGCAGAGTTCCTGCCATTATGGAATTTGGAGTCTAAGGGGGAGGGGAGCAGGAAAGTCTAAGGCACACATACAAATAACTATCATCTATCAGGTAGATGACCTCACCAATGTCTGCTGATGCCCAGACCAGCCCAGAATGGTTCCCATGCCAACCAAGATTCCCACCCCAACCATGGTGTCCTTAGCCAGAAGGCCTCAGCCCTTACGGTATGTTCACTTCCAGACCCACCTGTCCCAGCCAAAGAACTATACCAGCTGGCACCTTTTGTTCATTTACCCACTAATGGGTTTGTACCCACTCTGTGCCCAGGTCTTCTTTCCTGGAGAAACTGAGTCTGGGCCAGAGCAGAGGGATTTGGGAGGCAGAGATTGCCAAGAGAAGTTGAGGATGCAGAGGGGTCAGTCCAGCCCCTGTTTTTGCCTTCAGAAGAATATTTACTGACTGAGCCCCAGAAGCTTTACCCTATGGTCTCTTCCAAACAATTCAAGGAATAACACAGCTCTGTCATTTCAAGTCTAGTCAAATCAAGGTCACAATCCTATATTACGGGCCCACTACAAGCCAGACACTTCAGTAAGCACTGGAGATACAAAAAAAGGCCAGAAAGTAATATTGAAACATTTCTCTAGTGTTTTAAGGTCTACAAAATATTTATTATTATCATTAATAATAGCCAACACTTATGAAGTACCAGGCAGTGTGTTAAACATTTCACAATTATTATCCCATTTGATCCTCACATCAACCCTGGGCAGGGGGTGGGGGGTAGGTGCTCTTATTAGCCTCATTTTTTTGTTGTTCAGTCATTTTTCAGTGGTGCCCAACTCTTCGTGACCCCATTTGGAGTTTCCTTGGCAAAGATACTGGAGTGGTTTGCCATTTCCTTCTCTAGCTCTTTTTACAGATGAGGAAACTGAGGCAAGCAGGATAAAGTGACTTGCCCAGGATCACACGGTTAGTAAGTGTTTGAGGTGGGATTTGAACTCAAGAAAAGAAATCTTTCTGACTCCAGGCAGGGCACATATTCACTGAGACACCTGGCTATCCCATCTTCATTTTAGGTGAGGAAACTAGGGCAAACAGAGGCTAAGTGACTTGCTCAGAGTCACACAGCTAGTAAGTGTCTGAGGCTGCCCACATGGTAGGGAACAAGTGGCCTCCACGTTAGGCAATCTAGACACGCTTCAAAGGCCTCTCAGGATGCCTCCCCGTTGGGAGGGCTGGGCATTCCCAGACAAGTCTGGGTTACATAAGATGTAAGATTCTGTGAATTTAAGATTCAAGATGCTATGAATCCCCAGCTTCTACTGGGGCAAGCCTCCTATTATATAGAGCCAACCTTCAGGTTAAGGTGTCACCCTGGCCCCTTTATGCCTTCTCCACCACTTTCCTGGGGCTTCCACATCTTTCCCCAAGGGACACGATTCTCTTTCTTCCCAGAGATAGAGAGCTCAGAGAGTGGCCCTCATGCTGAAGATTTGAGAACTAACGTCAGAGACTTTCCTCAGCACAGTCAGTACAGAAGCATTTCTTAAGGACTTATATGCCAGGCACTAAGCTAAGGACTAGGGGCACAAAACACAAAAACAAAAAGCATGGTCTCTGCCCTCAAGGAGCTTATATTCTAATGAGAGAAAAATGAGAGAAACCATGCAAACAGGTAAGTCTCAAGCAAGATATGGACAGTATCAATGGAAGGTAACTTCAGAGGGAAATCACTAGCCATGGGGAGGACAGTGAAAGGCAGAAATGAGGATTTGTGCTGAGTCTTGAAGG
Organism: Trichosurus vulpecula; assembly: GCF_011100635.1. Taxonomy (NCBI): domain Eukaryota; kingdom Metazoa; phylum Chordata; class Mammalia; order Diprotodontia; family Phalangeridae; genus Trichosurus; species Trichosurus vulpecula. The sequence goes on along the minus strand of NC_050574.1, from coordinate 121,286,551 downwards.
AGCCTGGGAGGCAGATGGGAGGTGGAAGAGCATCCTAGGTGTTAGGGAGAGCCTGAGAAAATTCCTGCTCAGGAGCTGGAACACCGTGATCAAAGAAGGGCAAGATGGCCAGGATTCTACAAGAGGAATTTTTGGTTGTGATGGGTGGGGAGGAGGTGGTAGTGAAAGGCGTGGAGTCCTGAGCGTCTGATTAGACTCTGGGGCCCTGGGTAGTCTGAGGGAGGGAGTGGTGGAGGTGGGTAAGGAAAGAGGCAACAAGGAGAAATCAGGGGCATTGGTGATCCCCAGAGTGTCCCTGCCTGTTGTGCCTAGCCTGTGGATAGGAGGAGCGGGGCCGGTCACTGGGAGCCAAAATTTGATTCAATATAAAAAATAACTTTCTGACAAGTAGAAAATGTCCCATTATGGATCATAATGACTACATTGAGAGGAAGTGAGCTCCCCATTCGTTATTGGAGATAAACAAGCAGAGGCCGTGGATTCTTGCATTGGCAGGGAAGTGGGGCTAGATGTGACCTCTGAGGGTCCGTCCCGGCTTGAAGACACTAGGATTCTTGTGTGTAAATCTAATGCCCAGAGGCCTTGGCTTACACAGCTTGTAGCTTCCCGCTACAAAGTCAGGCACTCCCTCCCCCACTGCATCAGACAAGAGCCAGTGTGCTCCTGCCTCAGGCCCAGTGATTAACAACATAGACAACCTTTGGCCTAGACAGCCCATATCATGCTACCCTCCAGAGCCCAGACTCGTGCCCTGTCTGATAAGAGACTCACCCAGTCTGGAGAGAAGATTCTTCTCCCTTCCCCCGCATCCAACTACTTCTATTTCCCCTCCTGTCTGTGACTGGTTTCAGTCAATGGTACAGAAAAATCCTCCTAAAATTTGAACCTGCGCAAGAGCAAAGCAGGCTAATTCAGGAAGTAGTGAGCTCCCTGTCACTAGAGGTCTTTGGCCAGAGTACAGATGATAACTTATTGGAGATGTTGAAGAGGACATTCATGCACTAAAAAGGAACCTGGACATGTTATCCTCTGAGGTTCCTTCCAGCTCTAAGGTTCTAGAAGTTTGAGTGGATACTTTTAAGGTTCCATTTGCTCCAGTTCCCAGCCAGTCAGTCAATAAATGTTTTTTAAGTGCCAAATATGTGCCAGGCATTGTGCTAAGCTCTGGGGATACAGAGAAAGGTAACAGAGAGTGCCTGCTCTGAAAGAATTCACAGTCCAATAGAGGAGACAACGTGCAGATCAGTAAGCTTCGGGATAATCCAATTCGGTTAAACAGCTACACGATAATATCTATATATAGCTAATATAACTGTCCCTGTAATAGCATTTATGGGACCTTGTGCTAGAAACTGGGACTGGAGGAAGGGGGAATACAAAGTTTAATCAAGACAGTCCCTATGTTCTTGGAACTCCCAGTCCTGTAGGGGGAAAGACACAAACACCAGTGAACAAATATCATATTCAACAGCCTGTGGCAAATGCATTAGGTGAAAGCAAAGGGTTTTATGTGGTCCTAGGGAAGTAACTGGAAAGGAGGGGAAGATCAGGAAAAGCTTCCTAGAGGAGGTACCATTTGAGTTGAACATAAAATGATGAGTATGACCCTAAGAGACCAAGGCTGGGGTGAGGCAAGGGCCCAGTACGGGGGCAGGTGGAGTAAACAGTCAAGGCACGACAACAGTATAGTAAGAGCAATGCTACGGAGTCTGGAAAGTTCAGGCTGTAAGGGATATGATTGTTAAGTTTGGAAAGAGACCCTTTTGTTTTTGTTGTTGTTTGGTTGTTTTATCCATGACTGATTCTCTGTGACTTCATTTGAGGTTTTCTTGGCAAAGATACTGGAGTGGTTTGCCATTTGTTTCTCCAGCTCATTTTATAGATGAGGAAACCGAGGCAAACAGAGTTAAGTGACTTGCCTAGGGTCACACAGCTAGTAAGTGTCTGAGGCCAGATTTGAATTCAGGTCTCCCTGACTCCAAGCCTGGCACTTTACCCACTGTACCATCTAACTGCCAACTTGGGCTCATCTGGGATATGAACCCAGGAAAGAGACCTTAGAGATTACAAAATGAGGAAATATTGGTAAAAAGAAGGGAAAAAAAGGGAAGAGGGAAGGGAAGGGAGCTTACACACCAGAGGGAGGGGGTGAAGTAGGAGAGTATTAGGGGATAAAGGATGGATGAGAGAAGCCTCACAGCTGACTGGCTGTCATGAGGAAAGGTGGGCTACATCTCACCTTTCCATCCTTTCATTGGTTGGTCAGATGTCCATTCTAAGTACACAGCTACCACGAGCCTAATTCAGGCTTTCTTGGTTATATGCACTGGACACTAGGCCACAGAAGACCAGCTAAGGAGAGCAAGGACACCTTTGCCTGGAGAGGAGGAAATTCAAGGGTGTGATCTCTGCCTCCGGCATTTGTGGGGCTGGGATGTGGAAGAGAGATGAAGGTGGTTTGGCTTGGTTCTAACAGTGAGAATAATGGAGGTGAGTTACAGGGAGGAAGCTGTTTGTCTTGACAAAAGGAAAGATTTCCTAACAACTGAAGCTACTTCACAGCGAATGGGAAAGGTATGAGTGGGGAGAGCCAGCAGGATAGGAGGACCTGATTTCTCAGACCCAAGCAACTGAGAAGGTAGGCTTGAATTAGGACCAAAGGTACAGCAAAGAAGGAGAAAAATAGCTAGCTTGCATTCATAGAATGCAATTATTTTATCTCATCCTCACAACAGCCCTAGGAAATAGGTACTATTATTGTCCCTGTTTTTACTGATGAAGTGATGGGGTGCCTGTGCTTGGACCCTAATTCTAAAATCACATTTCTCCTTAGCCTCTGCTTGTGTCGGGACCCCAGTTCTAAAATCACATCCAGTTCTAAAATCACATCTCTCCCTAGCTTCAAAGCATTGGACCTAGCAGATTCTCTCCAGTACAAGGGCAGCATGCCTTAGCAAAACACTTATCTCTCCTCCTGATACTGTAGCCATCTGCACATATAGAATTTATTGGTCCAACTCCCTGTGTACGTGCTAATTGGCTGTGCACTGGGACATAACAATATTTACTAGTTACTGACCTTCCTGATATGTATCCTAGACATAGTCAAACGTCTAACAAGACATTTGATGGAAGCAACCTGGATATCTCCAGCCAGCCCTGACTGATGGTTGACTTAGTGTTGTTTCACAGTCAAAACCACACCCCTGGGTAGCCCCCTTTGGGCTATTTCCCAGTGAACTCTGGCAAGATACCTTTGCAGTAGATACAAAAAGATACAGTCCTTTAAGAACTGATCACCCTTTAACCACTCCTTAATCCCACCCCAAAACACCTAATTGACATGTTTCCCCTCTAAATCTCTTATAAAAACTTTCCTGCAGCCATGTGAGGTTGCAGGTTCCCTAAGAACTCTTGCCCCCTGTAAAGCGCAATAAATCTTTGCCACCTTGACTTAAAGAATATTTGAGATCACGAATTCATTCCAGACAGCCCCGACCCTCTCCAGTACTCAGGTCTTTAAGGGGCACTCCCTCTCAATGACCCTGTCGGGGGACTCCAGTCTTGGGGTTCCTGGACCTCATTTCCCTCATCCCTCAACAGAAGGACCTGAGGCAGGCCAAGGTTAAGTGACTTGCCCAGATTCAAATAGCTAGCAAGTGTCTGAGGTCGGATTTGAACTCAGGTCTTCCTGACTCAAGGCTCGGGGGTCTGTCCTCTATGGTACCACCTAGCTGCTACTGAAGCTAGGAGAAACCAGACTTCCCTTGGAAAAAGGCCCAGACTCAGAGTCAGATGGTGTGGCACCCAATTTACCTTTAGGATAATGTTATTTGCTCTACAGAGACTGTTTTCATTTTGTGTCTTTATTTTCCCAACACCTAGCATACTGTATAGAAAAGAGAAGGTGCTTAATTCCATTTCTACAGTGGCATTAAAAATGACAAATTAAACTGAATTATTTACTTTGTCTTGTCTTGAGGATTCAGAGAGCAGAACCTGGAAGCCTATCGCCAAAGTGATGATGGGTATTAAGTGCTTTGCAAGCCATAAAAATGTATAAATGCAAGTTATTATCATGATGAGTCAGGGTGGAAGATTGCTAAGGTCCTTCTGGAGCACTGGGCTTGGAATGAGAAGACCTGGGTTTGAGTTCTGACTCTTCTACTTAGCTGTGGGATGTTGGATAAGTTAATTCACCTTTGCCCAGGTTTCCAACTTTGTAAACAGAAGATAATCATTCTTGCACTTTCCTCTCAGTGTTATGGTGTTGAGAAAAGTACTTTGCAAGCTCTGAAGGACTGTAGAAATAGGACCTTTTATTATCTTGATAATGAACCCGTGTTCCAAGTTCTAAGTCCTCAAGGAGTGAAAGCATGGACCTCCTGACCTGGGGCCCAAGTTGTTGAATTAAAGTGTCCCATGACAGGCTGGTTTCATGTGGATGGTTGCAGGGCAGGGGAGGATGATGTCTGCCTGGGAGGTGCAGGCTTCTCTGCAAGACAGTGCCTGTGACCCTTTCTGGGAGTGTGCAACTGTCCTAAAATGAGTAGGCCAGGAATTAGAGCTGGGAGAGGAAAGGAAAACAGGGCATATGTATATATCTGGTCTTCAGGCAGTGTAGTCAGATACGAGGTATAGTCAGACACTATAATGGTATCATTGGAAGAGAATGGGAAGACCATCCTGGAGAGGGTGCATGCACGGGCACACAGACACAGGCACAGACACACACACACACACACACACACACACACACAATAACAAGCCCTCCCCCTTCCCTCACTTCCCACCAGAGAACCACGGGAACAGAAATTCTTTCTCTCAGGTGACATTCCATCAGATTAAGACTCTCTGAGAAGGAATATGTCATGTGGATGGGAAGATATTTGAGCCTCATTCTGTATGACATCAGGCAAGTCTCTTCAAATTTCTGGTCCTCAATTTCCTTCTTGAGAGAGGTGGTAAGGCAAGGATTACTTTATCAGTTGTTATGGAACAACTGCTTTGGCAACGGGGTTATTAGCCCCATTTTACAAGAACTGTAAAGATTAATATCTCAATGTTACCAATGTGGAAACTGGGCTTGGGTAAAATGACTTGCCTACAAAGCTAGTAAGTGGTAGAACATATTAATTATTAAAATTAATAATTATAATAACATATCAGAGTGGTAGAGAGATATTTTTACATGGTAGGAAAAAACTTTCATCTTAATAATAACAGACCTAATTTACATAGCATTTAAAAATATACAAAATACTCTCCTCAATTGAGAAGTTTTGTACAAATAAGGGAAGCTATGAATTGGGAACAAAATATTGGCATCGAATTCTGCCAAGAGTATGATTTTCAAAACTAACTAACACAAATAAGTAAGAATAGGAACCGCTGTCGATATAAACAAACAGTTCTAAAAAGAAGGACTGCAAACTATTAATTCCCATTAAATATTGATACAAAAAATATAGTAAGAAAAATTAAGCGAATTAAAACAGCTCTGAGGTTTCATCCCAGTAAATTGGCAAGGATGACAAAAGATGGGAATAGTCAACCAGGAAGAGACTTCAAGATGACAGGTGCAGTAATACACACTGAGGGAGTTATTAATTGTTCCAACCATTTTGGAAAGTAGTTTAACATTATGCTAAAAAAAACCCACAAAGTTACTAAAATATACTTCCTGTACACACACACACACACACACACACACACACCTGCACACACACAAAGTTATTTCCATTCCTTTTGAACTTGTAATCCCATTGCTATACATATATCCCATAGAGGTTAAGGACAATCAATAAATCAATCTTTTAAGAACTTACCATTTTCTAAGCACCATGGATATAAAGAAAAAAAATGAAATAACCTTCAAGGGTTCTTTTTGGGGAGACCTGAGGAAACATCTCATGCACACCAAAATATTTATAGTAGCCTTTTTGTGATAGCAATGAACTGAAGGGAAAGAAAAAGTAGATGCCCATCAAATGTGGACTAACTAAAGAAATTGTGCTATGTGAATATAATGGAATCTTGCTGTGTCATAAGAGGCCATGAATATGAAGTAATCGGGGAAGTATGAGAAGATTTATGTGAACTGACACAGAAGGAAATAAGCAGAACCAGCAAAATACTATGCACAATGACTTCAACAATTGAACTGGAAAGAACAACAAAAAAATATGAATGCTGCATAATAATAACCTAGCTTGACCTCAAAGAATGAAAATGTGCCTCTTTCCCTTCTTTGCAGTGGTAGAGCGGGTGTGGAATGGGTGTGGAACACTACATTAATTTTAGACTTCGTTATATGTTGTTTAGTTTCGATGAACTTTGCCCCTCCCCCATCTTTTCTTATTCTTTGTTATAAGGGATGGCTCTCTGGAAGGGGGAGGGATATATTGGGAAATAGACACAATACAAAACCCCCCAAAAATCAACAAAACGTGTTTCAGCTTTTAAAAAAAGGAATTTCAAAAGGTTAAAAAAAAAGCAGTTAGGAGGACCTGAATCGGGATGATGGCCAAATAAGTGGAGGAAAGGTGATGGACGAGAGAGATGTGGAGGTAAAGTCCACAAGACTTGGCAACTGACTGGATAGATGGGATGAGAGAGAGAGTGAGAAGTAGAGAATGACAACAAGGAGAACCTGGGTGATTGCAACAATAGTGGTGTCCTCAACAAAAATAGTTAAGTTCAGAAAAGGAATGGGTTTGGAGGTAAAAGAGAATGAATTCTGTTTTGGACATGTTGAGTTTGAGATTCATAAAGGGCATCCAGTACACAGTGCCCAATAGATGGTTGGTGATATAGGACTGCGGCTCAGGGTAGAGACTAGAGGGCTGGGGATATATATATATATATATATGTTTGTGTGTGTGTGTGTATAAATATATATATGTGTGTATACATTCATGTACATAAAGGTAGCTATGACATACACATGTGTATGTATAAGGTATGTATTATCAGATAACGACATGTACTTATATATACATGTGCACATATATACACACATGTGCGCACATATGTACATATACACATGTGTATGCCTCATCTACAATAATCAAACCCATTGGAACTAATGAGGTCACTAAGAAAGTGAGTATAGAACAGGGTTCCTTAACTTTTTCTGTGTCATGGACTCCAACAATCTGAGGAAAGTAATGTATCCCTTCTCAGAATAATGTTCTTAAATGCACAAAATAAATACATAATATTACAACGGAAACCTATTACATTGAAATGTGGTTATCAAAATATTAAAACACAAACAACCCTAGTTTAGTTCCTGGTATAGAGAGGGAAGAAAGGAAAAGGGTCAATCAGTCAAGAAGCATTTATTAAGCCCTTGCTGTGTGCCAGCAAATGGGATACAAAAAAAAAAGCAAGAATAGATCTTGCCCTCACAGAATATAAATTCTAATGGAGAAGCCAATATGGCCATAGCTAGTTACCTACAAGACATACATAGAATAAATGAAGGCAATCCAAAAAGGGAAGGAATTAGCATCTGGAAATTTCCTCTCTTGTACAAGTGAGCTGAGTCTTGAAGGGAGGCAGGGAAGACTAAGAAAGGAAGATGGGAGTCCAGGACAGAGCTTTAGAGCGTACCCACAATTAGGGAGCATGATTACAATGATGATCTAGTAAAGAAGACTGAGAAGGAGTTGTCAGTGTCACAAAAATCCTCAAAAGAGAAAAAATCCAGGAGAAGGGAGTCAACAGAGTCAAATGCAGCACCCAGAAGGGGATGAGAGGTGAGAAGAAGCCATTGGATATGATAATTGAGAGGTCATTAGTAGCTATGGAGAGGGAAATTTCACTTGAGAAATCAGATCGGAAGACAGATTAGAGAGAAGTGAGATGCAGAAGTGGAGAAGTGACAAACAGCTTTCCTTAGAATTTGGCTGTGAAAGGGAGGAGAGATAGAGTATCATAGCTTGAGGGGCTGGTAGAATCAAGCGGACAGGGGAGACCTGGGTGTATTTGTAAGCAACAATAAAGGAATCAATAAGTAAGAAGAGATTGAAGATTAGAGAAGGTGATGATTGTGGTGTCACTGCTGGTGGAGATAAGAGGCAAAGGGATGAAGAGTAAAATTTGAGGGAATAGGGTCAGTGAAGGGAAGGGTCGCCTCTTCATGAGAAACTGGATTAAAGATGGAGAGAATGGGGGGTGATATCAAGGGATTTTAAGTCTGGAGTTGAGGAGAAGAGGACCCTTGTAATGAACAGCATCCTTATCTTAGTTAAGTAGGAGGCCAAGTCCTCTGTGGAAAGGCTGTATGGGAGGCCTAAAAATTCCTCAGAGACTAGAGTAAAGGAAGAAAGAAGCAAAGATGTAAAGAGTATTTTGGGGTGTGGAGTATAGAAAAGACAGGCACCTCACACCATTGGCCTCACTTTTTCTCAATAAAGTATGAGAAGAGGTCACTGTTGAGACAAAGGATAATGGAGAAGAGGTTTGCAACAACTCCTGAGAGGGTTTGGGTAGAGACCCAGACAAAGAAGCACTGAGGCTGCAAGTGAGATTAGGTAATATAGAGATAGTAGACAATTTGTAGTGGACCAAAGCCAAAAGTATTTGGCAACATGAGTTACAGCATAAGAGTAGGAGTAGAAATGGTGGATGGTGGACCTGATTGAGGACTAAGAATTAGCAGGATGTGAATGACAACAAGATCAAGGGACAACAGAGTCAAGTGTGGAAGGCAACGTATAATTGAGTTGACATTGATCGCCTACCAGATTAGAACTGTGGAGGAGCAAAATGAGACCAGAACAGGAGTGATGGGCAGCTAGAACAGGGAGTCAGGGGAAGAAGGCTGTGTCAGAAATGAAGAACAAGTTTAGGAGTTTAATGATGGGAGATTATGATCTCCCCCTGGTGAGACTGGGTTTCAATGTGGTTTGGGATTTTTTTTTGGTTGAAAGGGAAGGGGAATTGAACCAAAGAATTAGATGACCGAACCTGGAGAGGTTCCTCCTCCCTATCCTCGCCTCATTTGGGATCAAGCCAGCTGGCTAGAGATAGGAGCAGAGGGTATAGCAGTTAACTTTTCTGTAATACTTTAAGGGCAGGTAGGTGGCTCAGTGGATAGAGTAGTGGGCTGAATCAGGAAAACCTGAGTTCAACTCCCACCACAGACAGACACTACCTGTGCAACCGTGGGCAAGTCACTTAACCCTGTTTACCTCAGTTTCCTCATCTGTAAAATGAGAAGGAAGTGGCAAACCACTCCAGTATCTTTGCCAAGAAACCCCAAATAGGGTCATGAAGAGTCATTGGACGTGACCGAAATGACCAAACAACAAAACATTTAAAGATTTACAGACAGAAGATACTCCACTCTGCATTGAATCGATAAAAGCAATAAGGTAAGGAATGGTGTATGATAAAACACCTATTACTCAGCTGTGTGCCCCAGCAGGTTTGCAAGTAATATATAGGACACTTTGAACCCAGGAGTTCTAGGAAATGAAAAATTCATTAGTCCCATCAGATGTTCCTTTAGTCCCAACAGGTGTTCCTCTTATGTGGACTCCAAAGAAATTAAATAATACAACCAATCAAAAAGAATTATAGGTGCCTTCTATGTGCCAAGCACCTGTGCATACAAAGACAAAGGTGAAACAGTCCATGCCCTCAAGGAGCTTAGTTCTAACATGGGAGATTCTGTGCAGTCATTTTTCAGTTGTGTCTGACTCTTCATGACCCCACTTGGGATTATATTGTTAAAGATACAGGAGTGTTTTGGCATTTTACAGAGGAGGAAACTGAGGCAAACAGGGTTAAATGACTTCCCAGGGTCACACAGTCACCTCGGAGAATATTGTACACAGTAACAGCAATATTGTACGACGATCAACTGTGATCAATATAATGATCCAAGAAAATTCCAAAGGACTCATGATGCAAAATGTTATCCATCTCCACAGAAAGAACTGATGGCATCTGAGTGCAGATTGAAACATACTTTTTTTTTACATTTAACTGGGAAAATTTCTGTGAAATTTTACTTAAAAATGATAAAGGAATTATTTTGGAAAAATCTTGGAAGACTTGTATAAACTGATGGAGAGTGAAGTGAGAAAAACCAGGAGAACAGTTTATACAACAAAAGCGACATCATAAAGACAAAATAGCTTTGAAATCATGAGAACGCTGACTCCTACAACAACCAACAGCAACTCCAAAGAGCTGATGATGGATTGAGCATGCTACCCACTTCCTAATGGAGGATTCACAGTGCAAAATGACACTCTTTTGCACATGGCTAAAGCAAGAACCTATTTTGCTGTTTTCCTCTTCACATTTCCCTTCTGACTTCCTAGAGGATCCTGCAGCCTCACTGTGCCCTAGGTTCCCTTCCTGAAGCCTCACTCTAGCCCTAGAACCTACATATGGGAAAAACCCTCCCCTCCTGTGATTGTATGGCTCCTCCAGAACCTCCATTCTGCGAGGCTGCCAAGGCCAGTCATGTCCCATAAGGGCAGAGACTGTCTTTTTATCTACTTGTACTTATATTCCCAGTGCTTGGCATGTAGAAAACACTTATTAAATGCTAGTTGATTGAATGACTGCTTGACTACGCATATTTGTTACAAGAATTTTATTTTGCTTTTTTTTCAATGTGTTGGGGGAGGGAGGATAAGGAAAGAAGAAAAAATACATCTTTGTCAATTGAAAAAAACAAACCTTTTCTTAATAAAAGAAAAAAAATAAACCAAAAGCCCTTCAGAGATATATCTAATGAATGTCCAGAAGAGAGCAAGCACGATAGTGAAAGAAAACCTCAGGATCTTAGTATATAAAAAAGAAACAGAAAAATCGAGAGGACCTGAGAAGGATATGAAGGCTGTCTTCAAGGATTTAAAGGGCTAGCATGTGAGAGAGATGATAGACTTGTTCTGCTTAGCCTTAGGGAGCAGAACAAGACCCAGTGGGCAGAAGTTGCAAAAAAGCAGATTTCAGCATGATATCAGGATAATCTTCCCCACCTGAGGAGCTGTCCTCCTGGAAAGGCATTGGGACCTGTCTTCAAGGGGAGGATGGATCTGTCAGAAATATGGTCAAGGAGATTCCTGGTCAGTTAAGGATTGGATCAGATGGCCTCCCCACTGTGAGCTTCTGCATCATATCAGGGATTTCAGATATTCTGTAATTTATTCAAGCATAATAATTCAAGTATAAAGCTCACATCTATATAACTGCTCTCAGTTTTGCAAAGTGTTTCACATATGTTATTTCATCAGAGACTAATAGCAACCCCGTAAAATCAGTGCTCTTGTTATCCCTATCTCAGAGTAGAAGGAACCAAGATCCAGAGATGCTAAGTGACGTTCCCACAATCACAGAGGCAGGATTTGAACACAGATCTTCCTGACTATACATCTAATGTGCTATCTATCCATTGTGCAACAATGCTTTCCTATGCCAAAGGATCCCTATGACAGTTTCAATGGAACCTAGGAAAATTATATGAACCGATACAGAGTGAAGTAAGCAGAACAAGGAGAACTGTTTGTATAACAACAACTTTGAAAGCCTTAAGAACTTTGATCAATACAATGACCAACCACAATTCCAAGGGACCCACGATGAAGTATGCTACCCACCTTGTTAGGAGAGAGGGAATAGACTTAGGGTGCAGAAGGAAACACACGTATGTGTGTATGTGTGTGTGTGTGGAATTTGTTTTGCTTGACAAAGCACATTTGTTACAAAGTTGTTGCTTTACCTTTTTCCCCCAATGGAAAGGGGAATAAGAGGGAGAAACAATAGATTATTGTTCATTGAAAGAGAAATTTCATTTAACAAGTAATATATAATTCCTATTATCTGTGCCACTGAGTGGCACTATCTGAGGTGCCTCTATCAAGATCAGGAGGTCTGAGATGCAGTGGGCTAAGTTGATTGGGTATCTAGCAATAGTATGGTCAGCCCTGAGGGACCAAGGGACCAAGGGACCACCAGGCTGCCTAAAGAGGGGTAAGGAGTTCCAGGTCAGGGAGTAAGTCAAAGATCAATGGTGGTATCAAGCCCACGAGTGGCCATTGTACTTCCCACCTGAGTAAGATAGGGAGAACCTGTCTAAAAATAAAATATTATATTTGCGAATATACATATATAAATTATGCATATATATGAATAAATGTGTACTTGCTACATATATATATTTGTGTGTATACTTATGCACATACACACACAGAAATCATCCCTACATTTGTGCTCATGATCTCAAAACTGTAGCCCCATCTCCCCAATTTTACTTCTCAGACTCAGAGACAGACCAAACAAATCCTGGAGCCAGCCCAGGCCCTGGATTCAGTTGGCAAAATCCACACTGTTGCCAGACTGCTGACCCTGGTTCAAATTCCCTTCCTTCCATCCCCCACTTCCCCACTTTTATCTCAGCTTCTTTCTAAATATCATATGTATAATAACTGATAACAGTAGTTGACATAATGGAGGAAATTGCCCAATTGGGGATTTGGAAATCCTCAGCCCAATGTGTATCGCTCCTAAAAGTCACAACACTTCAACCAAGCCCAGTAGCCCTCCACACGGAGCATTGATTGTTCAAAGGAGGGGCAAGTTTCTGCCTCCCCATGAATGCTTTCCTCTTATTTCCAATTCATTTCAAGTCTATTCAGCAAACATTTAATGGGGCAGTCCCTGTGCCAAGTCCTAAAGACACAAAGAAAAATCCAAACAGACCCCTGACTTCAAGGAGCTTCCTCTTTACTGGGTAGAGTAAAACATAAACACCATTACAAGGTATGATATAACTGGGGTAAAGGAGAGATCCACGATCCTGTAGGAAAATCTAAAGTGGGGTAAGGGTCAGAGAAAGCAATCAAGAATGATTTCCTTAAGGATGTCCTATGTGATTCAGGCCTTGAAGGAAAAGAAGGATTTCAACAGGCAGAAGTACACCATGTATGTGAATATATAGACAGAAGGAGGCCAATTTCAAGGATCTCATATACAGTATACAGCCTTTCCTGATTCGTGCGGCTATTAGTGCCAATTCCCGGAGCCCTGCTTCCTGTTATCTTGTTGGTTGGTTGGTTGGTTGGTTGGTTGTTGTCCTTCATTCTCGAAGAGGACCAAAGTGATATCACTATGCTAGAATCAAGTTACAGTGTATTCAACTGTGGCTGATCAGACCAATGTGAGATTGGAATGTTCTACCGCAGACTGGGCACAAATAGTTCATGTGAACATTTGGGGTGAATTCTAAATTTGCCCATCTCACATTTCTTTTGAACTACCACAATTCTGCTTTGCTCATAGAGCACAACACCTTCTCTGATGAGGGCATGCCATGTTGGGTGGTCCTGTGCCAGTGTCTCCCATGTCATGCAATCAGTTCCAAAGTTCTTAAGAGAGACCTTGAGAGTGCCCTTGTGTTGCTTCTTCTGACTACCATGTGAGCACTTGCTCTGTGTGAGTCCTCCATAAAACAGTCTTTTTGGCAAGTGTACTTTGGCATTCAAACAACATGGCCAGCCCATCGGAGTCGCGCTCTCTGAAGCAGAGTTTGAATACTTGGCAGTTTAGTCCAAGAAAGGACCTCAGTGTCTGGTATCTTATCCTGCCGGGCGATCTTCAGAATCTTCCTAAGACAATTCAAATGGAAGCGATTCAGTTTCTTGTTATGGTGCTGGTAGACTGTCCAGGTTTCACAGTCATACAACAACAAAGTCAGCACAATGATTTTGTAGACCTTCAATTTGGTAGTCAGTCGACAACAGAGGTGGGGAACCTGTGGCCTCGAGATTACATGTGGCCCTCTAGGTCCTCAAGTGCGGCCCTTCCTGAATTCAAATTTCACAGAACAAATCAGTTTGGATTCAGTCAAAGGGTCATACTTGAGGACCTAGCACATGTGGCCTCGAGGCCACAGGTTCCCAACTCCTGGTCTAATACCTCTTCTCTCTCACACTTTCCTTCAGAGCCTCCCAAACACAGCTAGCTGCGGCAACATGTGCGGCAACCTCATTTTTTATGTGTACATTTCTAGAAAATACACTACCAAGGTAAGTGAACTTATCCACAGCATTTAAAACCTCTTCATTTGCTGTAACCAATGGTGCCACATGTGGATGGTGGGGTGCTGTCTGATGAAGCACCTGTGTTTTCTTGGTGTTAATTATTAAGCCAAAATTAGCACAAACAGCAGAGAATTGATCCATACTTTGTTGCATCTCAGCCTAAGAGGCTGCATTGAGTGCACAATCATCTGTGAAGAAAAAATCATGTACCAACACTCCTTCCACTTTAGTCTTTGCTTGTAACCATTTCAAGTTTAAGAATTTACCATCAGTGCAAGAGTTAACCTAGATCCTGTATTTGTCCTCATTGAAGATATTTGACAACATAGCTAAAAACATGCTAAAAAGCATGGAAGCAAGCACACAACGTTGTTTCACTCCATTGGTGACTGGGAAAGTGTAAGAGCATGGTCCATTATGCAGAACCTGGGCAAGCATGCTATCATGAAATTGATGTACAATGTTAATGAACTCCTCTGGGCAACCAAATTTTAGCATAATTTTCCATAATTCCTCACAACTGACAGTATCAAAGGCCTTGGTCAGCTCTACAAATGTTGTGTACAGGCCTCTGTTCTGTTCCTGGCATTTCTCCTGGAGTTGTCAGCAAACACCATATTTATGGCCCTTTGGCCACTGGCTCCCAGGTAAATAACCAGGTGAAAGATCAGCCTATTAAGAAGGAATCTTGCCATCAATGACTAAGAGAGAGAGAGATCCCTCTGTGACTGTCACAGGACAGGCTATTTCCTTTACCTTTATAGAGATGGACATGGAGGCATCCTTGAACTCCTGGGGGATAACCTCATCTTGCCACACAACCTGGAAAATTTCAGTCAGCTTTTGTATGAGCAATGGACCCCCTGCCTTGTAAATCTCAGCTGGAATAGAATCAGCACTAGGTGTTTTGCCACATGAAAGGAGCCTAATGGCATTCAGAACCTCTTCTTCATTTGGAACTTCGGCTAGGAAGGAATTGACTTAAATCTGAGGTAAACAGCCAACGGCTTCAGCATTGATTGATGATGGTCTGTTGAGAACACCGGGGAAGTGTTTAGCCCTCTCTACAGGATCATGTCCTTATCACTAATCAATGTGTCCCCATCTGCATTAAATAGTTCAGATGCACCATAAACAGTCTTGGCCCATAAATAGTCTTCAGGACATCATAAAAGTGCTTTCGATTGTTACTATCAGTATAAAACTGAATTTCATCTGCCTTCTTACTGAGCCAAGAATCCTGCATTTCTCTAAGCTTTGATTGTACTTCACTTTTGATAGAACTAAATGCTACCTTCTTAGAAATGGGCAAGCTATCTTGTTAGTAAGCCCTGTGGAGTTCTCATTTTTCATTCAGCAGCTTCTGAATTTCCCCATCATTTTCACCAAACCAGTCTTGATGTTTAAGAGTGTTTTGACCCATGAAAAAATGTAGTACTGTACACCAAATCTCTGAAAGCTGCCCACTCTTTTTCTGCTCTACTATTGCCAACTGTGTGTTGGCTCAACTTTCCTTCCAGTTTAGCAACAAACTATTCCAGCTCAGAGAAGTGTTCTTATCTGTTGACATTAATTCTTCAGGTAGTCATTTTGCCTTGGGGCCACTGCTTTTGTTGAATGTAAATATTTAGCTTGGAGAGGATAAGTCTATGATCAGTCCAGCACTCTGCACCACACATTGTCTTTGTCGCCCTCACATCCTATGTGTCGCCTCTCCTTATAATCACTTAGTCTATTAAATGCCAATGTTTGCTGCAAGTGTGCATTCACAAAGTCTTATTGCATTTAGGTAAAAAGAAGACAGTGTTGGTGATGAGAAGGTCATGAGATGCACAAGTCTTCAGTAGTAAATGACCATTGCTGTTGCTTTTTCCAACTTTTGGCACATTGACAATAAGATCTCCAGGTCTTCAGAAAATTCTTCTTTGACCTCTTCAGGGTTAGTCACGTTGGGAGCATAGGCACTGACGATGGTAGCATGGTGTTTTCCTGCAACTGGCAATTACATTGTCACAAGCCTATTATTCACTCCTTTTGGTAGGCCTACAAGCTTGTTGACTAGGTTAGTTTTGATTGAAAAACCTACACCAGCTTCATGGTGCTTCCCTTCACTGTGGCCACTCCAGAAAAACATATATCTAGCTCTGATTTAGGAAAGCTGTCCTTCATTTGCTGCCCTTGTTTCACTCAGGGCTGCTATTTGGATGCAATACCTGCTGAGTTCTCTTGCAACAAGAGCTGCTTGTCTTTCAGGTGTGCTGGGTTTTGTGTTGTTTGTAAGTGTGTGTACATTCCATCTACTGATTGTGAGTGGAATCATCTTTGCAGAAGTTTTTGTACATTTATTTTTGTGTTTCAACAGCACCACCTGCCCCAGTAATCAGGCCAGGGTTGGGTAAGCAGATAATTTTCAGGGCACCTTTTCTAACCCCTTCCTTACACCAGTAAGTGAGCAGTAGCCTTAAAAGGCTACTCAGACACCCAGGGGGCTGCCGAATTCCACTGATGCTTCCAGTGAGAAGATGACCTTATGGCCTGGGCCTCCTGTGTACAGGGTTGTGACTACAGCTCCCAGTGTATCTGCCCCTGCTGCTTCATCACTTGCCTGTCACCGCAGGACTTTGAGATAGGTAAAAATAGTAAAATGGTGTAGGTGATATCTTTTGATTCATGCATAAATTGGATTTAAGTGAGGCAGAGTTGCACAAAGTTGTCAGCCTCACTCTCTCTTCCAGACTCATTACAGTCCAGTGGCAGGACAGAGCCAAGAGGACTGGTAATGGCCCAAGATGCAGTGGATGACCTTGGCGTCTTCAATGTCTAACCAAGCTCTAAGTGGTCCACAGCACCTGCTTCAGCTGCCTTCATGGCTGTTGGAACAGACTGTTCTCATCTGCCCATTCCACCAGGGGAAGTCTTCACTTGCTTGGGATAGACATCCCCCTAACTCACTGATGGGTTTGAGACTCCCTGGTTACCCTCAGCCTGGTTTAGCCCATCTGCTGAAATAGTGTACTGGGCTGTGGCAGCTGCGTATGCTACAGCTTTTTGGAGGCACGGGAGGATCAGGTGGACCTCAAAGGTGGAAAGCAACCCTGAAAAGGGTTTGGCAGCCCTCACACCCGAGGTACAAGTCTTTCCTGAACACACCCCTACACCCCATGTATTTTGTATATACACATGTGTGTGGATGTTGTCTCCCCTGTTAAAATGTAATCTCTTCGAGGGCAAGGACTGTTTTATTTCTGTCTTTTTATCTCCAGTCCCCAGTACAATGTCTGGAACATAGTAGGTAATTAATAAATGCTTGTTGATTTATAAATTGAAGGGAGAGGTAATTTGATAGTAGATTGTACAATACAGAGTAATATGGAATGAGACTGGAAAGGTAGTTTGGAACCAGACTAGAGACAGCCTTAAATACCAAATTAAAGTTTTCAAAATTAGGCAAAAGGGGGACGCCAAAGATTTTTGAGCAGAAGAATAATGTGGTGAGATACGGGCATTAGAAAGTTTATTTTCTATGATGGATAGATCAAAGAAGGAAGAAACTAGAGAAGGGGAAACCAGTAAGGAGTGTTTTACAGTAATCCATCTCCCTTTGAGTCCTGTCTCTGAAATTTATAAGCCATATGACCAGTAGTGGGATTTAGCCAGTTTGCACTGGTTTGGCAGAACCACTACCTAATTTTAAGTTGAATTTGGTGAACCGTTGTTAGCGGGGGCGGGGCCTTCACCCACCATGTCAGCAGCAGCAGCAGGGCCTCGGCTCTGTTTGTTGGAGAACCGGTTGTTAATTTATTTGAATTCCAACTGCATATGACCCTGGGTCAGTCATTTAACCTCTCTAAGACTCAGTTTTCTCATCTGTAAAATAGATATAATAGGAAATTAAATATCTGTCCCTCAGGATTATTGTGAGGTTGAAATGAGGATCCAGCTTTGCAAACTTTAAGGTACTATATATAAATGTCAGCTATTACCTTTATTATGTTAAACCTCTCCTTTGTATCAACCATATTCTAATTGCAGTGGTCTTATCTTGGCTTATGTTCTAGTGTCCTATTAGACTATGAAATCCCTGAGAGCTAGAGTACTGTCTTATTCATCTTAATATCCCAGTGCCTTGTATTTATAGATAGAATTTAACAAATATTTAAAAGATTCATATATTAGTATAGGAGAGCCCATTGGCCAGGGAGCTTAACCTGGGGTCCAAGAACTTGTTTTAACTATTTGGCTAACTGTATTTCAATTGAATTGGTTTCCTTTGTAATCTTTTGTGCATTTAAAATTATTATTCTGAGAAGTGGGTCTATAAGCTTTACAAACTACAAGGGGCAGGGAGTGGGGGGCGGGGTAGTGTCTATGACCCAATAGAGGTTAATATCTCCTGCTAGAGAATAGAAGGGAAGAGCTGGAAAGTAACATTAGATATATTATAACTAATATAATACATTAGATATAATACAATATATGTTAGTCTGACCTTTTTATTTTGTTGATGGTATAATCGGGGACCAGAAAGGATAATTGATGTGTCCATGGTCACATAGCCTAGGTGAATTTGATCTTTTTAAATAGAGGAGATAATAACCCTAATGTAATTTTAGGTTGTGCGGTATCTGGAGGGAGAGAAGTGAGAGTACCACACAGTTTGGGAATGACGTTCAAGGGGATCATCCAGAGGAGGGCAGCCAAGATGATGAAGGGCCATGGATTTGTGCCTTATAAGGATTGGTTGAAGGAGTGAGATCGAACCTTCTCATCCTAGAGAAGAGGAGACTTAGAAGGAGTTCTTTCTGCCTTCCAGTATCCGAAGGACTGTCACACCAAAGAGAGAAGAGATGTGTTCTGCTGGTCCCCAAAGGGCAGAAACAGGGGCACCAGGCAGAAGATCCAGAGGTAGACCCAGGCTTAGTGTCAAGAAGAACTTAAGACAAAGATGAAAGCCTCTTGCCTTCAAAGACTTTATGTTCTACTGGCCCAGAGAGAGGAGATACCTTGCCCACAGTTACACAGTATATCGAAAAAGGAATAGGCCAGTAGATAGTGGATACCCCCTCAATACAAGGAGAAAGAGAAAGGAAACAGCATTTATTAATGGCCTACTCGGTGATAAGCAATACAAATATAATCTCATTTGATCCTCATGACAACCCTGAGAGGTAGGTGATATTGTAATCCCCACTTTACAGTGGAGGAAACTGAGACAGGTAGAAGTTAAGTGACTTGCCCAGGGTCACACAGCTAGTATCTGAGGCTAGATGTGAACTCGGGTCTTCCTGACTTCAGGTCCAGCACTCTATCCACCTCTTTGCCTCTGGGCAGTCATTCGAACAATGGCTGGATGACTATTTTTCAGTGTATAGGCAAATTAGAATTTTTATTGTAGCATATTCCCTTCCTAGGTTATAAGGTCCTTTAGGACAAAGACCGTATCTTTTCTATCTTTGTGCTTTCCCCAGCACTGTGCTCTTCACATTTTGGTGTTATTCAGTCATTTTCAGTCAGATCTGACTCTTCGTGACCCCATTTGGAGTTTTCTCAGCAAAGATACTGGAATGTTTTGCCATTTCCTTCTCCAGCTCATTTTTACAGGTGAGGAAACTGAGGCAAACAGGGTTAAGTGACTTGCCTATGACCCATAGCTAGTAAGTGTCTGAGGCTAGATTTGAACTCAGGAAGAGGAGTCTTCTTGACTACAGGTTGGGTGCAGCACCTAGCTGCCCTGCTCGTCACATAATGGGTGACAGGTAAACAGTGGTGGGAATTTGTCCAGTTGTCACAGGGGTGGAATGGTGCCAACCCCAGAAGAGCTCCCCTCTTCACTCAACAAGCATCTGTCGTCTAGGAACTCCTCTGTCTCTGGAGCCATTTTCCACTTCCATCTAGAAGATCTTCTTGAAGAAAAAAAGCAGAAGACTGAAGTGTGGATGACAGAGTCTTCCCCACCTCCTGAATAAGATGGCAGCAGGCATAAGTGGAAAGATCCTTGCCCTAAGAATCGAGACCTGCTTTCTAATCCAGCTGTCTGACCTTGGAGGAAGTGACCTCTTCTAGTCTCAGTCTCTTTATTTCTAAGAGGGACCAAGAATCCCTATCCTGACCCTCTCACAGGACTGCTGTGACATACATAACATGGAAATTCTTGGCAAACTGGAAGAAGGCACAACGGTATATTATTACAACTAGGGCCAATAATTAGAACTTACAGGGAGCTAGAGCTTCAGGTCAGTTTAAGGAAAAATAATTCGGATCAGCCTGCAGCAGAACTAACTGACTTGGTAATCAGGGCTTTGAGAGGTAGTCAGAGAAAGACCTGAAGGAATCTGAATGCAGATTGACGCATATTATTTTTTGCTTTCTTTATTTTTTCATGGTATTTTTGTCTGTTTCTTCTTTCACAGCATGACTAATATGGAAATACGATTGCACATATATAATCTATAATAAATTGCTTGCTGTCTTAGGGAAGGAGGAAGGGAAGGAGAAAATTTGAAACTCAAAAAAATTTTTAAATGAATGTTTAAAATTTTCTTTATAGGTAATTGGGAATTTTTTTTTAAATGAGAGGTAGTGTAGGAGTCAGAAAGACCTAAGTTCAAATACTACCTCTGACATGTATTGCTTGCTATACCTGGAAGAGCCCCTATGATTCTATTGCATAGACCATGGAACCCTGGACAAGTCAGTTAACCTGTTAGTGCTACCAGGCGACTCTCTAAGATTATAAACCTCGTATACTGTTTTATATTTATATCTCATTTGAGCTTCACAATAGCCTCCTGAGGTAGGTTCTGTAAACATTCATTATCTCCATTTTGCTGATGAGGAAATTGAGGCCAGAAGAGGTTAAGTGACTAGTCCAAGGTAGCACACCCCATGTGTTAGAGGTAGAATATGAACCCAGGTCTTCCTGAGATAATATGGTATACTGGTTACTGTGAAGAACTTGCAGTCGTGAAGACCAGGTTTTGATTCCTACCTAAGACTATTGAAAGTAGTATGACCTTGAGCAACTGTAGGGAGAACAAGCATTTATTAAGTACCAACTATGTGACAGATTCTGTGCTAAGCTCTGGGGAGCCTGCCAAAAAGATAAAAAAACAAACAAACCCCAAACCAGTCCCTGCTTTCGTGGAGCTCACAGTCTGATATAGGAGACAACATGCAAACAACTATGTACAAATAAGATATAGATGGAATAATTGGAGATAATTTCAGAGGGTTAAGGAGGGCTGGGAAAGGTTCTTGGGACTTTAGCTGAGACCTGAAGGAACCCAGGGATGTCAGGAGGTGGAGATAAGGAGGGAGAGGGACAGGGAGGACAGCCAGAGCAAATGATAGAAGTCAGATGATGGTGTTCAGGGAATAACAAAGAGGCCAGTGTCAATGGATAGCAGAGTAGTGGAGGGGAGTGGGAAGAAAGGTGTAAGAAGACTGGAAAGGTAGGAAGGTGCTAGGTTACCAAGGGCTTTAGAAGCCAAACAAGATTCTGTGTTTGATCCTGCAAGCCCTAGGGAGTCATTGGAGTTTATTGAATGAGGGGGTGACCTGGTCAGACTTGAGCTTTAGGAAGACCAGTTTAATAGCCAAGAGGAGGATGGACTGGAGTGGGGAGAGACTTGAGGCAGGGTCACCACCCAGAAAGCTGGTGCAATGGTCCAGGTATGAGGTGATGAGGGCACGCACCACAGCGATTACAGAATCAGAGGAGAGAAAGGGACAAAAGCAGGAGAAGTTATAAAGGTAGAAAACAATAAGGTATGACAACTGATTGGATGGGGGTGGTGGGTGAGAGTGAGGAGCTGAGGATGACACCTACGTTGTGACATAATAATAGCACCTGCCTTTAGGGCTCTTATGAGACTTAAGTGAGATAATGGATATAAAAGCCTTTGCAAACCCTAAGAGCTCTATGTAAATGTCAGCTGTTACTATTACATTGATGAACTCTCTTCCAGTAGAATTGTTCAAGCAGAGGCTGGACAGATATTTTTCAGGGACCCTGTAGAAGGGACTCCAACACTGGGTGATTAGAGCAGATGTGATTTCTGAGCTTCCTTTTGTCTCAGATCACAGGGTTCTACAATCCTATGAGTTTAAAACTCCGTGCTTCCAAAACTGGTTCCATGATTTTAACAGTTGCATTTTCTATGAATTGACATCCATGAGTCTAAGATTCTGTAACTCTCTGATTCTTTGAGAATAAGATTATTTAATTCTTTCTTTTTTTGAGACCAGCATTCTATTACTGTATGACTCTGTGTTTCTAAAATTCTGGAGGGCCTTTGAGCCACCACACACCTGCTGCTCTTTGGCCTGTAGCAGCTGGAGGTAGAGATGAAGGTACATGGTCGAAGCATGAGCCAAATGAGTGATTGCTTCATTCTGTCTCTCCAGGTCAGGGACACTGGCAAGGCTGGATATGTCAAGAAGGCCTGCCAGGAGGAGCTCATGCTTCCCAGGCTGCCAATATTCAGGTTTGTAGAACTAAGGCCAGAGTTGACTTTTTCCTGTATTTTCTTATGATGTGATCTCATCCCTGGCTGGGGGAAAGGGGAGAGTATAGTATCCCTGGGATTTGAAAGAGGCTAAGGAGGGAAGGAAGGAACCCTAAGGAATGAGAGTATGATACTTGAGATGGGGGTAGAGAGGCAGATTGTCCTTTTCTCCAGAAGAGAGGAGAGGAGAGATTAAGTAAGCACTTACCATATTTCAGGCACCGTGCTAAGCCCAAGGATGCAAATACAAGTAAATAATACAGTCCTGGCCCTCAAGGAGTTTACAGTGCAATGGGAAAATCAATACATAAAGAGGAAGGAAGAGGATGGAGAGAAAGTGTAAGGGAGGGGCAATTTGGCAAGTGAGAAGAGGGATTTCAGAGAAACAGAGGCATGAGAGGCAAAGCATGGCTGGTGTCCTTCCTGAAATGGTGGTGCTGGAGAAAGAGTCACCAGTAAGGAAAAGAGGGCCCTAGGGCAGAGATTCATAGGGTTGCAGGCCAGGGGAAGGAAGAGGATTCCAGAAAGAGTCCAAACAAAAGTCCCCAAAGGGTCATTGGCCTATTCAATGACCATGGCCTCCATCTCTACTCTGCCTTAGTCACTCAATGGAGTGGTCAAACCTTAGACTTCAATCACTCCAAACCATTCCATCTCCAAGATCTTGAACTCTGAAATTTCCCTCACAATTACAAACTCCTGTCCTTCCACCTCTCCCATTGCCTCCTCCTCCTAAAACTGTTTTTCATCTTTAGGGAGAATTTTGGTCCCTCAATCCCTCTGCATCTATTCCTCTTTGTTTTTCTGGTTCATCATGTTTTGCCTTCCTTTCTTCCTTTCATAGTCTTGACCCTATCTATAGCTAACCAGCTACCAACTATGGACTATTCTACACTGGACCCTTTCCTCCCTTGTACTTTTGCTGTTCAGGCCCTGCTAATCCTCAACTGAGCCTCACCTCCATTCTTTCTTGTCTCTGCTACCATTCTGAAACACTGAAATCTACAGGAAGTCATGAAACCAAGTAGACTAGGTAACTAGGGACACGTGTTAACTAACCACAACTTGGCCCTCAAACACTACCAGGCAATCTTTAACTAATGCTCATTTTAACAAATGTCTTGGGTAAAGGTATAGACAATGTATTTATTCAAATTGCAAATGACAGAAAGTTAAGAGGTTTTGTTAACATGTCAGATGATAGGATGCAGATTCAAAAAGGTCTTGATGGGATAGAACATTGAGCTAAATTTGACAAATTGGAATATTAATGGAGATACATTTCAAATCTTACACTATGCCATTTGAATTATATTTGAATAAGTTCTTATTAAGCCTCTGCTAGGAAATAATTGTGTCTACTGGCAGATTGTTAAAGGAAAGCACACTAGTAGGGGTTCCAGTGTTAAAAGGATGGCTACCAACTGGGTCATCCCTAGAACCTGGTATGTGTGAGTGTGTGTATTGTATATAATATATCTCATAAACTAGAATGGTAGTGGTGTGTGTCTAGGGAGAAGAGGGGAGACATACTTTTCTTTTTAAAGATAACTCTTTGAATTGAATTGCTATGCACAGGAAGCAGATTTGGAAATGTGAGATCGAACTAAACAAGTTTAACTGGAGGCCTAATGAGAGGGACTTGCTGCTCTCTTTCAGAATGAAAGATCCTTGAAGGCCAGCACTCTAAAAGATGTTACAAATTACTTATGGCTAAAAAACTGAATAAAAGAAACAATTAATAAATTATTCATAAAAACAACAACAAAAGGGGGGAAGTATGAAAGTTATTGTAGAGGTAGAATAGAGCATAGCAAATGGATTGCCTATAGAGGTATAGAAGAGGGGTATTACATGTACAGAGAAATGGTGAAAACATAGGAATTAATATATGTATAAGTATATTATAAATGTTGTTGTTTAGTCATTTTAAGTCATGTCCGACTCTTTGCAACCCCCTTTCGGGGTTTTCTCAGCAAAGATATTAGAGTGGTTTGTGATTTCCTTCTCCAGTTCATTTTACAAAATTGAGGCAAACAAGGTTAAGTGATTTAACCAGGGTCACACAGCTAGTAAGTATCTGAGACCAGATTTGAACTCAAATCTTCCTGACTCCAGGCCTGGTATTCTATCCACTGTACCACCTAGCCGACTATATAATAGTAATAATAATAATAATAATAAATATGTAATTCCTATTATTTTGTACAACCTAGTTATTTGTGTCCTTGCCCACCCGATGGCTCAGAAAAAAAGAGAGAAAGAAGCTCATCGTTGCCTTTCCCCCTCTTTTTGGCCTTGGGATAACGGCATGTGCTAGACATCGGTCTCACATGGAGTTAACACAAGACCATGAGCTGAGCAATGGAAATCCCTTGAGGACCAAGACTTTACCACTGCAACAAGTGAGCCAAACTAGCTGATGCTTCCTTTGTAGGAAATTCTTTCTCCAGTAAGACCTTCAGAAGTGTGGGCCCCAAAAAGAAACAATTCATTTCCCTCTAGTGGCTCTGATTGCACCACACGCATTCCCAGTAGTTGGCTGACAAGACCTAGCAGGGCTCACCATGTTCTCAAGAAGCAGAAATCTGGGCTCTGGGTAGACGCATGACTGCTTGGGATGCTGATCTAGGTCCGTTAGTGAACTCCATTCACTGCTAAGGTCAGCACCTGCTCCTGTGCATCGCCATAAACCTCACCTCTTTCTATAACCTTAAGTCTCTCCCGGGTAGTTTCTTCTTCAAATGAAATGTTTGTAAAGTGCTGAGCACGTTAATGTTTGTTCTTCCTCTTCCTGTGACTCTTACTCTGATTGGCTTATTCATCAGGCTAACGTACGTCACTCTACAGAGGTGGCTCTGAGGTCACCAATGGGCACTTTTAAAAAAATTGATATTTTTTGTTGTAAAAAACTTATATTCTCTACTATGACTCCTCCCATCTTCCCTCCACCTCAGTGTTTCCTTTTCCAAAGTTTTGCTGGAATGTTATCTCCTGGCTCATGCTTCATCTAATCTCTCAGACCTGAACTGGCTTGGTATTTTAATATGATTCCTGAAGTATGCCTAAGCTCTTTTGGACAATTGGAACGTATTACTGTACAACCTCAATCCATTTGATCAAGGATTTTCCACACTTATTGCAGTTTTTGATTGATCAAGACACATTCCTCCCCATCTCGATATCATCTGTTTTAAATGAGAACTGACTTATTGACTCAATCAATGGTGCTCCACCCTTACACTTTCTCCCTCCCTCTCCTAATACCTTTTATGATATTTGCTGTCCCCAGAAAATTTACTGGGGCAAAATCCATAACGAAAAATCTTTGATACATTTTTAATGATTTGGGGAGATTCTGCACACCTTTTTTGAATGTCTTTTGAATGCCTTCCCCAGCGTCTTGCACTAAAAAGTACTGGGGAAAAAAGTCTGTATGGCCACGGTTTCATATTGATATTGGTTCACTCTCTGTCCCCATTTATCCCTAGTGATGATGTGAATTTTTATTTTTGTTTTGTCTATAACGTAATTGCAATTCTTATTTTTTAATCCACCTCATATATAATAAATTTTGTTTTAGCCTCTCGTTTTGATTGAAAAGTCTGCTTTTCAGATGTATTTCTTGTGAACAACATGTTTTGGAGATTGTTTTCTTATAGGTTCTGCCTCTCTCACGAATTGGATTGTTTAATACATTTATATTTAAAGTTGAGAGTTAGGTTTATGTTTCCCTCCATTCATGTCTCTAGTACTGCTGTGGCCAAGGAGGGGTGGGGATACGAAGGCAGATACCATTTGCTGCTGTCCATCCTCAAAACGTGGACTTCACCACAGTCTTCCTCACTCAAGAATTAACATGGAAGAAGTTGAGACGCTATCCACTCAAGCTTTTTGTATGCATTGTCATTTCTAGCTCCCCAGACAAATGGGCAACTTCGTCACCACAGTACCAGCCCTTCAGTCACTCATGGCTGAAGCAGGCTCACCAAGCCTCCACATATTAGGTTTGAAACTGGCAGAGAATATTGCATGTGTTCTGTTAAACCCATCAGAAACAGCAAATCTGGGCCCTCATTGGCCATTACACTTAGTCAATAATTGTATTAATTTATTTTGCTTTTTAAATTTTATTTCTTCCTCTTCCTCCTCTTCTTTCTTCCCTCCTAAGTGACTAGTTCCCCTGCCCCATCTCTTCCCCTCCAATTTATTTTATGTTATTTCTCTGCCTTTTCCTAAAAAGAATTTCTTTGCATTCTTCTCTTCATTTTCTTCTCTTGTCTGTTTTGAGATTTTGTTCTCTGACACATGGTCTTTATCCTTATTTAATCTCTTTGAATTCTGCATGAATTCTTTGTAATTTGATTTAATCTCCCTCTTCTAAAAAAGTTCAATATTATTGCTTTTATAGACCTTGTTCCTTTCCTTTTCTATTATACTCTTATAAGTATCAATTCATTAATAAAATAAAGTAGATTAAAAACAGGGAAAAAATTACCCTGTGTTTCAAATTGTTCAGCCCAGTTCTACATTTCCTTTCCATCCTCCACTCCATCTTCCCCATAATTATTCTCCTTCTTACTAACTGTGTCATCTCATCTCTGAGTCCATATCCCCTTCCTTCTGGGTGCCATTTGTCCCTAGGAGCTCCCATGTTCCTTCTCCTGGGTTCAAGATGTTGTCTATAGAAGTATAATACTCTCAGAGAACAGGTGATCTCTCAATGCATCAGTTCCTTCCATGATTAAACTTATCATATGGTCCTGATCTCCCACTGATAGAATACATATCTTCCAACATAGAAGTGTTCTTCAGTAAAACCTGCCCCCTTAGGGCAGCTATGTGGCGCAGTGACTAGAACACTGACTCTGGAGTCGGGAGGACCTGAGTTCAAATCTGGCCTCAGACACTTGACACATGTACTAGCTGTGTGACCTTGGGCAAGTCACTTAACCCCAATTGCTCTGCCAAAAAAACAAACAAACAAAAAAAACTCATCCCCTTAAATGGAGATGCCTTTCTTTTTATTGACTTAGTGAATCTATTAAGGGTAAGTAACACATTGCCCTCTGTTCTTCACCTCCCATCTTCCTATCCATACACTCTCCAACTATTCAATGTTGTCTCATAAAAAAATTAGATTTACCTGTAAGGATTTGTGGGGTTCCATTCATGGTGTTTCAGTTCTTCCTTCCAACCTTTGTTTCCCCTACTATTAAAAATTCCACTTACATATTTATCCCCCAGTGTGGTTTTTCTACCTCTTTTTTATCTTCCAGGTCACTCTTTTTTTCTGTTTTTTAAAAAAACTTCTAACCGTGGAGTAATTTATTTTATTGCTTATTCTTTCCTTGGTAATTACATCAGTTTGCTTGTCTTGTGTTTTTGTTGTTTGGTTTGTTTGCCAGATAAATATTCTGTTCATATCTATCTTACTGTTTGTTTCTTTTCTAAGAATGCTTCAAATACTTCTCTTTTGTAGAATGTCATTTTTTCCATTGATGACTTATGTACATATATAGGGGTGTGTGTGTGTGTGTGTGTGTGTGTGTGTATAGATAGATAGAGATAGATATAGATATAGATATAGATATAATTTTGGATTGCAACTTAAGCATCTTTGCTTTTAAAAAGAGCATCTTTATTTTTTTCCCTTCTGTAGTTTCTAATAAGTATGGACTCATTTTGTGTTATTCAAATTTCTTTTCTTTTATATTTTAGGATCTTTCTCCTGGCTGTTTAAAGAATTTGTTGTCTGTCATTGGAATGATCAAATTTAACCACTATGTGTCTTGGAGTTTGAAGAATGGTCCCCCTCGCCAGGTGAACTATGTATTCTTTTGTTTCATACTGTATTTCCTATACTCTGAATTTTTGGCTGCTTTTACTATATTATCTCCTGCTTTGAGGTGCTCTTTTTGATTAAAAATGTGTTATGTTCCTCTGGGAGGCCTATTATTCCTAATTATCTCTCCCTATCTTGTCTCTGAAGTCAATGACATTGACTTTTTAATGTTCTTTTTAAAGCCATTACCCTTTGCTTCTCTTTTGTTAGATTTTCCTTCATTTCAATTTTTTTCTTCCTTTTTTTCTTGCTTCTGTGAAGAAACTTTACACTGTGGGTTCAATTATTTCTAGTCTATCAATTGAGGTGTTACAATTTTTAAATTATTGCATGGAGAGTTATAACTTCTAATATATTCACTCCTTATTTCTTTTTCTATGAATTTCATTTCTCATTTGAGCCTTTCTGGAATTTCTTATTGATATTCCATGATCTCTTAGGATTCCACAGTATTCTGTGTTTAATCCAGTATTGGTTCACTTTCTTTTGCTTTGTAATATTTGTTGAGAGAGCTTTGAAATCTCCTTGAGGATTTAGTACTCACCTTCCTTCTAGTTTAGGATCCTTATTGGTCATTTATCTGCTTCTGCTTAAGGTTTTTATTTCATTTTCTTCCTCTTGAAATGTTTGAAGTTTCAGTCTTTTCACCCTTATATTCTTCTACTTTATGATTTCTTCCCCTTTGCTAGTGGTTACATCACTAAGATGCACTGCAAAGCTACCTGAGCTTCCATTCACTTTGGCAGATCTAAGTTTTGCTGACCTTGCTCCCTGCCCTAAATAGCCTCTGGGGGTGGGAGGAACAGAACTAGCCTCAGCTTGGTTTCAATCTCCTTTCATTCGGGCTTGGTATAACTACTCATGCCAGCTCTCTGACCCAGTGTCTCCCTCCTCTCTGCTCCTTTTCTCCTCTGGCTGAGCTAAATAAACATTTGCTGCTTTTTTTTCAGAGTTAGGGGAGGTTATTCTGGTCAGAGTACCTGCAGCCTTGAAGGTGGGAGCAACTCTAGGTGGAAGGCAGAATGCTTCTCTCTACCCTAATTCTCCACATTTAGCTGGGAAGAATCAGTTTGCCACTTTTTTAGGATGGGAAATGGGCAGTAAGTGAGGTACACCAGCAAAATTTATTAGCAGGAGAGTATTCCAAGATGGGCTCCAGGCTCAAGCCCATATTTGTATTTGTGGATCCATCCTGGGAATATGGAAGCCAGTGCGGGAAGAGTGATGAATGATTGCTTTAAGGATTAGCTTTCTCTAGTGTTAATTAGTAAAGATTTTATCTTGATAGGGATCTCTATTTTTTGTTTTTTCCCATGGATTCAGCTCTAATTGCTCTATATCTAACATATGATTATTCTTTGGTTGGGAGAGAGTTGAGAACTAGAAAGGACTGGGAAAAATATCTAGTCCACCATGTTGTTGGTCACATATCAATGATCTATTAATTGCCAAATCCCATGATTTTTCTTAATATTTTCTTCCTTGACCCTTCTCCAATTTTCACCACTGTTGACAAGCCCCATTCTGGATATTCCCTCCTCCTTGGACTCCCTGTACTCTTTTTCTGGTTTCCCTCCTACTGCTCAGTCTCTTTCTTACTCATTTTTTCCCCCATTCTAACAGTTGGTATCCACCTGGGTCTTCTATATCATCTCTATACTCTTTCCTTTGTGAGGCTTCTCTATTCCCTTCTGATTACTTCTATTCAGATTATTCACAAATTGTGTGTGTGTGAGTGTGTGTGCGTGTGTGTGAATGTGTGTGTCTGTCTCCCTTCCTACTTCCGTCACTCTCTCTCTTTCTGTAGATAGAGAGATAGATATCTATAGATACATATCTATCTATCTATCTATCTATCTGTCATCTAACTATCTATCTATCTGTCTGTCTATCTATCTATCTATCTCCCTCAAGGCTCTGCCCAGAACCTTACATCATCTCTATATTCAACTTTCCGTGAGACTCATCTACTCTCTGGTTTAGGACCTCCTTATACCTCACCTAGACGATCCCAATGGCCTTTTAACTGGTCTAGTTAACCTCTAGTCTCTCAACCAGTCTTCAAATAGCTCCCCAAATAATCTTCCTAATGTCCATGTCTGATCATATAGCTCTCTAGCTCAAAGTATTTCAGTAGCTCCTTATCGGCTCCAGAAGAAAATCCAGATAATTCGGTTTAGCATCCAAGGCCTCCTACAATCTGATTTCAGTCTGATTCATCTTTCCAGCTTTATTTCACAGTACTCATCTTCATACCCTTTCTTTCTAGCCAAACCAGATTACTCGGTGGTTTAGTAGGGAAAATTCTGGATAAGGAGTTAAAAGATTGAGGTTTTAACCCTAATTGTGATACTTACTATCTATATGACCTCGGCCAAATTATTTTTACCACTCTAAATTTTAGTCTTCATCTATAAAACTAAATAAATGGGCTAGATGATCTTTAAGGTCTGTGTTTACTCTATGAGCTAATGTTCTCAAATTCATCTTGCTGTTTCCCACATCTGTGTACTTGTGTTATTCACCTCCCGTACCTGGAAACATTCCCTCCTCATCTCCACCTATTTAAATCTTTCAACGCCCAGCTCAGGTACTTGAGAGTTGAAGTGAATTAAATTCTCTCACCTCACCTTATGATCTCTTAGTTGCCGAATCCAATGACCCTTTTTGATCCTCCTTCCTCTTGACCTTTCTGTAGCCTCTGACGTTGTTGAGCACGCTCTCTTTCTTGATACTCTCTTTTCTATCTGACTACTCCTCTGTTTCCTTTGCTGGATTCTCCACAAGGTCATGCCCTCTAACCACAGGTGTCCTCCAGGGTTCTACAGCTGGGTCCCTTCATGCTACGCTACTTCACTTGGTCATCTCATCAGCTCTCATGAACTTAGTTACCATCTTTATGCTGATGATTCTCAAATCTACCTTTCTTGCCATGATCGCTCCACTGACCTCAATCTTGCATTTCCAACAATCTTTCAGATATCTTTAACTGGATGTCCAGTAGACATCTGAAACTCACTATGTCCAAAAACAGTACTCACTTTCTTCCCCCTAAACCCTACTCCCCCCTCCTACCTTCCCCATTATTATGGAGGGTAAGACCATCCTCCTGGTCCTTCCAGCTTACAACCTAGGAGTCATCATGGACTCCTCACTATGTCTTATCCTCCCCCTCCCCACACATACACCATATTCAAGCTGTTGCTAAGGCCTGCTTATTTCACCCATGCATCATCTCTTGAATATGCCCCCTCCTCTCCTCTGACACTGCCACCACTCTGGTGCAGGCCTTGATTATTGCAAAAGTCTGCTGGTGAGTCAGCCTGCCCCAAGTCTCTCTGTATTCTCCATTCCACCACTAAAGTGATTTTCCTAAAATATAGGTCTGACCACATCACTCATCTACTCAATAAACTCCAGTGGCTCCAGGATAAAATACAAAATTCTCTGCTTGATATTCAAAGCCCTTCATAATCTAGCCCCATCCTACCTTTCCAGTCTTCTTATACCTTGCTCCCTACCACGTACTCTTTGATACAGTGACACTGGCCTCCTGGCTATTCCACCAACAAGACACTCCACTTCTTGGCTCTGAGCATTCTCTTTAGCTGTCCCAGATGCTTGGAATGTTCTGTCTCCTCCACTCTGACTATTGACCTCCCTGGCTTCCTTTAAGCCCCAACTAAAATCCCACTGTCTACAGGAAGCCTTCCCCAATCTCTCTTAATTTTACTGCCTTTCCTCTGTTAATTATTTGCTTTGTTATATATTTGTTGGCACGGTGTCTCCCTCATTAGATTGTAATCTCCTTGAGGGCAGGTACCATCTTTTGCCTCTTTTTGTATCCTCAGCACTTAGCATAGTGCAGTGCCTGGTATATAGTAGGTGTCTAATAAATGTTTATTGACTGATTGACCGATTGATCCTATCTCTAACTAAAATTATTGTCATCCTCTTGAGATCTTCTGAGAGTGCTTTGTCTGCATTTCTGTGCCCTTATCAGGTGCTAACTTGACTGTGTACATACCTATCCTTCTCTCCCATACCTTTTGGAATATTAACTTCTTGGGGTCAGCGATTCATTTTTCAACTTTGTATTTCCAGTGCCTGTCAGTACCTTGCACATAGTAGACACCTAATAAATATTTGTGGAATTGAATTTATTGGATAAAATGGAAGGAACTTCCAGAAGGTTCTCGATAAAATACGAGCTACATTTTTTATAGGAAGACAAGGGCAGGATTTGTTCCTCCTCTCTCCTTCCCAAAGAGCCATGTTCACAAAAGGGAGGCTATGGAAGCTTCTGATATTCAGTTAACTTCAGCTTGTTACAATCTAGTTCACACAGTACATTGTGTGCCAATAAAGTGCTGAGGCTGGTTTTCATAAGCTTCTGGTTAAAACAAAAACACCATCAGACCTTATCCCTGCCCTCAGAGAGCTCACCAGCTGCTTGGGGATAAATCATAAATGGGACAGAATAATATGGGATAATGTAGGAAAAAGGGAAAAAGAGAAAACATGATTTTCAAATTTAGAGAAACTTAGGATAAGATTTTTCACCTTGAGCTATGATCCTTTGACCTCTCTGGACCTCAGTTCCCTCTTCTGTGAAATGAGAGGGATAATAATCCCTGCTCTGCCTCCATAACCTTGCTCATAGCTGACCCCTGGACGGGCTAGAAATTGTTAGGGAAGGCTTCCTGGCAGAGAGGGCACTTGAGTTGAGTTTTGCTTGTTTTCCAGGAAATGGCTATGAGAGCACACTGAGCCTGGGACATTCTTTCATAGAATCAAAGATCTAGACCTGGAAGGGCCTTAGAGGTTGTCTAGTTCAATCCCTTCATTTTGCAGACAAGTAAACTGAGACCTAGAGACATAAGTAGCAGAAAGTGAGTGATGCAATCAGGTCAGGTGAAATCCAATTCAGCCTTCTGAGTAGAATGGTCTTTTATGATGCTCTCTCAGTGTCTTTTCTGACCAACAATTTCACCAGGGTCTGGGACCAGTATTAAAGTTCTTTGTGAGCTTAGGATCAAAGGTCGGTCTGGGGTTGGGGTCTAGTGTGGAGCAGTGGCTAAGTATCACAAGTGCAAACCTTTTCTTCATGCAAAGTAGGTCAATGGAATTATTGAACCCAGAAACCTTGGTCTTTTTGGCCTTCACCAATGAAATTAGTTCAACCACATTTATCACCATCATCTTTGACCACCATGCACTTATGGTCTCCTGGAAGGCTTGTGGTTGTTTAGTTATTCAGTCTTGTCTGACTTTTTGTGACCTTATTTGGGGTTTTCTTGGCAAAGATGCTGGAATGGTTTGTCATTTCCTTCTCTAGCTCATTTTGCAGCTGGGGAAACTGAGGCAAACCAGGTTAAGTGACTTGCCCAGGGTCACACAGTTAGTAAGTGTCTGAGGCCAGATTTGAATTCACAAAGATAAGTCTTTCTGACTCTGGGCCTGGTGCCACAAGTAGGTGCCACCTACTTGTCCCCTGGCAGGCTACCATGAGAATTTATAAACAACAAAGGCAAAGATGCCATTTACAAGTTGTACCTTAAATTTCCTACCCTTTCCTCCTACCCTTTCACTGGGAGCCTATGATGGAGGAGAAAGGAAAAACAAGCGTTACTTTTTACCCTCTTGAGAAGTCTTCCCACCACTTTTATAACAACTTTTCAAAGAACCTTCCCTTTCACTACATGGCTGCCATTTTCATAGTTCTGCACCTTTGCAAAGCACTTTACGTCCTCAAAACTGGGCCAGAGAGGTGAAGCAACTTGGTCACATAGCAAGTCCAGTGGCAGAGTCAGGACAAGTACCCAGGTTTCCTGATTCCCAGGCCAGAGATTGTTTGGAGTCTTTCCTGGAACCCTAGGAACACCTGTTTTACCATGAAGACTGAGTATTTGTTACATTTTCTCCACCCTACCTCTTGATCATTTTGTCCAAGAATAGTTGAGTAAGAAACCTTTATATGAAATTTGGCAACTTGAGAATTCTAGATGAATTGCAACAGGGCATTGGGGATACATGCTTTCAATTTCTTCTCTATATTAGTAAGGATGCTGTCATAGCGGTTCCTGAAAACCATTCGGGACCTCAAGTTCCCTTTCCCTTCCCTCCCAATTCTTCTGGGCCTCTCCCATGTCAGTCCACACAGTAGCTGGCTATTTTGTGATGAAAGAGTCCAGATGGTGGGATAAAATAGAAAGAACGCAGGGTTTAGAATCAGAGGACCTAAGTTTGAAACCTGACTTGGCCACTTATAACCAGTGTGACCCAGGCCTCTCTGGGTCTCAGTTTTCTTTTTTATGAAATGAGAGGGTCAGTCCAGATTATTTCTAAGGTCCCTTCTAGCTCTAAATTACATGGTCCTGTGAGTCAGGACTCTGAGGTTCTGGTTCCAGTCCTTGGAATAATTGGTTACTCCCACATTTCCCTCAACATCTAATCAGTCATTTGCTGTCATGCCATTTTCCTGAGAATCTTATATTAAATGTATCCCCAATCCCTTTCCACTGTCACAGGTTCATGGCCTTATTGGCCCTAATCCATTTTCTCATTATCTCTCACCCAGACCCATTTGCAAAGGCAAATGTACTAATCTCCTGGCTTCCAGCTTCTCTCCTTTCCCATCTTACCAGCATATCATTTCCTAGAAGAAAACTTTCCATGGCTTCCCATTGTCTGCAGAATAAAACTAGACTTTTCATTTGGCATTCAAGGTATCCTGTAAGTTGTTCATGCTATCTATATCTACTACACAATCAAAATCTTGGTAACTATTGTCTGTAGACCCCCCCAGGTCACTCTTCTTCCTTCCTCAATGACTTTGGGACCTGGCTCATGATTTTTCTCTCCTATTCAACTCCTGCGTTTATACTAAGGGACTTCAAAATACATATTGATTTTCCCTCAAGCACCATAACACTTAGTTACTCAACCTACCCACTTCCCATGAGCTACTCCACCCTACCTCAGCCACACACAAAGATGGCCATACCCTTGATCTTGCTATCAACCACAAATGTACCACTCCTACATTTAAGAATTATGACCATAAATGATTTATCTCTTCTTCTGCTTTCCTTTACAAAAACCTACTCTTTGTCCACGCCATGAATTCCAATCACTTGTGCCCTCAACTCTTTCCCAGGCCATCTCCCCTGCAATAGCCACTCTCTCCTTTTTCCCCATTTTGACATCTTAATGAACCAATTCAACTTGACACACTTCCTTCTTCCCTTAACATTTCACCAAGTGTGCCCTGAATGAAGATGTAGAAAACCATACAACCATTATGTTACATAACCTCAAATGGGCCCTCTTTGGTGCTAGGCAATTCCTCTCTCATCAAGTCACTATCCAATTCTCCATAGTGGTTTCTCCAAGCTTTTTCATCGCTCCTCAAACCTCCCATGACCCTCCTCTACACCCTCTCAACTGAGAATTTTATCTTATATTTTATAAGAAAAACTTGAGACTTTTAACTATGAGCTCCCTCTTTCCCTCTCTTCCTTATCTCATGTCACTCAGATACCTTCTGCAACCATCTCTTCCTTCACCTCTGTTTCACATGATGAAGTGACCTTATTCCTTACTAAGGCTAATTCCTCTTCCTGTACAAATGATCCCATTCTATTGCATGTCTTCCAACAGATTGCACCCTCTGTCATCCCTACTCTATCACTTACTTTCAATCTCTTCCTCTCTATTGGCTCATTTGCTACTGTCTACAAATATGTCCATGTCTCCCCAATCCTGAAAAAATTCTCATTTGATCCTTCCATCCCAGAAACTATCTTCCTACATCTCTTCTGCCCTTTGTAGCTACACTCTTTGAAAAAGATGTCTACAATAGGTTCCTCCATTTTCTCTCCTCTCACTCTCTTCTTAATTTCTTATAATCTGGTTTCCAGCGTCATCATTTCATTGAAACTACTGTTGATCTCTTATTTGCCAAATCCAATGACCTTTCCTCAAGCCTCATTCTCCTTGACTTCTCTGTAGCCTTTGACACTGTCGATCACCCTCTTCTCCTTGATACTCTCTTCTCTTCAGGTTTTTCAAACACCACTTTCTCTTGGTTTTCTTCCTACCTCTCTAACTGCTCTTCAGTCTCTTTTGCTGGATCGTCTTCCAGATCACACCTTCTGACTATAGGCATCCCACAAGGTTCTGTCCTGGGTCCTCTTCTCTTCTCCCTCTATACTACTTCATTTGGTGATCTCATCAGCTCCCATGGATTTAATTACCATATCTTTGCTGATGATTCTCAAATCTACCTGTGCAGCCTCAGTTTCTCTGCTGACCTCCAATCTCACATCTCCAACTGTCTTTCAGATATCCCCAACTGGTGGTCCAGTAGACCTCTTAAACTCATCATATCCCAAACGGAGCTCATTATTTTTCTCTCTAAACTCTCCCCCTGTTCTCCAAACTGTAGAAGCATTTCCTAACCCCTCTAAATTTTAGTTCTTCAGGCTTGGAATCTAGGTGTCATCCTTGATTTCTCTCTATGTCTTACCCCCTATATCCAATCTGTTGCCAAGACCTGTTGATTTCACCTTTGCAACATCTCTCAAATATATCCCCTGCTCTCCTCTGACACTGCCACCACTCAGATGTAGGCCTTTATGACCTTAGAACTGAATTATTGAAATAGCCTGCTGGTGGGTCTGCCTGCCTCAAGTCTCTCCCCCATCCAATCCATCCTCCAATCATTCACCAAAGTGATTTTCCTTGAGTATGGGCATAATCATGTCACTTCCTTACTCAGTGATTAACTCTAGTAGCTCCCTATCATCTCTAGGAGCAAATACCAAATCCTCTATTGGTATTCAAAGCCCTTCACAACCTAGACCCCTCCTACCTTTCTAGTTTTATTACACCTTACACCCCAACACATACTCTTTGATCCAGTGACAAAACACTCCATCTCTCAGCTCTGGGAATTTTCTTTGGCTGTCCCCCATGCCTGGAGTGCTTTCCCTTCTCAGCCCTGCCTCCTGACTTCCCTGGCTTCCTTTAAGTCACAACTAAAATTCCACCTCCTAGTGCTTCTCCTCTCTTCATTATCTCCTATTTATCAAGTATATAGCTTGTTTGTATACATTTGCTTGCTTGTCTCCTCCATTAGATTGTGAGCTCCTAAAGGCCAGGGACTGTATTTTGTCTCTTTCTGTATCCTTAAGTGCTTAGCACAGTGCTTGGCACACAATAGAAACTTAATAAATGTATGCTGATTAACAAATTGTGAATGAAACTAAAATACCTGGAAAAACAACAAATTAAATATACCAATTAAACTTCAAAATAGAAATCCTGGAAATAAAGAATGGATTAACAAAATTGAGGTGGGGGGGGAACATTGAAATAATACCTAAGACTAGCAGCTAGAGTTTTAAAAAGTAGATAAATCATTAGCTAACTTGACTGAAAAAAGAAAGAAGAAAATTAAATTACCTTCATCAAAAATGATAAAGGTCAATTAACAGCCAATGAAGAAGAAATAAAATAAATTATTAAGAATTACTTTAATTATATTCCAATAAATTTGATAATTTAAATGAAATGGATGAATATTTACAAAAACATTAAAAGCCCATATTAATAGAATAATAGAATATTTAAATAACCCAATCTTAGAAAAAGAAGTCGAATAAGCCATAAATGAACTACTAAAAGAAAAAAAAACCTCCAGATGGATTCACAAATGAATTCTGTCAAAAAGTGTTGAAAACCAATTAATTCCAATATAGCATAAACTCTTTCAAAAATGGGAAATTAAAAGATCCTACCAAATTCCTTCTATGATACAAATATGCTCTTGATACTTTAACTAGGGAGAGTTAAAACAGAGAAAAAACTATAGACTAATATCTCTTATGACTACTGATGCAAAAATTTTAAATAAAACCTTAGCAAGGAGATTGTAGAAACATGTTACTAAAATTATACACTATGACAAGGTTGAATTTATACCAGGAATGCATTTCTTGTACAACATTAGGAAGACCATAAACTTAATTGACCACATTAATATCAAGAGCAACAAAAATCACGCAACTATATCATTAGATGCAGAAAAAGGTTTTGGCAAGAAAAATGCCCATTCTTGTTCAAAAACAAACAAAAAACACTGTGAAGCATAGGAATAAACTGAGTGGTGCAATAAATAAAGCAGTGACCATGTAGTCAGGAAGACCCCAGTACAGGTCTGCCCTCAGATACTGCCTAGTTGTGTGACTCTGAGCAAGTCATTTAATCTCTGCCTTAGTTTCCTTATCTATGAAATGGGGATAACAATAGTACCTACTTCCTATGAATTATTATGAGGATCAAATAAGATGATCTCTACAATGTACTTTGAAAACTTCAAAGTGTTATATAAATGCTAGCTATGATTATTATTATCATTAATAGTAATGTTAATATTTATTTGACAAGAAGTATCTAAATGGGGCAGCTAGGTGGCACAGTGGATAGTGTGCTGGGCCTGGAGTCAAGAAGACCTGAATTCAAATCTAGCTTCAGACATTTGCTACCTGGACAAGTCACTT
Source organism: Trichosurus vulpecula (assembly GCF_011100635.1). NCBI lineage: Eukaryota > Metazoa > Chordata > Mammalia > Diprotodontia > Phalangeridae > Trichosurus > Trichosurus vulpecula. The sequence continues at coordinate 121,247,568 of NC_050574.1, read as the reverse complement.
CACCCTGTTTGCCTCAGTTTCCTCATCTGTAAAAGGAGCTGGAGAAGGAAATGCCAAACCATGCCAGTATCTTTGCCAAGAAAACCCCAAATGGGATCATGAAGAGTTAGACATGACTGAACAATTAAAAACAAATATTTATCTAAAATTAAGAAGCACAATTATCTATAATGGAGATAAACTAGAGGTATTTCCAATAAGTTCAGGAATAAAGCAAGAATGTCCATTATTATTGTTGGTATTCAATATAGTGCTATAAGACAAGATATATAAATTGAAAGAATAAGCATAGGAAAAGAGGAAACAAAATTATTGCTTTCTGTAGATGATATGATAGTTTACTTAAAGAACTCTAGAGAGTCAACTAAAAATCTGAAATAATTAACAATTTCATCAAAATTGTAAAACAAACACGTAAATAATCAGCATTTCTGTATATCACCACCAAAATTCCACCAGAAGTGATAAAAAGATAAATTTCATTTAGATGACTACACAAAATACAAAATACTTGAAAGTCTACTTGCCAAGGCATATGCAAGAACTATATAAATACAACTACATAATACTCTTTACACAAGGGCAACTCTAGATAACTGGAGATTGCTCATGGGTAGGCAGAGGCAATAAAAAATAGAGATAATAAAAATAAAAATCATATCCAAATTAATTTACTTATTCAGTTCCCATGCAAATAAAAATACCAAAGGATTATAGAGCTGGAAAAAATAACAGAATTCATTACTATCTGGAAGAGCAAAAGATTCAGAATTAATTGATGGAATTAATGAAAAAAAATGAGAACAAAGGAGACTAGCAGTACTATATCATTAACTATAGTACAAATCAGTAATCATGAAAACAATTTGGTATTGATTAAGTATTGAGATTGAGTAGTAAAACAGATTAGATACACAATATGGAAATGAGCGTGGTAGTGTTTGGGAAACCCAAAGATCTCTTCTTTTGGGGAAATAACTCACTATTTGACAAAACCTGTTGGGGAAGCTGAAAAGTAGTCTAATAGAAGCTAAGCGTAGACCAACATTTCAACATCCAGGATTAGCTCCAAATGGTTATAGGACTTAGACATAAAATATGACATCACGGATAAATTAGAAGAGCGAGAAAGAATTGCCTGTCATATCTATGAATAAAGAAAAAGTTCATGCCAAAAAAAGATAGATGGGGATCACAGAAAAACAAATGGAGAACTGTGATTACATTTTTAAAAAAATTTTAATTAGCACAAAAAAACCCCAACACAACTAAGATTCCAAGAAAAACAGGTGAATGAGGGGGAAAAATCTTTGCAGTGAATTTCTCTGATTACTCATTAATTACATATATAGGAAACTGACTCAAATTTATAACAATAAGAGCCATTCCCCAGCTGATAAAATGACAAAGGATATGAATAAGCAATTTTCAGAGGAATAAATACAAGCTATCAATGGCCGTACAGAAAATTGCTCTAAGTGACTAATAATTGAGAAATGCAAATTAAAACAGCTCTGATGTATCACCTCATACCCATCAGATTGGCAAAATTAACAAAAACAAAAAGAAAATGACAAATGTTGGGGAACCTATAGGAAAACAGTATATTATCACTATGGGGGGAGGTATAAACTGGTCCCGCCATTCTATAAAGCAATTTGGAGCTATGCTCCAAAAGCTATTAAATTCTGCATACTCGACCTAGTTCTATACTCCATAGAAATTAAAGACAGATGAGAAGGACCTTTATGTACAAAAATACTTATAATAACTCTATTTGTGGTGGCAATGAATTGGAGACTGAGGGATTGCCCATCAATTGGGGAATGGCTGAACAAATTATGATATGTGATGAAATACTACTGTGTTGTAAGAAATAATGAAGGGCATAGTTTCACAGAAACCTGGAAAGATTTGTATTAACTAGTGCACAGTGAAGTGAGCAGAACCAGGAGAACAATTTTTATAGTTACAATAATATCATAAAGACAATTAACTTTGAAGTTTTAAGAACTCTGATCAACACAATGGCCAAACATGATTCCAGAGGACTCCTGACAAATCAGACTATCCACCTTTTGAGGGCATGGTAATGGACTCAGAATCTAGATTGAGACATTTATTTTTGGTGCAGAGCCAATGTAGGAATTTGTTTTGCTTGACCATACATGTTTATAACAGGAAATTTTGTTTTTCTTGCTTTAGTAGAGATCAGGAAAAAAAGTGGGAGGGAGAGAAGGCAGATCTTTATTTGAGAAAACATAATTTAAGGAAACAAAGTAAAAGTCATTTCTAAATCTTCTTTCTGCACACAAAACACTGACTAGTTCAAGCAAAAGTTAAAACACCAATTTAGAAATACAGATGAAAATGAATAGAAGAAATGGTTTACAATTGTAATAGCTTCAACTTGACTTTTTAACAAGCTATTTACACCCTAAATGGGAAAGAAAGAAAGGAAAATACACTGGCTGTGATTACCACTATTTAAGCTATAGTAGTCCCTAAAATTAAACAACAAAGGAGCCCAGGAACTACTTAAGTGAGCAAATACTTTGATCTTGCCAATCAGAGAGACATGGAAGCCAAGAGCAATACCACCTACTATATAAGTCCCACAAAGCCTACTAGCATAGCGCTGAGAAATATGGAGAAGGATGTGAAAGATTATGAGTAATCGCCTCATAAAATACCTAAGAGTTACGCTGAGGAGAATGAGTCAATAGAAATCTTGAGATAACGTTTAACCACCCCCAAGACCATTTATAGATTAAACCAGAAAGAGGAAAACAAATGGGTGAAAAATGGAATGGATTTGTAGTTTCTGTATTGATCTAGCCTCTTCATTGATGAGACCACTTTTAAACTCCAACACTTTACTACCCAATGTGCTATAAAAACAGGGGCAGCCAGGTGGCTCAGTGAGTAGAGCACCAGCCCTGGAGTCAGGAGGACCTGAGTTCAAAATCCAGCCTCAGACACTTGACATACTTACCAGCTGTGTGACCTTGGGCAAGTCACTTAATCCCAATTGCCCTGCCTTCACCCTCTCCAAAAAAAAAAAGGAACCAGAAAATGAAGAGAGGAAGAAGAACTGAACCAAACTAAGTATATTGTGTTGTTGTTGTTTAATTGTTTTCAACTCTTTGTGACCACATTTGGGATTTTCTTGGCAAAGATACTGGACTGATTTGCCATTTCCTTCTCTGGATCACTTTAGAAATGAGGAAACTGAGGCAAACAGGGTTAAGTGACTTGCTCATTTTACAGATGAGGAAACTGAGGCAAACAGGGTCAAGTGACTTGCCCAGGGTCACACAGCTAGTAAGTGTATGAGACTGGATTTGAATTTAGGTCTTCCTGCCTCTTGGCCTAGAGCTCTATTGATCAACTGTACCACTTACCTCCCTTAGAACACAGAATATGGAATGATAATATTAATAAAGATAGCTAGCCTTTACATAGTGCTTACTATGTGCACTTTATGTTTATTGATCCTTGCAACGACTCTAGAGGAGTCCCATATTATTCCCGTTTTACAGATGAGGAAACTGGGACAGCCAGGGGTTAAGTGACTTGCCCAAAGTCACACAGCCAGTGTCCATGGTCACATGTTAATTCAGATCCTCCTGACTCTAGGCCAGTGCTCTGTGCACTACGGTGCTGCCTAGGCATTCTTAGATCACAGACTGTAGAATGTCAGTCCTGGAAGGCATCTTAGAGATTATCTTGTCAAACCACCTTGTTTTACAGAAGGGGAAACTGAGGTCCAGACAGGGGCTGTGACATGCCTAGGTCACACAGCTATTCAGCGGCAGAACCAGGACTAGGACTCCATTCTCTTGGTTCCTAGCTTGCTGCCCTTGTTACCACAGCCTGCCAAGTAAGTAGGTTAAGATGATTATGGTTGTCCCTCCAGCCCAATATCCCTGCTCTCAGATCCCCTAGGATGGCATCCCATACTCAGAGCACTCCCTCTCCTCCTCTGTCCACAATACAACTGCACCTGTTCTATGCCTCACCCTACATAGGGCCTTTATTCCCTGATGCCGACCAACTGAATCAGCTAATTTCAATTAAAGCGTAAATCTCTCATGAAGAGTCAATGTTTTTTCCTCATGGAAACGTATTTTAAGAGAGGCCCTCTATGACATCCCAAAAGATTAACCCATTTTGTTTTCTTCTTAGTTCAAAAAATTCTCACAGCAGCATAAGATAGAGCAGAGATTCTTAACTTGCTTTGTTGATGTTTTAGATGCCCTTGGCCATCTGGTTAGCACAACTTGCTGTCTGTGGGCACCGCTGATTAATTTTTTTAAATTGTAATTGAATGAACACTGAATTTTAGTTAGAGATAATGAAAATAAACTGTATTTTTTTCCCCGTCCAAGTTCATGGACCCATAGAAGTCTATCCAAGGAAGGGGTCTGTGGACCCCAGGTTAAGAACTCCTCACATAGAGGAAGAATGATGGTAAGGGTCTGTTGTTGTTCAGTTCTTTCAGTCATGTCTGACTCTTCATGACCCCATTTTGGGGCTTTTCTTGGCAAAGACACTAGAGTGGTTTGCCATTTCCTTCTCCAGCTCATTTTATAAATGAGAAACTGAAGCAAAATGGATTAAGTGACTTGCCCAGGATCACACAGCTAGTGTCTGAGGTTGGATCTGAACTCAGTTTTTCTGGACTCTGGGCTTAGCATGCTATCTACTGGGCTACCTAGCTGCCAGTTAGTAGGATTCTAGGCTAGATTTTAGGGCTCCCTTTGCCATTGACTACCTCTATAACCTTGGGGCCAATCATTTCACTATTCAGGATAATGGTCTGACCAGTCTCCATCACATGTCTAGTCTAAAAATCAAATGAAATCATGTATATGAAGGTGCTTTGTAAACAGTAAACTGCTGAACTTGAAGTCAGGAAGACCTGAGTTTAAATTCTGCCTCAGATACTTATAAGCCATGAGACTCTGGGCAATCATTTAGCCTTCTCTACTACAGTTTAGCCATCTAAAAAAGAGGGATGATCTCACAGGGACATTGTGAGAATCAAATTAGATAATCAATCACTTAATTAACATTTGTTAGGTGCCTTCTATGTGCTAGGCACTGTCCTAAGCACTGGGGATACAAAAAGGGGCAAAAGACAGCTCCTGCCCTCAAGGAGCTTATAATTTAATGGGAGACAATAAATAAATATAAGCAAATAAATTATAAACAGAATAAATAGGAAATAATTAACAGAGGGTTATCAGTAGAATCAAGAGGGGTTGGGAAAGATTTCCCGTAAGTATGTAGAAGATAATACGTATAAAATACTTTGTAAATTTTAAAGCACTATATAAATATTAGCTAAAATAATAATAGCTAACATTTATATAAAGCTTACTATGTGCCAAACACTGTGCTAAATGAGTTTTTATAATTATTATGACATTTGATCCTTACCGCAACCTTGGAGTTAAAGGCTGTTATTATTCCCATTTTATAGACTAGAAAACTCAAGCAAACAGGGGTAAGGGACTTGCCCAACATCATACAGCTAGGAAGTTTCTGAGGCCACATTTGAACTCAGGTCTTCCTGATTCCAGGCCCAGTGCTCTGTGCACTGCACCTAGCTGTCCATGGCATAATTAACATAAACATAAAAATAGCAATATTTTTGTCATTATTAATGCAAATGTGAAGCATTATTAATATTGCTTATTTGACGGTTATGACATACTGTTAATTATTTTTATGTATATATAATACATAGTTCTGATTTCCCAAACATAAGTCCCTTAAAAACAGGGATCTCACTAATTCCCTACTTTGAAACAGGAGATACATAGAGATCAACATATTTGGATTTCAGCAAGGCATTGGACAAAGTCACATTATCCTTGTGGATAAAATATGTGGGTTAAGTGATAATATAAGCCGATGTGGTGATACAGGTCTATAATCCCTTCTACTGGATGAGGCTGAGGTTGGTGGATCACTTGAGTATGGGACTTCCCAGCTTCAGTAGGGCTAAAGTCCTGCACCAGTATGGTGAACTCCAGGAAACAGAGTGTCCACTACCCAATCAAATAGACAAAATCATGTATGACAGTACAGGGATTAGGTAGATTTGAAACCAGGTGTACCCCAAAAGTGTTTGATGTTACCTGGGAGGAGGTATCAAGTGAAACACCAGAGACACTGCCGGCCCTGCACTGAGCAACATTTTTGTCAGTAATTTGAATCAAGGCCTAGATGGTTTATACATCAGATTTACGGATGACCCAAAACTAAGAAGGATAGATGTCTAACACGCTGGACAATTGTCAGGGCTTTAATAAGTCTCTTGACATGCTGAAACAACAGACCAAATCTAACAAGATTAAGATGAATACACATCAATATAAAGACCTATACTTTGATTCAGAAGGATCCATTGCCCAAAGACAGGATGGGGGAAGATGTGGCTAGATTGGCTCAGCTGCTACGTCATGATGTGGACTTCCAGTATGAGTCAACAATGTGATGTGGCAGTTAAAAAAAAAAACATTAGTATGACCTCCACAGGCATGTATAGAAACCCTGATATGTGTATGGGGGAGGAAATGTTAACATACCCTGGGGTGACCATTCAGCTCTTTTCCTGAAGGTCAATGTTCATGCTTGCCTCAGGGTGAACTGGCACATCCTGCCCAGATTCTATGATATTAGGCTGAATTAATAGAAGCATTGTATTCTGAACGAGAAGAGATGGCAGATCTCAGGGAGATGGTCAGAGCTGCAGCTAGGATTTCTTGAATCTAGGATGAATTCAGTCGATTGGAAGATGGGGAGGGTATATAAGTATTATAACATGGTGGACAGCCCAACCTAAATAGAATTGCTCCAGGAAAGGGGGTAGCTCCCCCTAAAAGAGTGTGGGCCAAGGATTCTTCTATCCAACTGATGGTCCCTGATCTCTCTAGACTTCCAAGAAATGTGGAGGTTGTGGGGGTGGGGTGGGAAATATGATAGATGAAGGGCAGCCAGATGGTACAGTGAGGGGGTAGATCACTGGGCCTGGAGTCGGGAAGACCTAAGTTCAAATATGACCTCAGACACTTACTAGCTGTGGGACCCTGGGCAAGTCAGTTCACCCTGTTTGCCTCAGTTTCCTCATCTGTAAAATGAGCTGGCGAAGGAAATGGCAAACCACCTAAGTATCTCTGCCAAGAAAACTCCAAATGAGGTCAGGAAGAGTTGGGCACATCTGAATAGCAACTACCTCCCAGGATTGTCATGAGGATAAATGAGATCATATTTGTAAAGCACTACCACAGTTCCTGGCACATGGCAGGTGCTTAATAAATGCTTCTTCCCTTCCCTTCCCTGCCTCTATTGAGAAGGCAGGTAACGAGGCTAGAGATGAGAGGACTGCTGGGGAAAGTATAAATGTTCTTCCTCCACCTTATATGTCCTTATTGGGGAAAAGCCCCGGTCTACCTCACCCTAGTTATAGCTCACACTCTGAGCTATATAAACTACTTGGAGAGTCAATTCTAAAAATCACTCAGGATGGCAAGCAGGGTGAAAATGAAGCTAGAAGACTAGTTGACGGACCTCAGGATGTTCAGCTAAAGACTTGGGGAAATATAATCCTCGAGGACTAGTCCCTGTGTCTGTCACTGAGGATAAAAACATAGTTCCTGCTCTTAGGAGCTTATTATCTGATAGAGGTGGGGCCTGGAGGAGATAGCAGGTACATAACTATAATAATGATACATGACAGAATGTCCTAAGCTCAGATGAGGAGCCAGGCAAATACTATGAAAAATTTGAGGTCGAGGTCACTTTCAGAAAAAATTTCGCAGTAATCAGAGAGATCCAAGACTGGAGTAGTCCAAGTAGTTCATGGGGTGAAATGGTGCTGTTAAGGGAACTCCTTCATTAGGCAGGAGATTGGACTTGACAAAAATATGACTGGATCCATATTCTGCACAGAATTTCAAAAATAGCAAAGCCTTATTAAAACACTTTCCCCATGATTGAATGGACTCCTTTTGGATGGGGCTGCCGTCAATCAACCTATCAATCCATTAATATTTGTTAAATTCCTATTAAGTGCCAGGCATTCTACTAAGTATTCAGGATACAAAGAAAGGCAATAGACAGTCCTTGACCTCAAGGAGCTCACAATCTAGTGGGGAAGTGACAAGCAAACAAATATATATGAATAAGCTGTTGTTTGTCTTTCATTCTCAAAGAGGACCATGACTTCAGGAAGGTGATGCCATGACTTGCAAGTGAATTGGATTTAAGTGAGGGAGGGCTGTGCAAGATCACCAGCCTCACTCTCTCCTCCAGAGCCATCTGGGTCCAGTAGCAAGATACAGATCAGGACAACTGGAGATGGTCCCCATGAATAAGCTATATATAGAATAAATAGGAAATAAGCAACAGAGAGAAGGTACTAAAATTAAGAGGGGTTGGGAAAGGCTTTCTATAGAAGATGGGATTTTAGGTGAGACATGAAGGAAGACAGGGAAGCCAGATGGCAGAGGAGAGTAGGGAGAGGCATTTCAGACAATGAAAATGCCAGGAGCCAAGAATTGGAGTATCTTGTTCGTGGAACAGCCAGGAGGCCAGTGTCACTAGATCGAATAGTACTTGTCAGGGACTAAGGTGTAAGGAGGTTGGAAAGGTAGGAGGGGACTAGGTTGTGAAGGGCTTTGAATGCTAAACAGAGCATTTTGTATTTGATCATAGAGGTGATAGGGAACCCACGGAATTTACTGAGTATGGGGGTTGACACAGTTGGCCTGTGCTTCAGGAAAATCACTTTGGCAGCTCCTTGATGAGCAGGATAGAAGTGCCCTCCATAACTCCAATGCAGCCAGTCCATCACTGTCTGTCATCTCGTTAAGCAGAGAATGGGGAGAAGAGGTAAAATAAATAACTCATATCTATGTAATAGTTTAAGGTTTGCAAAGTACTTTATATACATTTTCTTGTCTGAAAAAATGGAATCCCTGTAGCTAGAAGTAGCAGAAAAAGTATCGGAAAACATCCTCCTCCCTCTTCCCAGTGCTGTCTCCAGTCCTGGTTTTGCCATGAACTCCATGTGATTTTTGAGTAAGGACCTAGGTAGCGCAGTGAATAATATTCTGGGTCTGGAGTTAGAAAGACCTGAGTTCAATCCAGTCTCACCATGGGCAAGTCGCTTAATGTCTGCCTCAGTTTCTTCATCTGTAAAACGGCAGTAATAATAACATCTACCTCCCATGATTGTTGTGAGGATCAAATGAGATAATATTTGTGAAGTGCCTGGCACACAGTAGGCACTTATCTAAATGTTAGCTACTATTATCTAGGGATCGATTTCTTCATCTGGTAAAATGAGAGAGACTATTTAACTACAATTCAGTATTGATTAACATTAATCACAAATCCCCTGGAGTGGTCCTTTTTGAAATGAAAGAAGTTATAATTATATAAAAATAGGGTGGGGGGCGGAGCCAAGATGGCGGCTGGTAAGCAGGGACTAGAGTGAGCTCTGTACCAAGTCCCTCCAAAACCTATAAAAAACGGCTCTGAACCAATTCTAGAATGGCAGAACCCACAGAACAGCAGAGGGAAGCAGGGCTCCAGCCCAGGACAGCCTGGATGGTCTCTGGGTGAGGTCTATTCCACACAGAGCTGGGAGCTGGGAGCTGGGAGCTGGGAGCTGGGAGCTGGCAGCTGGAAGCTGGGAACGGAGTGGAGCAGAGCCCAGCCTGAGCTGTGTGGAACAATCAAACTTGGAGTCCGGCGGATGGGGCCCCTAGAGCCCTAAATATGTGAGCTGCGGCAGTTACCAGACCCCTCAACCCACAAACACCAAAGACTGCTGAGAAGGTTACTGGGAAAAGCTGCGGGAGTGGAAGGAGTTCGCGGTTTGGCTTCCAGCCCCAGGGGCAGCGGAGGTGGGGCAGCTACAGTTGCTGCTACTTCTGGCCCCAGGCCCACCTGGTGGGAAGAATTAAGTGGCGGATCAGAGCAGGGGTGCACAGCCTGTTGAAGATCTAAGCCCAGCCCAGGCTGGGGGTTCTTGGGGAAGGAGTAGTGCGGGTCTGACAGAGCTGGCACCTCCCCCCCAAACGTGGAACATAGAACTCGTTAGTCTACAAGCAGTCATACCCCTCTGAAAAACTCAAGGGTCAAGTTAGTTGGTTGGGAATATGGCCAGGCAGCAAAAACGCACCCAGATTCAGTCTCAGACTTTGGATTCTTTCTTTGGTGACAAAGAAGACCAAAACATACAGCCTAAAGAAGACAACAAAGTCGTAGAGCCTACAACAAAAGCCTCCAAGAAAAACATGAACTGGCCCCAGGCCATAGAAGAACTCAAAAAGGATTTGGAAAAGCAAGTTAGAGAAGTAGAGGAAAAATTGGGAAGAGAAATGAGAAGGATGCAAGAAAACCATGAAAAACAAGTCAATGACTTGCTAAAGGAGACCCAAAAAATACTGAAAAATACACTGAAGAAAACAACACCTTAAAAAACAGACTAACTCAAATGGCAAAAGAGCTCCAAAAAGCCAATGAGGAGAAGAATACCTTGAAAGGCAGAATTAGCCAAATGGAAAAGGAGGTCCAAAAGACCACTGAAGAAAATAGTACTTTAAAAATTAGATTGCAGCAAGTGGAAGCTAGTGACTTTATGAGAAACCAGGATATTATAAAACAGAACCAAAGGAATGAAAAAATGGAAGACAATGTGAAATATCTCCTTGGAAAAACCACTGACCTGGAAAATAGATCCAGGAGAGATAATTTAAAAATTATTGGACTACCTGAAAGCCATGATCAAAAAAAGAGCCTAGATATCATCTTTCAAGAAATTATCAAGGAGAACTGCCCTGATATTCTAGAGCCAGAGGGTAAAATAGAAATTGAAAGAATCCATCGATCACCTCCGCAAATAGATCCCAAAAAGAAATCTCCTAGGAATATTGTCGCCAAATTCCAGAGCTCCCAGATCAAGGAGAAAATACTGCAAGCAGCCAGAAAGAAACAATTTGAGTATTGTGGAAACCCAATCAGAATAACCCAAGATCTGGCAACTTCTACATTAAGAGATCGAAGGGCTTGGAATGCGATATTCCGGAGGTCAATGGAGCTAGGATTAAAACCTAGAATCACCTACCCAGCAAAACTGAGTATCATGTTCCAAGGCAAAATATGGATTTTCAATAAAATAGAGGACTTTGAAGCTTTCTCAGTGAAAAGACCAGAACTGAATAGAAAATTTGACTTTCAAACACAAGAATCAAGAGAAGCATGAAAAGGTAATCAAGAAACGGAAATTGCAAGGGACTTATTAAAGTGGAACTGTTTTGTTTACATTCCTACATGGAAAGATGATGTGTATGATTCATGAGACCTCAGTATTAGGGTAGTTGAAGGGAATATGCATATATATATAAATATATATATAAATATATATATGTTTATGTATATATGTAAGTGAATGTGTATGTATGTATATATCTATGTGTATATGTATGTATGTGTATGTATGTGTATATATATATGTGTTTATATATATGTATATATATATATATGTGTAAAAGAGAGAGAGCAGACACAGGGTGAGTTGAAGATGAAGGGAAGATATCTAAAAGAAATAAAATGAAATTAAGGGATGAGAGAGCAACATACTGAGAGAGGGAGATAGGGAGAGATATGAGAGAGCAACATACTGAGAGAGGGAGATAGGGAGAGATAGAATAGGGTGGATTATCTCGCATAAAGGTGGCAAGAGGAAGCAGTTCTGTGGGAGGAGGGGAGAGGGCAGGTGAGGGGGGAATGAGTGAACCTTGCTCTCATCAGATTTGGCCTGAGGGGGAATACCATACATACTCAGTTGGGTATCTTACCCCACAGGAAAGAAGAGGGAAGAAGATAAAAAAAAATAAAAGGGGGGGGGGATGATGGAGAGGAGGGCAGATGGGGGTGGAGGTAATCAAAACAAACACTTTGGAAAGGGGACAGGGTCAAGGGAGAAAATTCAATAAAGTGGGATGGATTGGGAAGGAGCAAAATGTAGTTAGCCTTTCACAACATGAATATTGTGGAAGGGTTATACATAATGATACATGTGTGGCCTAGGTTGAATTGCTCGACTTCTTAGGGAGGGTGGGTGGGAAGGGAAGAGGGGAGAGAATTTGGAACTCAAAGGTTTAAAATCAGATGTTCAAAAAAAAAAGTTTTTGCATGCAACTAGGAAATAAGATACACAGGCAATGGGGCTTAGAAATTTATCTTGCCCTACAAGAAAGGAAGGGAAAAGGGGATGAGAGGGGAGGGGGGTGATAGAGGAGAGGGCTGACTGGGGAACAGGGCAACCAGAATATATGCCATCTTGGAGTGGGGGGAGGTAGAAATGGGGAGAAAATTTGTAATTCAAACTGTTGTGAAAATCAATGCTGAAAACCAAATATGTTAAATAAATAAATTTAAATTAAAAAAAATAGGGTGATTGGTTCTTGCCCAATGGAGATGTGCAGTACAAACTTGAATAATGCAGACCACCTCAAAGTATTTATTATTCACTAATCAGGACCTAGTTGTGGTTCACAAATATGCATTCAGACCTATTTGTGAAGAACACTGTGCTTGGTTTTTGGAGAAAGACAAAGTTCAAATGAGACACAATTCTTGCCCTCAGGAAACTCCCAGTCTGGTAGGTTGAAGCAAACTCAGATAATTTTAATAAATGACACAAAACCAATCTATTACCACCACCACCACCCCACCACCAGTAATTACTGACATTCCACAAGGTGTTGTAAGAAGAGCTGGGGCATTTGGTCCAAGAGGACCTAAGTATAGTACTTCAATTGTTCCTGTTTCTGCTCACTTCACTCTTCATCGGTTCATACAAGTCTTCTGAGGTTTCTTTGAAACCATTTCTTTCATTTTTGGATGGAACCGTATGAGAATGCATCGTGCTTGACAATTCATATTTGTTACAAGGGTTTTCTTTTTCTTTCCAAGAGAACAGATGAGATGGGGGGCGAAGGGGAGGGGCGGGGAGGAAAGTTTGTTAATTAAAAATACACAATTTTTTTTAAAGGTGAGGGGAAGGACCTACAGTTCAAATTCCAACTATGCTACTTGCGCAAAGTCAGGGAACTCATTCTACATTCCTGGATCTCAGTTTCCTGTTCTGAAAAAACTGGGGCGTTAGAGCAGAGAATCAGCTAACCTCCCCATCAGCTCTCTTCGTTCCTCTAAGTGCCCTGGCATGCGGTCCCTTTCCCCATTCCACGTTCTAGACCCCCTCCCCCACCCCGCCCCCACCCGCCGGGCCATAACAACTGGTCCATCTGGAAGAGGAAGGGGGGATATTTTTGGAAGGGTTGTGGGTAGAGAAGGGGCCCAAAAGAGAACCTTCCTCCATTTCGGACAACAGGCAGAACTGTACTTAGCCCCTTCTTGCTAGTTCTCCAAATGTTTGCATACGCACGGCCGAAGAGAGGAAATTATGACAGTCGGCGTGAGTCCCCCCTGCGGACAGCTTTGGTATACTCCGGGATGGAGTCTTGGAGTGAGAAGGCGGGCCGTCTCGCGCACCCAGCCCCACCTCCCGCGGAGGTGGGCGTGACCTCTCTGTGAGGTTAATAAACCGAGGCGCTCCCGAGGCGGGCGGCTGCAGAGCGAGCCGGCTCCGGAGCGAGCGCACGCGGCGCACGGGACGCCCCCTCCCCGTCGCCGTCGCCGGTGACGGTGCCGGTGCCGGTGCGCTGCTGCCACCACCGCGGGTCGTCGCACCCTCTTCCTCTTCTTCCTGCCGCCGCCACCTCGTCCACCTCTGCCGTCCCGCAGGACAGGCGGTGCTCGGGCCCCCTCACCCCGCCCCCTCTCCGGGGGAAGCCCTGGCCCTGCGGGCCGGGGGATGGAGCTGGGGCGCGCGGGGAGGAGGCGGCTGCTTCCCGCGGGCCACTGAGCGGCCATGAAGACCCTCATCGCCGCCTACTCTGGGGTCCTGCGAGGTGAGGGCCAGGCGGGAGGCACCCTGGGAAACCCACCTTGGGATGCAGTTAGAGTGGGGGGTATTGGGAGGACCCCTCGCCGCCAAGGAGGGGAGGGGGTGTCATGGTGAGGGGAGCCCATCTTAGATGTCAAAAGGGGAGGGAGGCTCAGGATAAGGGGTGTCAGGCAGTGAGGGGTGGGGAAGCCCCTCTCAGCTGTCAAAAGGGGATGTCTTGAGAGCCCAAGGTAGGGGTGTTCAGGGGATGAAGTGAGGGGAACTTCTTTCAGGTGTTAAAATGGAGGTGAGAGGAGGCCCCTGGGAGAGTTTGGCATGGGGTTCAGAATGATAGGGTGAAGGGAACCCCTCTCAGGTGTTAAAACCTGATGAGGAGAGGCCCCTCAGATCTTATAATACGGGGCGTCGGGGGACTGAGAGGAGCCCCTCTCAAATATTAAAATAGAGTTGGGGGAAGGTCTCAGACCTCATCATTTGGGCTGTCCAAAGGATGGGGGGGAGGGGGGACCTCTCAGGTGTTAAAATGTCATGGGGGGCAGTCAGATAATGGCTGGTGGGAGGTGAGGGGTTCCCCTTAATTAGCAGGTGAAGGGGAGGCCCTGAGAGGTATTGATGGGGAATGCCCGGGAGGTGTGTTGAGGGGAGCCCCATCTCAGATATTATAATGGGGGCAGGGTAGTACGGTCCAAGTGAGAGAATCACCCCCAGATGTTGTTGTGATTGAGGAGGGGGGCGGGGTTGGGGAATAAAAAGAGGAATGGGTCCTCAGGTTTTGTCATGCAGTAGAAGTATGCATAAGAAAGGGCTATGGAAGAGGGAGCAGTTAGCTTTGTGTGTGAGGAGCTGAGGAAGGAAATGCTTGTTCTAATGCTGATGAGACCTGTGTAGCTTTAGTTGGGTGAAAGATCTAAGAAGGTTAAGTTTGGGGCACTTAGAGGTGAAGAAGATAGGGTTAGACAGAGGTGAGGCATCTATTCCTCCTTGGTCTCCCAAGGTATGTGAAATCCCTGAAAAGGAGCTTCTGTAAAAGAGAAAGAAAAAGTGATTACGAGTGGACTTGTTTTTCTATTTACTGTCCCCTCTTCAGGCTGGCGTCTCACCCCTCCCCCAGATGGAAGCTAATACTATGCACAGAAGGGTCCTAGGCTCCTCTTGGCTGGGTTGGGGGGAGTGGGGAAGATGATGTGCTTTCTTTACTAATCCCCGCTACTAGTGAAGGTTAAATCCCATAGATTGGGGGGGGGGTGGCACTGAATGAGGTGGGGTGGTTGGCAGCTTGGGCCTCCTTCCCTACTCTCTTGGGGACTCTAGAATCCCTGTGATTTCTAGAAATGAGGTTACAGAGAGGCAGATTTTACCTAGCTAACAGGAGAAATTTCTTAACACTGAGGTGCAAATTGTGGAGTATGGCGTGTCTCAGTAGGTGGTGAGCTCCCCGTCACTGCGAAGCTAGATGACTTTGTTGAGGATGTTGACAAGGTCCATGCAGCAAGTCACGCT